>NC_090023.1:111688524-112002046 GCF_037176765.1 Anolis sagrei | reverse complement strand
CAAAGCTTAAGTTACCTGAACGCTGTTTTGCTCTTATCACCCTAGCTGAAAATTGAAGGGTGATGAAGAATATATATATATATATATATATATAGAGAGAGAGAGAGAGAGAGGGGGGGGGGGTTTATACAGAAGAATGAAAGGATTGTTAAAGTAAACTATTTTACCTCAAAGAGCGAATTTTCTTTTGAATAGATTGACTAATTTCCACATATTACAAAATGAGTTGTTGTAGCTTCTGATGTAAAATTTGTAAACATGAATTACATGTGCCTGCCAGACCCATGGCGTATTGTGCACAGTTTGATAGCATATATATATTGCAAACATAAGGGAAGTTAATCATCACAAGAACAGTATATGAATCTGGAAAAACTAAATTGGTTTTGGGTATATATGATAATGGTTTTAAGCAAATGGTTAAAATATTGTATTTGGCTATTTTTTGACTATTGACACTAGAAATGCTAGTTTTGACTGTTACCAATCAACAAGGATTTTGAACTCTTAGGTTAACATTGTGGAATTTTATTAATCATGATTATTATTTAGAAACTACTACACTGTATATATTTAAATATATTTTGTCATTTATGTGTTAGCAGGTAGAGGTAGCCCAAATTCTTCCGTAGCACATTAAGCATTAGTAGTATCCCATCATTGTAGTTGCCTTTCTTTCTCTTCACTTGGGATATCATTTTTTTCTCACATATGAAGATGGCTGATTTCTTAATTTCCTCCTTGCTGTGAGAGAAAATGAATATTTCTGTGCAGTTTTTATGCATCTTCAAGTCTTCTAGGAAAGTGTTTTGGTCAGAAATATATGTGGGCTTCTGCACAAAAATCATGTTTTATTGACTAACAGTAGAATAACTTCTTGTCCAGTCTCGATAAAATAGTAAAGAGTAGAGACAACACACTGGCAACAAAGATCCGCCTAGTCAAAGCCATGGTATTCCCTGTAGTAACCTACGGATGTGAGAGCTGGACCTTAGGGAAGGCTGAGTGAAGGAAGATCGATGCTTTTGAACTGTAGTGTTGGAGGAAGGTTCTGAGAGTGCCTTGGACTGCGAGAAGATCCAACCAGTCCATCCTCCAGGAAATAAAGCCCGGCTGCTCATTGGAGGGAAGGATACTAGAGACAAAGTTGAAGTACTTTGGCCACATCATGAGGAGACAGGAAAGCCTAGAGAAGACAATTATGCTGGGGAAAGTGGAAGGCAAAAGGAAGAGGGGCCGACCAAGGGCAAGATGGATGGATGGCATCCTTGAAGTGACTGGAATGACCTTGAAGGAACTGGGGGTGGTGACGGCCGACAGGGAGCTCTGGCATGGGCTGGTCCATGAGGTCACGAAGAGTCGGAGACGACTGAACGAATGAACAACAACAACAGAATAATGAGTCCAGATACAGAAAAAAAGCAAAATAAGGGTCACTTTATTTTGCCTATTAACCTATAACTTATTAATTTCTGTTGCACCCAGGTTGGACTAAGCGGGCAGAGTCAGGCATGTAGCTGGGGGAGGGGGGGCTTGAGGGGCTTCTGCCCCCCCCCCCCCGAAATTCTCATGGTGGTTCACGAAAAGGCCTTACTGGTGCATTATTTAAACTGTTATGTTTATTCATATCATGATCTGATCACCATACTCAATATATCCCATATGGATGGGGGTATTGGGGTAATGATACAAAAGGTTTGCTAATGATACAAAAGGTTTTTTTTAGCCCCCCCCCCCCCCGAAACGAAATCCTGGCTACAAGCTTGGGCAGAGTAACTTCATGGGAGCCTTGCTAAGGCCAGGTGTCAAACCTAGACAATTATTTCAGCTTTATCTTGGTGTGGGGGAGGGGGGAACCCTCAGTCATAATGGCAATATAATTGGGTTGCATCCCAGACAGCTATTTACTGGAAAACGAACCCATAACATTCCCAGCTAAGTCCTAGACACAATATATTATAGCAAGCCCCCGCCTCAGGCTCAAGTGTAGGCTCCTTTCTCATCACATGGTCTCAGGAACTGAAAAAGCCATTCCAGAGCCTAATCTTTCACCAAAATCATACATTCCTCCCCAAGCCACCTGCCACTAACAGCCTATTTGTATACATCACCCTAAACATGTCATAAAGGTCCCTCAGAAATAGACAAGATAGAGAATCCCATCTCCAAAGCAATCAGCTCTGATTAACACTGCATTTGGGATGGGGGTGGAAAAGTGGGCTGAGAAGCAAAGATCCAAATGTTCATGAAGGCCTTAAACAACCTCTGGGCCAACCCTTATTATACAGTGTCTTGGTGCCTTACAATCAGCAATCTCTGGACTCTATCCCTGATGACCATCAAATGCATCACTCCCCATACAGCACCACTCACTACTCAGGTACAAGTAAAAATATGCATTTTTGTAAAAAAAAAAAAAACCCTACACACATTTCCAAAATATTTTTTTCACACAAAAAATATATATTTTGCAGTAGACGCCAAAATATTTTACCCAAAAGAAAGAAAAAGCAGTTGGGGCCCATTCACACTACAAATGTATAGAACTATTATTCTGTATTTTTATCTGTCTTGGTTTCATCCCATGATTTCATAGCATTGAATTATAGCAATCAAAATGGTGTCAAACTCCATTAATTCTACAGTGTAGATGTGCCCTGAAGTGACTTCATTCTTCTAATTGATAGCCCATTCAAGTCCAGTAGTCTCACTAGGTTTATTCTAAAAGTAATCTAGAATATCAATTTTTGAAATAATATGAACACAGTGTCGAAGAGTCCTATGTCTAAACATCATTTCAGGACAATGAATTAAATTGATGGACTTAGGCAAAAGGTGACCTCTTGCTCTCCTTTTTCTTTGCAATATGGAATTGATAATAAGTAGATTCAAGGAAAAACATTAATGTGAATAGTGTTCTCCCTTTTGCTAATTGGAATAGATTGCAAAAATGTGTTAGAATGTTTTTCTTCCTCCCAGTTCTCTTAAATTAACATAAGTCTGTAGTTATGTTCTACATTGTCTTTTTCTGCCCTGATAAACATTACTAGATGAAATTACATTCTTTACCCATAATTTTCTGCTCCATACTGACAACTTTTCAAATGGAGAGTAATACTAAACAGAAAGTACTGCCTACACTCTGAATGTATTTCATTTGCTTTTCTTTGTATTGATTAACTATGTGGGACCGTGGTATCTTTATGTGTCTCATGTGATTCCTGATGAAGATAATTTGAGAGAGAGGAAAGACAACAGATGAATGGATCAGATGCAAGATGGGAGAGATGGAGAAAAGAAAAGTAACAAACAGACTTTTCTCAAAAATGCGAAATAAGAGAAAAAATTATTGGCAATGTAATAAAGTGATTGGCTCCTTTTATCATATGTGGAGGTGATGTCTATAAATTAAAAAAATATTAGAGAAAATTTTACAAAATAATGGGAAACATACTAAACATTAACATTAGTTTTGAGCCAAAAAATGTTCTTATACGGTCTCATCCACAAACTAATCCCAAAAGAACATGAGATAATCTTTCAGTATATGGTATCCACAGCTAGGATACTGTTCATAAAATATTGGAGACAACAGATGACACCTACAGTGGAAGAATGGATGGCGAAACTCATGGAACTATCTGAAATGGACAAACTGACCAGAAGACTACAAAACTAGGATTAAAATATTAAAAAAAGATTGGGAATCATTAGCTACCTGCTTCAAAAACTTAAAAACTAGAAAAACACTCAGTTTCCTAAGCCAAGTAATTGAAATAAAATAAAATATAAAGGAAAGACAATCAAATCTTTGAATCAGAAGATCTCAGCTCTTAAAGTTATCTAATATGTTGACTTACACATTCGAATCCTACTAGTTATGGAATGACTGAATTGCTTGTACGGTAGATTGATAATGTATTATTTACTTATTAATTGTACAATTTCTTAGCTATGTTGTAAGGATAAACAATGTTGTGAAGGCCTCACATCCCACAACAAACAAAGCATGTTAGGAATAATTTAACTAGATTCTGGATATAGAATGTTTAGAATAGATTTTTATTTTAAAAATTTTCTACTGCAAGCCTTTACTTTGACTTCAGTTTTTCATTTTGAATATGTTCTGTGTGCTTTTGAGATCTCTCTCTGCTTGTGTTTTTGGGTAGTTTTCCCTAAAAGCAATGCTTAAAAATCATTCAAAATACATACATAAATGCAAAGCCTAGTATACAATGTATTCATTCATACATAATTTTCAAGAAATTGTGCTTTAATATATTAACAAATCTTAGTATCATTGTTTGTTAATGATAAAAGGTGACAGCTTCCTTGTAATAATTGGAAAGAAAAAAATAGAATCAAGAAAATAAGAAAAAATAGAAATAATTGGAAAGAAAGAAAACTATTGGTCTCAGTAAAAAAAATTCATGCAATAACATCACAGTGGTCATCAAATTTGTGGATTTTTCAGCCTTAGTGCAGTCAATGTATATGCATTTGTTATACTTTTTCTGGTACCTTGTGTCCAGAATGGTGAATTGTATGGTTTGATTTATCTTTTAAAAGAGAGAGAGAAATTGTGTGACTATTTGGTGCTGTCTAAAGACTGAGTCCTACACTTAAAACATTTGTTTGAAAGAATTCAGTTCAGTCCTGACCATAGCATCAACCTACAAGGTTGTTGTAATTATTAAAAAAATAATGAATACCCCTTTAGGACCCTGAGGAAGGATACATATATTTAGGCCCCCATCTCATACACTGCAAATAATACAAATTGAAACTGCATTATATGGTCAGTGTAGAAAATGTAGAATAATGAAATCATTTGCATCTTTCTGGATTAAACAACCTCATCACATTAAGGCAGAGAAGCATCTTCTCCCTGCATCTCTGCACTGCTGGCACAAAGTTTCACAGAGCCCATCACATGACAAAGGGCTACTTCTGAGAGAACTCCATGGGGCTCCATGTCAGTAGCATGTGAGCAGTATTGCAGCAGCAGAGCCCAGAGGCACAAAAAAGGGCACTTGAGCTGAAGAGGAAGCAAGGGACAGCGGGGAAACATCATGGGAAGGCAGAGGACGGGCCCTGATTACAGGGAACACAGCCAGATGGGTTCCCTATGCTGCCCCATGATTTCCTCCACTGTCCTCCACTTACAAAGGTCTATCTGATGAGTTCCTTATTGAATCCTATCCACTCCCACAACTATATAAATATGCTTTAAAACCTAAGGTTTTAGTATCTCTGTATAGTACATTTGAAAAAAGAGAGAGTTAATATCCATGAAACCTCATGCTAAAATAAAAGCAGCTAATCTTAAAGTGGTGCCTCATTCCTTCTCCCCCAGTATTTTAGACTTGATCAGACAGAACAATTCTTTACAAGTTTCGTGTGAATAAAGTCTCCCTTATATTCAGTGTGTCTTGCTCCCAGGTAAATGTTCACCGGATTGCAACCTGAATCACACAGTCAGGAGAGAAGAAGAAGAGAGAATGCCACTCAAAACAGTGAAATTCATTTCCATACAAAATTATGGCAAAACTCCCATTGATTTTAATAGCCTTGGACTGCAGCCAAGGACTGCAGAAGGAATTTGGGTATTTGGCATATTATTATCCCTTCTTGAATGGTGAAGAAGGAACAAGCTGTGTACTTATATTAATAGCAACATTGCTAACTAAAGAAAAGATATGCGTCTATCTATAAAACACTAAACAGCTACTGTATACATGATAAATAACAACAATGTAATGGCACCAGGAAGCTAATTTTAATTTTGTATGTAAAGGACATTGCACAGTCTTGCATCTTGCCTATTTAAAAAGAGCCTTGATAGCCATGTAGCATGTGGGAGGATGTAAATTTGTATTACCTGCAGTACATAAATGCCACGTGATAACAATGATTGGTAGCAATCCCTGAACAATATATATATTAGGGCTGGTCAATTCGTTTCGTTAATTCGTAATTCGTTAAAACATTCGTTAATTTTTGAATTACGAAATGATTACAAAACTTTTTTTTAACCTGGAAGTGTTTTTAAATATCGAAACGGCAGGCGCCAAAAAATTTTGTATTTCCGTCCATTTCGGAAATACGTAAGATGGCCGCCTGCCGATGCTTGCTGGGAGCTCTCCTCTCTCGGCGCCAGCTGAGCATGCGAGCGAGAGGGCGAGCAAGAGGGGCGAGCGAGCGGCGAGCGAGAGGGGCGAGCGAGCGGCCAGCGAGAGGGGCGAGCGAGCGGCGAGCCAGAGGGGCGAGCGAGCGGTGAGCGAGCGGCGAGCGAGAGGGCCCGCCAGAGTGAGTGCCTGCCTTCCCTCCTTAATAATAATTTTAATTTCTCCTCCCTATTCTACTAAATTAATAATTAAATTTAAAAAATATTGAAAAAATATTGAAAAAAAAGGGCGCCATCTTTACAAAATGTTTTGTAAATATTTACGAAATTTCATAAATACTGAACTTTTTTTTGGAAAATTTTGTAATTATTTTAAATATCGAAACAAAAAAAAAACCCCAATTACAAATCGATTTTAGAAACAAATTTTTGCGTTGTTACCTAATATATATATATATATATATATATATATATATATATATATGAAATTTCAGCTTAGTGAGCAGTTCAATAAAAGGAAACTGTTTTTACCGCTGGACTTCAGAGATCAGCAATTTTCACTCGGACACACATATTTAGCACACTCACTGTCTACTCTATGCAATCACTTCTCTTCAGTTTTCACTATTTTTTCTTCATTCCAATGATTTTTTTTAAAAAAAATCATTAAAATGTATCTACATTCCATCCCATAACATTCAAACAGACAACTCAAAATATTTTTATTTTGCTATAATATATCCTGAAATAAAAACATAAGACTCAATTCAACATAGCATCAGTAGACTGTGCCGCAGATTCTGTGACTGTTTCTGCAAATTGGCTGAACAGTTGAAAAAGTGTTGGATATTCCCCATTGTTCATAAACCATTACTGAGAATCTATGAGTAGAAACTTATTTAAGCTACTACAATGACCCTGTTGTACACTCTCCTTAGTTTTATCATTACAAGCATAGTAATCATCTATCAACTGACCTCTCTGCTTCTCGGTATGGATTAATTGAATCAACATCAGCAATCAGTGCAGCCTTGTTAGACATGAAGGTTGTGTTTGGAAAGGACATGTATTTTGTGGAGCACATGTCCTTTCCAATCTTAGTCCCAAGCTAGAATAGATTTCATGAAACATTGGGAACTAGGTCAACCAACATTTCTATAAATTCCATTTATTGGAACATTTGTCTACTGGAGTTAAGACTAACAATTAGATTTGGGCCTTAACATTTCATCACATTTCTATGGAGATGGTATTTCTGATGCAGTCTCTTTTGGCCAGGATGCAATGCTGTGGCATATGGATGGGGAACCTTTGGCGCCTCATATGTTTTGAATTCAAACTTTTGTACTCCCTTACCATTGTTCATGGAGTCCAAACCATATGGAGGGTCAAACATTTCCCCTTTTGGGAGTAGTAAAGTGTCCATCGTGTGGGAGTCAGAGGTATCATTGCTATCCATGTTATTCTGGGATAGACTGTGGCCCTTGCTCAGCTTCCCTCCATCTTTGCTTGGATTACAGGAGTGGTCCGTGAGAGGACAGGGGGAGCTGCCAGGAGTCCTCCATAGGTCCTGGAACATGATGTCATCATTGCTACACACTACGAAACACAACTGCTAACTATTTTCCTTACTTCCCCATCTTTCTTGTTGGCCACTAAATGGCCGTGGGAGGGAAGGGAAACGGTTAGTCTGATCTCAGGAGAGGACAGAGGGGGAGGGTAGTGGACAGAAATAGTCTTCGAGTCTACTAAAAAATGGGTTCACCATAGCAGTGTCACCTGACGTTCAGAAGCCCCCTCCTTTTTTGTTTTGTTTTTTATTTGTTTTTCTGATTTTTGTAGATTTTTTTCCAATCCTTGTAGTGTGAAGAAAAAAATGCTAAGTTCTGTGGAGTGCAAATGAGGCCTAAATGTATGTAACTGAAAATTATGTGGAAAAGCATATTATAAAAGTAGAAATCCTTTTTAAGTATGTAGTATGTATATATTTCAGGGAGAGGATACACATCAATTCATAAATTAGAAAAGCTGCATAAAATGCAAAAAAAAAGTAGCATACTGGGTCAGAGCAAACTTAATACTTTAAAAATTGGAAACTGAGCAGAAGAGCAACCACAAAAAAGGCAAATCCTCACATCCCGTGCTCCAGTGCAAAGAGTCCAGTTACGAATCTCCCCACAGAGGTTCATACACACCTGTCCTGCCCAGAAGTGCTGTGCTGACTCCCATTTATTCTAAAAGGCCAAGTTCCTATCAGCACAAGCCTTCACTTTTGACTCCCTTGTATTTGTGGTTAGCTTCTGACAGAAAAGAAAACATAACTGACAGAACAGTGAATTACCACCTGCTCAGCCTGCAACTTTTTCCTTTGATGTCAACTTCAGAGAGCACAGGCACTCACACAATGTACCTGACAAAATTCTTGCCGCATACTTCAAATAAATGAAAGCGCCACTGGTTGAAACAAAGCATAAGAAATGAAATAACATAATAGAGCAGCCATCATGTTTTGTTAAACACCAAAAGTGCAACACTTTCACATACTAATGTTTCTTGGAAACAGGTTGTAACACATCATTAAAAGCATCAGAAATTAATGTGAAATCTTATAAGAAGAGCAATGTTTTAATAATTATAAAAATTTCCTGTTGAATAACTACTTCCACTGTCCCTGGTATCATGTCCATGGTCAGCCAGTTTTTTTTTTCTGAAGCAAGAATAGTAATGGGTGAATGGATTTAAATTGGATTTAAATTACTCATGCTGTCTTTCACCCCACACACCCTTTCCACTGTGTGAATGCTCATCTGAAATCTGTTAGGTATGTGAATTAGAAGTACTTAGAAATCAACAATCATGATGCATGTCCCTCATCTGGTCAGTATCTGATGTACTTCTGAATATTGTTATGGGGTTCATGCAAGAGTGTAATTTCTTCTCCATCCACATAACCTGACATGTTTCTGCCAGTTCATATCTAACTAAGAATTTAAGAAACATTTGTGATTATGACAATGCTGGCAATGATGATGATGATGATGATGATGATGATGATGATGATGAATAAGAAGTAGAAAGTATTTCTGAAGGGATTGCCCATCCCTCCATTTATGTTTAGTTTCCCTCTTTTTTAAATCTAGATAATATTCCTGTGGTAACATTCCTGTTTTTAAACATAAGGTTCCTTTCCATAGGAGAGAAGTGTGATATCATTATCTAACTGGAAGTACAGATTATTTGGAAGGTTAAAGGAAAAGAATAAACCCAGCAGGCAAACAGGCAAAGAAATTTGCTTCGTTTACTCCAACATTAGCAATAAACCTTAGAATGGCAAGTTGATTTTGAGAAGCCCGGAGTTAGGCAAATTCGTATGTACATTCAGTTCTAATTAAGCAACAAAGTCATGCATTGAAGCTTAAGGTCAGATCAGTTTCCTTCCCTTACTATGTTACTTCAGAGCAGCTTTAATTGCCACAGCCAAGTAATAAAATTGAAACCACACCAATAGATGTATCTGGTGGTAAAACAAAGGGACCTCTTTGTGTCTGTCAGTAACTCAAATTGCTAGTCATTCTTTTTTTAAAAAAATGTGCCGTTTATATACTGTATACAAACATGAGCACACAGACACAAAAGAGGGCAAATCTCTGCCAAATTACTTAGGTCAGATTCAGACACTTAGAAAATCCAAAGAACTTCTGTCTGAGTGATAGAAAGTGCTGATATCTCGGCCTCCTCCAATTCTTTCTGCTAGCTTTCTGCTCTGGGAATGCCCAGAGATAGGGCATTCCCAATTTTATAATGGAGATACTTAGGCAACAATCATTTTTAGCCATTTATTCTTTCCCTGAGTAGGCTTTGCAGCATACCTAATGGTGATTAGTGGATCAAATCTGATATTGAAACTAAGTGGTTTCTCATACATTTCCATTAAAGGAAATCCCTATTTCTGGCTTTTGATGAAAGGGATGCCCAGGTAGGTTTGTAATGCATTCCTAACAATATTCTGAGGAATGTAATACACTACACGGCTATAGTGGTAGATTCCACTTTAACTTTCCTGGCAGCACCCCATGGAATTTTGGGATTTACAGTTTAGGGTGAAGGAAATTAGATTTCACAATTGGAGACCTCCTGGGCTTCACTAAACTACAAACTACAGAATTTTATAATTTGTGTATTGTTCACAAATTTCTTATTCACATAATATGCCTGTCCATTAGAAAAACTTTGAAGTGCACAGTTTTAATCAAATTTGAATATTGACATCACCATTACTCACAAACATATCCAGGCAACATTGTCATGACATTTTCATGTCATGTTACCTTAAAGAAAACTGGATTATGGGACTACTTGCTCTGAGAAAATTATTGCAGAAAAAATCAGCAATTTCCAGAAAGAGGGCTGAATGTTGAAATCCAACTTTATTTGTAGCTATCACCACTTTGTAACTGTCATCACCTCTGTACTACCATTTTGCATTTAATGTGTCCCCATTATTTTCAAGATGACCCTGCAGGCAGGCAATTTGAGAATTTAGCTAATGATTTGCACATTATCCACAAGCACAATTCTATTTAGATAGCACTGGATACTCACTGAGCATTTGTAATGTGAAATGATAGTTTTGTTTGCATGATATCTCCATTTGTACAGAGCACATGTGTCTGTTCAAGTGAAGAGACAAACCTAGAGTCTAGCTTTTACTCTGCAATTGAATGTCATCTGATGGCCAGGTTGTGTAGACACCAGAATACCATGCAATACTCACATCATCAACATGATGCATCTCTTAAGATGCTTCCAGACAGTCCTCAAACCCATGCTGAGGCAGGTTAAAATAACCTGCTTCGGTTCAGATTTTAGTCTCCACCCACCATACCAAACCCTGAGCTTTCCGGGAGGGCGAGCTGCATGCCATCCCAATTGAAATTAAGCCACTGCGAAGCCCCCAATGTACCCCCTAAAACTTACTTTAAAAGGTCTTTGACCACCATGAATCTTCTCCTTGCCTTCTCCTGGTAAGAGAAAATGATGCCTGAAGATATTGTCCACACATCAAAATAATCCATACAATTAATACTCCTATTTTTTTCAAGTTCTTACTAAAGTGAAGAACCTGTCTTTTTTAGTTCATAATTCCATCAGTGAGAGAAACTATACAGCCCGCAGCAGATCTCAGTCTTTGGAGAGGTATAAATAGGAAGAGGTACTCCTTCAAGTAAGGTCCCGAGCCTTTTAAGGCTTTAAATCTTCAGAATCATTCTGGAATCTTATTGACAGCTAGTCAAAACATGAGTCTATCTTTGTTACCTTCACTGACAGATGCTTTGTTTGCTTAAGCTATAGAGTTCAAGATGGGATGCAGCTCTGAATTGTTGTGTTTGGAGAACAAGTAGAGTCAAGTAAAGAACTAATTCTCTCTCTCTTCTCTCTCTCTTATTTCCAGTTCCCGCTGATCTTTTCCTTCACCTCCATCACATCACTTCTCAACACAGAGCTATCCTCCCTGGCATTTTTATGGCTAGCCTTCAATATTTAAGTTACAGAATCCTGATTTGCTGTACTTTATCAATAAAATTCCATGCCTGAAAAAAACTCAATTTAATCTATAATACTCTCCTGAGCACCTTACCCAAGCTCTTCCCTGACTAGATTAGAAAAATGAAGTTGTGTAGACCATATTTCAGAAAAGGTTGTACATTTGTATGACAAATGTGTTCTATGAGCTCCTCCTTTTTTAACTGCTCAAAGAGTAACTACACATATAGGTTGGAAATAAATAAAACACAAATATTATTATAAAACCTGGGAGGACGTGGCTGTTGTTGTTGTTTATTCTTTCAGTCACTCCTGACTCTTCATGACCTCATGGGCCAGCCCACACCAGAGCTCCCTGTCAGCGATGGCCACCCCCGGCTCCTTCAAAGTCAAGCTAGTCACTTCAAGGATACCATCCATCCATCTTGCCCTTGGTCAGCCCCTCTTCCTTTTTCCTTCCATTTTTTCCTAGCATAATTATCTTCTCCAAGCTTTCCTGTCTTCTCATTATGTGACCAAAGTACTTAAGCTTTCCCTCTAATATCCTTTCCTCTAGTGAGCAGCCAGGCATTGTTTCCTGGAATATGTACTGGTTTGATCTTCTTGCGGTCCAAGGCACTCTCAGAATTTTCCTCCAACGGCACAGTTCAAAAGCATCTATTTTCCTTCACTAAACCTTCCTTATGGTCCAGCTCTCACATCCATAGGTTACTATGGGAAATACCATTGCTTTAATTATGTAGATCTTTGTTGCTAATGTGATGTCTCTACTCTTCGCTATTTTATCTTGCTCTCCTCCCAAAAAATAAGCATCTTCTGATTTCCTGGTGGCTACATTTATTCAATCTTCAAGAAAATTAGCCAGGATCCGGGAAAGGATCAGACATAAACAAAGATGTAGGGCACAGTGCAAACTAGGGAGATAAAACTTCACTTGTTAGTGCACAATCAAAAGACAGGCAAGTCGATAAACTTTTTTTTTACAGAAAACAAATACTATGCAGCAGTAATAACAAGCAAATGCTTCATTTTCTCCTATGTGCATCTGTTGATTTTGTTCTTTTATTTTTGAGCCAGACCTTTATGATTCATGTAAGTACTCTGCTTGAATACTACTCCTAAGGTTTAAACAATAATTGCATATTCCTTTATTATTAGCCTTATTTCTCTGAACCAAAAAACAGCTGAACAGCAAAAGACTTCCTCCTTTTCTTTTTAATAATAATGAACCAACTGAGTGTTATTTTTCTTCACAGAACAGCTGTGAGCTTTGGCAAGAATATTCTCACTCAAGTCCCAGGGAAAAAAACTGTGTTAGGTGTTAATAAGATCACAAGTTTAATTGATAAAACCAGCCTGGAGGGAAAAACTCTTTAAAAGAGCAGCACTAGCCATGGCACACATACCTCCTTCACCTCAGTGCTAGAAACAGAAGGCAACATCCATTATTTAACAATATAATAAATAGTTTGGAAACGTCCTAGTAAAAGCCTATTCCAACTGGACTCAGGGGAATAAGCAGACTAACCATTTGCCCTATCTAACAGTTTTGTTATCGTAGAATGTTCACTTGAATTAGTTAGAAAGACATAGGGTGCCCTCTGTCTCTTTGAGTAATCATAACCAATACAGGTAAAATAATATTTGCAACATTGTTTCACACAATGCGGTTCTACAGATGCACTGAAGCAGTGGAGTTGCTTTATATTAAGAATCCATTTCACCAAAGGGTTTTCCATAAGCTGCTTCCTCTTATCAAACTGTTCTCACAACCTTTCAGAGATGTTGCATTTTGTGTGACAACTAACACCTTCAAACCAGTCTATTAGAAATGGAAGCCTTTCCTCCATTCATGCACATGCACACATTTATGTGCTCAGATATCCAGCAGTGCTTCCCCCCCCCCTAAAGTTAAGTAAATATTAGAGGGCTATGCTGGCACTTTGTCCTCTATCTCCACTTTGCTCACATGAAAAACAGTGACTCTGAAGTGGAGAGCTTTTTGTATTCATGAAGGCTCTCCAATTGATTGTGAACTCTTCAGACTCATCTCCCTTCATGCAAAGAAGGAAACAATGGAACTTCTGAGATTGATGCATTCTTGTTGTTGCACTCCTCTTCAGTCATCCTAAAGGGAAGCATCTTAACAAAAATAGAACCTAAGCAATTTGAAGATTAAACACACAACATTCTGCTTCATCGTACCTGTGCTATGTATCTTACTTCCCAGTCAACCAGACCTATTGTTATTTTTACATGGTTTTTTTTTTCTGAGGGAGGGAGGGAGGGTGGAAGGCATCATAGAACCCTTAGACACACAATTTGGGAAGGATTACATGTACCACTTTCTTTCAAAGGAAGACTTTTGATTCTACTACTATCTATGACAAAACTATAGAGTTATATTATTCATGTATATAGAGAAATGATTTATCTTAATTGGCTACAGTTCAAATAAAGTTTTCTTTATTGTACTCAGCTTTCCATTGTCTTTTATTTCATGGTTGCTTACTAAAAGAGCAGAAGACAAAACAAGCCAGAATCAAGCCATGTTCACTGGGCCTTAAAATAGTGAACAGCAAAGCTTTAACCGAGTACTAAAATGAGGTCAATGTTGGCACCAGTGAGACCTCTGAAGCTTCATTTTCTAATGTAGCAACCACAAAGAAGAAAGCTGTTTCCTTTCTCACCACATAAGAAACTGCTAATGATACTGGAACTGGAAGGATGACTTTCCTTGCAGACCTCTATGCTCAGGAAGGTGTGTAGGAAGAAATGAGTATTGTTGCTGCTAAAGAACAATGAGGGACAAACATATTACCAAATTTAAACCAGCAGTGGACAAGAGCAATCAAATCTCATAGATATAACACTATGTTTTCCAGCATTTTTAAAGGCACCAACTCATCTCCATGAATTGATTAGAATGTTAAGAAGGGTCTTATTCATATGTTATTTCTATACTAGCCGTTCCCTGCCTTGCGTTGCAGTGGCTCGGTCTGGTGATTTGGAAAATAAAGTCATGTGAAAGTGTTGGTTTCTAATCTATGTAATTTATTTCTGCTTGTGGGTAAGCAGTATTTCATGCTGTTTCTTTGTCAGTGTTGATGTAGAGATTGTCTGGTTTGCCTACTCTGGAACAGGCAACATATCATTGTCCTTCTTCAGGGGTCCCTTTCATATCTATGAGACTATATCTCTCTGTGTGTGAATCATTTATATTGATCTATATCTATGGCTGGATAGCTCTTTGTCAGGAGGGCTTTGTTTACGTTTTCTTGCCCTGGTGAAGGGAGTTGGACTGGGTGGCCTTAAATATTTTCTGTTGGTCATGGGGGTTCTGTGTGGGAAGTTTGCCCGAATTCTGTCGTTGGTGGGGTTCAGAATGTTCTTTAATTGTAGGTGAACTATAAATCCCAGTAACTACAACTCCCAAATGTCAGGGTCTATTTTCCCCAAACTCCATCTGTGTTCATATTTGGGCATATGGAATATTCATGCCAAGTTTGGTCCAGATCCATCATTTTTTGAGTCCAAAGTGCTCTGTGGATGTAGGTGAACTAGAACTTCCAAACTCAAGGTCAATGCCCACCAAAACCTTCCAGTATTTTCTGTTGGTATTGGAAGTTCTTTGTCCCAAGACTGGTTCAATTCCATCATTGGTGGAGTTCAGAATGGTCTTTGATTGTGGGTGTACTATAAATCCCAGCAACTACAATTCCCAAATTACAAAATCAATTTTTGAGTGAAGGACGTACATTGGGTTGTTAGTTGTATTGTGTCCAAATTTGGTGTCAATTCGTCCAGTGGTTTTTGAATTATGTTAATCCCACAAACGAACATTACATTTTTATTTATATAGATAGGACATCTTCCAGTTAAAGTTGATATATGGTTCCTTTTAGAGTCTTAATACCACATGTCATCTTCCTGTAAAAGCCATACAATGAGTCTGCAAAAGAAAAAAAATCTTTCATGTATGCAATTAAAGCACCCATGAACCTGATGTCCTGACAGCAATGCAGAAACTCTGCTTGTGAACCAACGGAATTATTTTTGAGATCAGCACATGTTTGCATTCTAAGGACCTTTTCATACATCCAGTGTCAGGAGGGGGCAGTGGTTCTCTACTTCACCATGAGGAATGAGGAGTCTGGCACCACTTGCCTCACCTCACCTGCCTTGCTTTTCAGCAGGGTGATCACATAAGGGCAAGTGTGGAATGAGTGTGATGTGTGCAGCTTCCTCCCATAGATTGGATAACACGTGAAGCTGGCACAATGTTATGTGAATGGAACTGGCCAGCTCTGTGGGTGACTGGGACTAGATCAGCATTTGCCTGATCGAGGTATGTAGTTTCTGCTTGTCCATTGGCCATGCTTTGGATTATTGGGTCGAGGTGAGGAGGTGGAGGTAGGTAAAGTATGGTGGCCAATATGTGACTGACCAACCTGATGGGAGAGGGGAAGAGGAGGATACGGCAGTGGCTGAAAAGCACCTGTGTCCCTCAGGGCAGTATCAGTGAAGAGAGAGTGAGAGAGTGGGGAACAGGAGCTTCCCAACTGGCCTCATTCATGAGGCTTTCAAAACCTCCTCCAAGTGCAAGAAGGGCAAAGAATCTCTGTATGCTTAAGGAAATTTTCAATATGATTACAGGTAAAGTAGTTATGGTGGTCAGATGAAGCCTATCTGTCGCAAGAAGGCAAAGACTATGAATGGTGGTGAACATTGCATTCAATGGTGCCTTATACTTGAATAAATATGGCATATCTCTTACAGTTTTTGTATCAGTGCTGTATCACTTCCAAAATGATTATCTCAATATTCATCCACTGTATAGCAATGTTTGAGGATCATATCAATAAATACAACAAAAAGTGAGGGGAGAGTACCGTTTTAAAACATTTTAATGTGAGAATAGCATGTTTACTTTGTGTATTAGAAATTAGTTTCACCAGGAAGCACTGAAGCCTAAAAGTTATAACATTCATTTTTATGGTGCTTTAGACCACTTGGGTGTTCTCCTCAATACCCTGGCCTATCTTCTTGTCATATTTAGATGCAGCTTCTGATGAATAATAAATGGAAACATTCTGAGCTATTAAAATGTACGATTCTGGTTTTGTCCTTTCTTCATTTACTACACACTGATCACGTTAAGACAGATTATGTATTTCATGCTAATATGTGAAATGGCTTATGTCAGGGTGAAGAAAAAAGGGTGAAAAACTTTGTAAGCTTTTCTTCTCTTTGGCTCCATACTGTTTTCCACTGCACCCTCCATCCTTCCTATCCCGAATCACTCCCTATTTTATATGTCATGTCTGTTTGGAGCTCATGACAATTGCCATAATGACAGGAATACATTTTGTGCACACTTCTTTGTCATGGGTATGCCAAGGATGTTCAGTGTGCCCCTGTTCCTTTGTAGAGCTTTTAACAACACATTTCATGATTTTTGAAATAAATTAAACACCGTTTGTTGCTTTTGTCATGCAAAGAAGTAATTATGACTTCAGAAATAGTCTTTTAACTAAGCGCAGCTTCTTATCTCCTCAGTCCGAGCAAGCTGTTGGGCAGCGTGTTGCACAGAATCACAGTTGTATGCTTAACGGTATTCATATTTTAAAACAGATTTACATTTGCAACCACTGAACACCAAAGGATAGCTGCAGGGACTGGAAAATTGATGTTTCTTACCTGCTCTTCCAAGTTCCAAAGCAGGCTTTCCTTTTGCAATGGCCAGTATTATACATACTGATTTTGAAAAGACTAGTGATGTCATTTTAATACATGCAGTTCCTATGCATTTCACCACTAAATTTTCCCTTATTGTGTTTTTATTCATTCTTTCCATACTGCTTGGGAAATGAAGTACCAGTATATAAAATATATTCCACGTACTGTTTAGTTTCTTTCATGTGTTAGAATATGTGTGTACTGGAAATATTCACCCTAGGTTCGAAATGATCGACTTTGATATCTACATTGCTGCTGCTGCAAAAAAAGAGGTCAGTATCCAAATACATATGGTAGAAAGAAACCTCTGTTGAACAAAGAGACCTGCCGAACAAGTATACACATAATAGTGCAGCAAGGCTGTGAGAATCCTAATCATCATATTTAGAGCTAGGGTATATGGTCTAGAGATGCAGAGACACATTAGAATTAATGCAGTTTGACAACACTTTAATTGCCATGGCTCAATGCTAGGGAATCCTGGGAGCTGTAGTTTTATGAGATATTTAGCCTTCTCTACCAATGCTTTTGGTGAGGCACCAGTACTCATTGGCAGAGAAAACTAAAGACCTCAGAAAACTACAAATATCATTCCATAGCATTGGACCATGGCAGTTAAAGTGTTGTCAAGATGGATTGAATGGGTTCTCAAACTTTTTCAGCTGCAGGATGCTTATATCTGTTTTTCTAGGACTTTCTTTTAAGTTATAGAATTTCTGGATGCTTTGTGCATTTATCAGTATTTATTACAATGTTGCAATCCCTCCCTCCTTCCTTCTCCCTTCCCCCCTCTCTCACATGCACTCTCACACACATTTTCCTGACCAGATGTCTCTGCCACCCTTTTTACAGGTGTAGGAATCAGTCTGCATATACTTGACCCATGTCTCTTTTTGCACAGAAAATTTATGATGTCAGTGTTCCCTTGATTTTAGCAGGTGTGAAGCAGGCGAGTTTTGAATTGAGAAAGGCTAAAATTAACCCCTAAGGCCAGTGCAGGATTATACATCAATTAAGTTCCACTTAAACCAAGTTTTGTAAGCTTACAGGGAATGGTGGAGATACTTAGGAAGTGCATAGTTCACACAACTCTTTTTTGGGAGGGTGAATTTGACAATTATTTCAAGGCACTGGTGACCCTGCTTTAGCTTTAGCCACAAAACTCCAAATAGTCACACTTCAATGTCAGTGTGCTTCAGAGATCTCTCCACTTGACCAGGGAAAGCAACATTTAACAATCCTCTATCTGTTGGCTGTTTAAATAATATAAATCAAACAATTTTAAAGCTGAACGAGGGAGGGAGACTTTGCATTGTTTATTTCTTTATTTCTTACAGGAATGAGGGCAGTGGGGAGGAATGTGGCAATTCAAGTTTAGGTCTTGGAATTAATCAGCCCCATCTGCATGCACAAAAGACATGACATAAGGAACGGAACGGGAGAAAAAACGTCTGAGACAAAACTGTGCTTCTTTTCACAGGCAATAGGGGAAATTAATGTCAGCACTAGGCTGAAGACATAAAGAGAGTCAAAATTAAAAACCCTTTGAAAGCTTCCAACAAGATTCCTATAATCAGCTGAAAGATAAGTAATGATCAAAGCTGCCTTTAAAATAGTATTGTTCACCCCGTTGGAGCTCTTTAAACGTACCCTACTATTCAGAAGAAATTACATGAGATTAGGGCTCAAACTATGCTATTGTTGCAATACGGAGACCAGATGTTTTAAAAGTAAGCTTTCCTCACTTAGATAGGCTTGAAAGGCAGGAACAAAATAAATAAATAAAATGAAAATGGAGACAGCTGTAGTTTAAGAAGTGTTTAATTTTTTACGTGTACTACCCATCTACCACCCATGGTATCTGTATCCACTGGTGATCAATTCTCATATCTGACTTCTCACAACAGTTTTCATTAGTGTGTGTCATTTATTGAGGTGATTGTATGAAAGCTAAGAAGGAGCCCTACTTTAGAATCTGCATTGATTATTTTTTAAACTTTTCAAGCACAGTGTCATTAATGTGGCATAATGTTGGTTTAGGCACTAATGCTTCTCTTGGGAAAAGTTACTGTTTGGACCACCAGACTCTCCCAAACTAGGAAGAACACTATGACACTAATAGAACTTCCCTCATTGTGTGGAAAGAGAAAATGATTGGAAAAGTTATTTTTCTGAAATCTAATTCTCAGACTTTTCTATTCTGGAGAACTCTGGTATTACAAAAAGTAACTTTTCCAAGAATTTAGTTATTTCACATAGTGAGGAAAGTTCTGTAACTCTTCAGATTTATTTATTTTATTTATTTGCAATTAGGCTTAAAAGAAAAAAAAGTCAATTAATTACATGATAAAATAGTATTGAAGGCCATCTTATCGGGGCTCTTCTATACATGCCCTGAAACGTGGAAGAAACCAGGATAAAAGGAGATGTTGGCTAAATGACATTTCATGAAAATGTGCTCTGGTTTCAATTAACAGTTGAAAAAAACACACATTAAAAGGGTTTGCTTAAAACCCGATTTCACCCAAAACATGTGCATATTTGCATGACTGCATATCCCCGCAGTCAAGGAAAACACATTATTTCATTCATATACCCTGGTGTGGACTGCTCCAGCACCTATGTGCATTTAAAAATCCCAAAATAGCTGATCTGGGCTGTTTTGGGATTTTTAAGTGGAGCCATAGACACACAACTGACTAAATGGAAGCACAAATGGAAAGCAATTACAATAAGAACTCTCTGCAGCCATTTCCTTGTTCTAATCTTGATGAAATTAAACAGAGCTTGAATTTACAGTAGGGTTAGGAGAGATAATACAAACTCTGCTTGTGTGTATGTTTAGATATTCACATGAGTGCATATGAGGTCCAGCGCATCTTGGAGAATCAATTTAAAAAAGTAAACTTCCATTAGATGTCTCACATCCATAATGTGGATTTCTAAAATCTGCTACAAACTAAAGTGTCAAAACAGCAGGGAACTATTTACTGGGACTCACAGGTCTGCGTTTGGACTTGCTGTCAGGTTCCATGATTTTTTGCCCCATTTATTTGTCCTTCATTTTGACGCTGTCTGGAAGTGCCCTCAGATAGTAAGACAGATTGTACTAGTAACATACAGTAGCACCAGCCACCCAGAGACTCGGGATCTGTTGCCTTGCTCTTCAACAGTGGAACTACAATTAGGAAGAATTAGATAGTTGCCAAAGATAACCAGTGCTGAGAAAGATGGGAATGAATGATGAAGTGTTGTGAAATGGGCATAGTTTATACCTCCCATGCTAGCCTGCTACTCAAAAGGTGTGCACTACAAGAGAGGCAGTGTCAAGATAAGATTCAATTGCCCATCTCAACTTGTTCTGTACATGCAATAGGTGTATCATCATGGCCTGAACCTCAAATCTTTCTTAGGAAGCTATTTAATAATAGCAGTGTGCAAAGCTTCCAAGCTCTGCTTCATAATTCAAAGATTTGGATGATTACTAAATATGAAGCTCTGAATTACAAAATGGAAAGGTTCCCTGCAAAGCATTTACAAATTGAAACAGAAGGCTCCAAAATTTTCAGAGAAATTAATAAAAGATTTGTTGATTCTGAGCTGTTTTTCAATGTAACATACTTCGTCGCCCTGTTGTAGGAAGGGGCAGGTGACGGGCCTGATGTGATTGACAACAGCAGCTGTACGCTGTTTTTATTCCTTGTCAGCCAATCAGAAGAAAGCTGATCACATGGCTTTCTGCAAAGCTGGTCTTATATATAGTGGTTTTTTTTTTGTGGCATGGCATTTGCAGGAGAGAGATAAGGTGTCCTTGGAGCTCCCTTCAGTTTCTGTGTGTTTCTTAAAACTAGTAAGGCTGTGCAAAAAGTCATTTGGACCTTGTATGTTGGATGTATTTTGTACAATTCATACATCCAATACAATATTAAGAAATGGGGGGGGGGACCCACACAAAAAACTTAAAATTCAAAACACTGACCTATGATTTTTACATGAGTTATGTAAGTCTTATAAGTGGTTCCAGTTCTCAGTTGCGGGTGCCACTTCTCTCCCAGGTCAGAGTCTGAGAGAAAAGGAGTAGTGAGGAGGGCCCAGGGCAGGCAGATGGGAGGGAGGGATGTCTGGTTAGATGGCCAGGCAAGGAAGAAGCCCTTCTGGCACATAGCCTGCCCAGAAAGAGACAGGCAGAGACCATCCCATTGAGGCTTTAATGAGGGCAGCCCCAGTATTCTGAAGCAAGAAGAATTCTGGGAAATGTAGTTTAGGGCTGGGCCTTTTGAATTCCCTGTCACATATGTCTTCTCCTTCTCAAACTACATTTCCCAGAATTCTGCTTACTGTCTTGTGCTTCCTATTCCTTATCCTCCCTGAAAGTTTTGATGGGTGAAAGCTCATGTTCATCCACTAAAGGGATTTCAAGATAAAAGGGGATTGTTGGGAGTTGAATCAACCCTGTGAGGTAAGCAAAGTTGAGAGGCAGAAACTCCAAAGTTTACCTATTAAGTTTCCAATTATTATTATTAATTATTTCAAAGGCTGGATGGGCATCTGTTGGGGGTGCTTTGACTGTGCTTTTCTTCCCTGGCAGAAAGGGGTTGTACCAGATGCCCCCTGGGGTCTTCCAATGAAAGAGTACTGATAAGTTTATGTTGGTTAAAATTCCCTAAAAATCAGTGGATGTGCAAATCTTTTTGAATCTTTGGGGGAATTATGCTCTGGTTATGTTATCTCATTAAAAATAGAAACTCAAGGAGATAGCTCTTGTAGGGTTTTTTTTAATGTTCATAATTTTTAAAAAATTCCTCAAACCCAGTGGATGTCTAAAATGTTCTGAAACTTGGAGGAAGGGGAGGTAACAGTGATATACGTAGCAAAGGAGAAAGGAGCCCTGGAAGCTTCCCCACTTTTCCCCACAATTCTCCAAAATTACATAATGAAAAAGTAACAAAAATATTGTTATATCATTATAGTTATGATACAGACCCCTTATGATATTTTAGAAACAATTCCCTCCCCCCCCCCCCCATTTTAGTAATGCAAATTGAAATGTTTATTTTATTAACTGTATAGGCCTAGTAACTAGCTTTTTTGAGAATTCTGGTTATTTCTGTCCATTCAGTCTATCCAACCCTCCCCCCAACTTATATTTTCCAAATTCTTATAGCAAGTAGCTAGCTAGCTAATCCCTCTCCAGCCCTTACACTTCCTATCTACTTTCCCCTCAAATATTTTTGTTATCAACTTAGTCTGTGTTGTTGTTGTGTGCCTGCCTATTCTCTCCCCCCTCCCCCAAATATTTTAAAAATAACAAAAGCCCCCTTTTAGCTCTGTGTCTTGTTCTGTGACTGTGTGTTTATTTTGATCTATTTTTCTTGCTGTTTTACTGGCTTGTGTGAGTGCATTGAAAACTCCTGTAGCACGCACACGTAGCCTAGGCAGCTAGTGCAAAGAAGCACACATACAAATTAATAAAATATTATTACATGTAATATTAGTAATAGTATTATTAATAATACTACATGCACGTGCAGATAATGAGGTGTGGAATGGGTAGTACTGCTGGCTTCAGTGGCCACCAGGCTTCTTCCAGAGGTTGAGGGAGAGGAGGTATTAGGGTTAGGGTTCTGCTCCTGCCATCCCAACAAAAATTCTGATTCTGTTCCTTCTCCTCCTCCTTCTGCTGCTGCTGCTGTTGTTGAGGTGAGGGTAGCCTCTCAATCTGAACTGGCAGTGCCCATTATTATTTCTAAGGATTTGTCCTTGGAGAGAATTGAGGAGCTTGCACAGCATTTGAAAGAGGGGACTGAAGGGTGTTTTTTTTGCCAGCTTTCCCTTCCCTGCCCCCCATTTTTCTCTCAACTTACCAGAGGAAGGCTTTGTTTGAGGCCTGCAGTTTTCTTCCCACCCCTCCCTCCTTTCCTTCTTTGGAAGAGTGAAAAGAGGGCTTTGGGAAGCAAGGGAGGATTCCTGTTCCAAGGCCTCTGTTGGCTCTTCCAGGGATGAGTGAGAGGGGAAAAGGCCCCAGGCCTCCTGTCACTGCCTCTGCAAATACTCAAACTCCTTACCCCTATTTAAGCCCTTTTTAGTTAGAGGTAATTAGCATTTTATGTATAATTGTGTGCATGTGTGTGTGTGAGAAAGAGGGGGGTGTCAATCTAGATAGTCTCATTTCCTTTAAGCCACCCCCTCCCTGCCACTTTAAGTATCGTCCCAAGGACAGAACCTCAGGCAAAACCCTTCTTGTTTCTTAGAGAATCAGCCATTTTTACAAGTGGAAGGTGAGAAGAGAGGAAGGCTTGGAAAATCCACAAAATAGTACATCACAGATGGAGTCATGTTGGAGTCAAGTCAGAGTTATTACAAAGTCATTACAAAGTCAAGTCAAATATCAGAATCACTCCGGAGACAGACACCAACAACAGAAAGAACATCAGAGAAGTTAAGTAATTTAGAGCCTCTCTCTCAAGGACTTTCTCTATCTTCCGAGGATCCGGAGGAGAAAGGGGTTGAAGTCTTTATCAGTTATCAGATCCTTGTTGACTGTTTCTCTAAGTGTCCTCCATCTGTTCCCTGTGCAACCAGTTCACCTTCCAAGCAATTAGATAGCATGGGGGCAGAACATCTCCATCAGAGCCTTCTTCTAGTAAGTTGAGAGGGAAATGGGAGACACAAAGGAAGTCTACAAGGGAAAGAAAAAGAAGGGAGGGAAGGAAGGGAAACATGTGTTTTCCATGCCTACATGGATACAGGCATGGAAAGGTGTACTTTTTTTCAGACAGTATCAGGTTTAAAGGGCAGCTTTTATACCCGTGTTTTCCAGTCCTTAATCCAATTTCTCCTAATTTCTGCCATGTTTTGGCTAACCGTCATGGAACCCCCCCCCCCCCATTAAACCAGGGTCATAATTCATGTGTTACAAGGGCCCCAAGGCTGTTTTGTAAAATTGCCCCTGGGAGGTATCACAGAGAAATGTCATCTTCACTATCATCATCATCATCATCATCATCATCATCATCATCATCATCATGATAGTGAAGATGACATTTCTCTGTGATACCTCCCAGGAGCAATTTTACAAAAAAAAAACAGCCTCGGGGCCATTCATCATCATCATCATCATCATCATCATCATCATCATAGGAGCCCCCGGTGGCATAGTGGGTTAAAGCACTGTGCCGGCAGGACTGAAGACCGACAGGTCGCAGGTTCAAATCCGGGGAGAGGTGGATGAGCTCCCTCTATTAGCTCCAGCTCTTCATGCGGGGACATGAGAGAAGCCTCCCACAAGGATGATAAAACATCAAAAATCATCCAGGCGTCCCCTGGGCAATGTCCTTGCAGACTGCCAATTCTCTCACAACAGGAGCGGTTGCTCCTGACATGACAAAAAGAATCATCATCATCATCATCATACATTATATTTGCTTTGGATGGTAGAAGTTTGGAGAGCTCTTATCTTTTCGAATCATTTTTAAAAGGAAACAGACCATATGGTACTCTATATTAATGATAATCACATATCTGGTTGTCAAAAATAGCTTTCTGCAGAAGGTTTAAAATGCCATTTTTATGATAAACAATGTTCACTCTATTTTTTTAAAAAAAGAAGCATTTTTTAAAAAATTGAGACATGTCTATATGAAATAAACCTTAACCCTCTACTCAAGGCAAACACCTCCTTTTAAGGCAACAATATGTTCCTCCCACATATGAAGCAGCCAAGCAACAGAAAACATGCTGTGGGCAAAAGTTGACATTCCACCAGCAAACCAAATTCATGATTGTATCCTCCGTAGCAATGTCTGGTTTGACTTTTGAAAGGGCAGAAATACTAATCAACCTGAATTGTTTTTATTTCTCAGCATAATTGTGATTCTTCTATGCATTTAGGCACTGTGTATAATAGGGGTGAAAAACTTTTGGATCTCCAGATATTTGGGACTTCAGTTCCCAAAAGACCCAGCCAGTAAAACAAGCAAACAAACAAACCCTCTAATGCAATGTTTCTCAACCTGTGGGTCACCAGGTGTTTTGGCCTACAATTCCCAGAAATCCCAGCCAGTTTACCAGTTGTTAGGATTACTGGGAGTTGAAGGCCAAAATACCTGGGGACCCACAGGTATATTGGCCTTCTGCTCTAATGGGTCAAAGGTTATTTAAAACTCAACTATATTTGTTTGTTAGTGTATTCATTGTACTTGTAGATAACCTAATAAAGCAAGGTTTTCTGGGTCATGTAAAAAGCATAAAATATAAAATGCAAACCATAATTCGTAACTGGAGACTAAACTAGGGTGAAAATTCCCAGTGAAAACAACATTATTACAGCATGTAAAATGTAAGCAGAAAGAGAAACAAAATGGAAAAGTACTGCAATCTGCAAACACTAAAATCCATTCTTAGAATGCCTGGGATGTTTAAAAGGGTCTTTATCAAGTGCCAAAAAGATCATAATGTAAAACCCAAATGAACCTTTT
The DNA here is from genome assembly GCF_037176765.1 of Anolis sagrei. NCBI lineage: Eukaryota > Metazoa > Chordata > Lepidosauria > Squamata > Anolidae > Anolis > Anolis sagrei. The sequence goes on along the minus strand of NC_090023.1, from coordinate 111,976,159 downwards.
TGTAGGAAACTATTAACAAAAAAGGCCCTCTTTTTTGTTGTTGCTGGTCTTATTTGGTGAGAGCCCTTTAAAAGAGCCTCAAATGAGGACTTTAAAGTACAGGTTGGCAGATTCAGTGTGAAACTTTATTTCAGTTAATTCAAGTTACTCAGAGACTTAAACACCAAGATTTCGATATTACTGTCAAAAATACGTACTATGATTTTACATAGGATTTGTGCTACATTAGAACAGTCAAGACAAGTATCACTTAAGTAAAATAAACATTAAATATTAAATAACCAGAAAAATAAAATAAGGTGTAAACACTAAACTAATCTGGGAATCTGCTATTGCAACACATCCAATGAAGTGGTTTAAAACAGATTGTGTGTGTCCTATAGGTTTTAGTGTTCATGTACCCTGGGAACTTGACATTTCCCTTCTGAATTTCCAGTAGCAATTTTAACATTTGACTTCCTCAACCCTCACCTCCTTGGCAAGTTTTGCTGCTGACCTCAACCACAAAACAAATGTAAATTGCTGAAACTAAAAGCAACTCATAGCAATTATTCCAAAAAATAGTTTCAAAGATATATTGATGACAAATGAATCCCTTGAACATACACACAACCTGTTTGGGTGAGCAGTATACTTATGTAAGTAGATATAAAACCATGATTTCATGTGAGTTCTAATTTTTACCATTACATATTTGAATAAATTACTAGCAGTTCTTTTTGTTGTTTTTATTGCTGATAATGTTGGTCATCAATATATCATCAAAAATGACCAGATGTCTGGCTAACAGGTACTTTCCTCTTTCTAGATTCCTAAACCAGGTTGGTAATTGCTTAAGCTTGGTAAAAATCCAACTGTATTGCATGTATATTTTATTTATTTATTTACTTAATTTATACCTCGCTCTTCTCATCCCGAAGGGGACTCAGAGTGGCTTACAGATTACGGCAAAATTAAATGCTGCATTATACATACAATAATAAATATAACATATCAAATTATAAAACAGTTAAAACTTATAAATACAATAAAACACATTAAAAATATAAGTGCTGAGTCCCATAATCATTATTCAAGCTGCTACATTCAAGTCAGATTCCAAATTACAGTAATCCTTGAATGCCTGTGTGCAAAGCCAGGCCTTTAACTAGTTCCTGAAGACCAGAAGGGATGGGGCCAGTCTGATGTCACTGGGGAGGGAGTTCCATAGCCAAGGGGCTACTACTGAGAAAGCCCTGCCTATTGTACTCACCAGTCACATTTACGAAGTTGTGGAACTGAGAGCAGGGCCTCCCCAGTAGATATTAAAGCTCTAATTGTCTCATAAAGGGAGATACATTCAGATGTATATTTTCCTCATCATCATAAATATTACATTAATTGCATTCATTCTGGAATCTTTTAGTTTTACAGTATAACCCCTAAATCCACAGGAGTCATGTTTCAAGATTCCCGAAACCACATATAATAGTGAACCCTATAATTTAATTATATCTGGACTAAAAACATACCATAGAAATATTCTTTTATGTAAATTAGAAATATTCACACTTTGGGACGTATTATGTGCTAAATTCACATATGGCATTTTCCCCACAGAAAAAGCATTTTTCTGTCCAGAAAATATTTCTATATACAAGTAATTACCAAAGCTCTCTTTAACATGGACATTATACACACAGATGCACACACACGCACAAAACAAAGTTTGCTGTTCAGAACAATAATTTTGTGTAAAATCAATTCCTAACAGAGCGGAAAATTAGGGAAAGAGAGTGCAGTCAGAGACAAGCTGCTTCTTTCACTTTCTTCTTTTTTGTATGAGATTTTCTATTTATTTGTCCTTTTATGTACAATAGAAACACCTAATGTGTACCACACTCCATGTACTGATTTCATATGAGCTGGGAGTTTTGCAGGAAATAAGGATCTAAATCCAATTGCTTGTCCCAGTTAGCACAAACCCAAAGAATCAATGTACTGACTTATCAGTACGTAGAGAATTCAGCAGACCAACTCCAGTTGGGACAAACAAATGGATTTAGTCCTAGGATGTTTGTAAAGAAAGTTCCTTTTGAAGATTGTGAAGAGGGACAATTATTTCCACATCGCTTAGGATACCAGGGATGTGAAAATCAGCTCCCATCATTGAGACATGCCCAGTTATGCCCAGTAGTAGGTTCTGAAAATATAGAGGATGAAAACGTGGTGCAGTTCCTATTTTCAAATCTCATAGTGCTTCACTTTTGGTGGAGACTGTTTGGGATCTCCACCTCGTTCCAGATAGAGGTCATTATAGGGATATTGCTTTGGCTCCACAGGCTGGTAGAAGGGATACATTTCGCCCAGAGCAAACATGACAAGCATGAACCCAATAAAGCCAAAGAGGTTTCTTCTTCTTGACAAGATTTCATTACCATATTTTTGTATTCCTGAATGTTAATCACATAAAATTAACTTTCTGGCTAATGGACCAATGCTGTATACATTGGAAAATATTTCTTCGGTAAAGGGAGTTGGATTGTAATCAACTGTCTTTAGATAACTATTTGAATGCACACTGCCCAGGATTTTCAGCAGTACTGACAATGGATTTGAAACACATTTTGCAGGTGTGTGAGGTGAGGTTCAATTGTCTTACATGTCTCTCTAATCCTTCTGTATACAAAACAGACCAAATGTAACAATCCTGAAAATCTCCTGTTTCTTAAAGTGGTTAAAACATAGGCAGATTTGAAACTGAAGCTCTATTTGTTTGAAGGATTAAACATTTTAGGACAGTTTTGTTCCTGACTCCTGCTCTCAGTCTAAGAATTCAAACTTGCATTCTTTTAGTAAGTAAAAGGCTTAAAATAATGCATGCAAGCACATATAATACCCAGTCAATTTTAAACTATTAATGTTAACCTACATTTTTAGTATTAGTGTCAGTCTTTGTTACGTATATGTTAATATATGTATTTTAATAGTATTGTATTTTATCTGTCTATTTCAACAAAATGTTGTAGCCTGCCTTGAGCTGTGAGGAGATGCAAGTTGTTGTTAGCATTTATAAATGCACAATCAGTTTCTAATAAATTTAAAACTTCCTTGCTGGTCTAGATATAGAGTATCTCCAATTCCCCTCAATACTATACCTCTTCCTCAATTCTATGTAGACTTGATGGGAACATTGGTTCATGTCTTGAAGATTATACCAAATAAGGAGGATTCAATAGATAGAAATTCAACAAGAAAAAAGAGAAGGAGTATATGCTTTCTCTTAAGTTTGTGTGGGAGATTAATTTGTTGTGTTGTATAAATTACATGAGTCTACAATTTAAAACTGGTGCAGTGAATTAAACCATTGAGCTGCTGATCTTGCTGACCAAGATCAAATCCGGGGAGCAGGGTGAGTTCCTGCTGTTAAGTCTAGCTTCTGCCAAACTAGCAGTTCAAAAACATGCAAATGTGAGTAGATCAATAGGTGCCACTTCTGTGGAAAGGTAACAGCACTCCGTGCAGTCATGTTGGCCTCATGACCTTGGAGATGTCTATGGACAATGTCTGCTCTTTGGCTTAGAAATGGAGATGAACACCACCTCACAGAGTCAGACACAACTAGACATATTGCCAAGGGAAACCTTTACTTTTACTTTACAGTTTAAAAATCAGAGCCTTTAACTTTTCATCCAGTGCAACTTTGTATCTAAAGACCATTCATTCTTTTTATGTATATTTCCCCTTTCTGATATCCTCAAGTGGAATTTCACAGAACAATCAGATTTGCACTTATACATTTTCAGTATAAAGTATTAATTAACTTAAGCCCCTTCCACACTGCCATATAATCCAGATTATCAAATTTGATAATCCACATTATCTCCTTTAAACGGGATTACATGAGTCTACAGTGTCATATAATCCAGTTCAAAGCAGATAACCTGGATTTTATATGGCAATATAGAAAATGCCTTAGCTAAACAGAATCACACAGTTATACAACCAATTTTGTAATGGTGGTCATGACCTTGAGCCTTTATGCAAGGCTCAATTAGTTCTACACCCACCAGATCAAAATTAAGAGCAAGTTATTTGTTTATTTGCAAAATTATAAATTGCAATAGGGACTTTAGCTGGATCTACACTGCCAGTGATCCTAAATTATGTACTTTGAACTGGATTATATGAGTCTAACTGCCATATAGTCCAGTTCAAAGCAAATAATCTGGGATCATTTAGTCAACCTCTAAGAAAGAAGTGCAACTTGTACAATGTTTTTACATTGCTATAGTGCCTGAAAAAAATTACAGGCTAGATCATTTGAAGTTACATTATCTCCTTTCAAATCGACAGTAAATTCCCCAGTCAACCTTCTTTTTATCTAATGGAAATCAATGTATATGAGGGCAGTGTATAAAGGCAGATGAGGAATTAAGGGATGTAATATGAATAATCAGGGATGTAACATAAATCAAGTCAAGTCTTTCTCAGTTTTCAATTTATTTTGAAGATTTCCTTTGGTGGGTTGAGGAGCACATGGTCTTAAGCATTCTAATGAAATATGTATTTGCAAAAATAAATCAACCATGCACTAACCAATAAAATGCCAAAGAATTAAAGGGAAGATGGAATAATTTCACATTCTCCCTAATAATGTAGTTGGGAAATCCTGCTTCCCACTATCACTGATCACTGGGCATGATGACTGCAGCTGATGGAAATTGAACATCAATAGTACCAAAGGTTCCTCAAACATAGTTAGCCCAATAGTTTATGGAGAAAGGGAATCCTCCTGAAATTTCTCACAAATTAACTACCAACAATGCTATTGAGTGGGATTTAGGAATGAACCTTCCTTCCTTAATAATAATAATAATAATAATAATAATAATAATAATTTTTGCCTGCCTCTCCTCATGGCTCTAGGTGGATTAAAAAATTACTAAAACACACATTCATCTAAAAATATTCTTTAAAATACACATATTAAACATATTTCCACAAAATACATATTAAAATACACAAAACATAGATTAAACATAAGATGAAAGTTTAAAATTCATCATTAAAACAGTCTGGGTAGGCCTGCTGGAAGAGATGGGTCTTCACTTGTGTCTTAAATTGTGACAACTGATGTAGGTATTAGCGTTCTTCCGGTAGGTTGTTCCACAGTTTTGAAGCAGCTGATGAAAAGGTCCTCTGAGTGATGGTTGCCAGCCGGGTTCTGGCAGGCTGGAGCAAACACCCCCCAGAGGACATCTGTTTTCGGGGCAGATTGAGCGAGAGAAGGTGATCCTGTAGGTAACCAGGACTCGATATAGGGCTTTAAAGGTCAAAACCAACCTTTTGTACTTTGCCCGGAAACTAATTGGCAGCCAGTAGAGTGACTTTAGGATAGATGTAACATGTTCACTCCTGCATTTTCATAACCAATCTGGCTGCCACATTTTGAACCAACTGGAGTTTTCAAACTTGGTGAAAAGATAGCTCAATGTAAAATGCATTGCAGAAGTCCAACCTTGAAGTCACCAGCACATACACTACCATCTTAAGTTCCTCCAAATCTAGAAAGGTCTCTGCTGGCATATCAGCCAAAGCACTCCTGGCCCTCACATTTACTTGAGCTGACATTTAGAGAGACTGATCCAGGAGCACTCTCAAGCTGTGTACACAGTCTTTCAGTGGGATTGTAACCACATCCAGGAGTGGTTGACATACATCCATCCCCAGATTAAGACCCTTGATGGCAAGCACTTTTTTTTCCCAGATTCAGTTTCAATTTGTTTTTCCTCATCCAGCCCATTACCTTCTTTCCTTCCTTCTTTCCTTCCTTCCTAAGGGTAAATTACTATACTTGCCATACACATGACTTTCAGAGAATTATAGGACACACACAAATATTCCTTGAATCCAAACAACAGCCCTTTTTTTTTTGGCAATGGACAAATGTTGGTTCCATTGTGACTGATTAGAATTGTGTCTTTGCTTTTGCCTTTGTGGAATACAGAAGCCAGTTCTCTTCTGATATGAAATTATGTCTAGAGAATTCCAATGAGAGGTGATGTCTATTTACTAAAGCATCTTTGGAAGCAGACAACCCGAATTCAAACTTCTCTCCCTTTCTAAGCCATTTTAGAGAAAACAAGAGTACTGTATATTATTAGCCCTTGAAAAACAGGTTGTTAAGTGGATGAGTGGAAAGCTATTTTCACCCTGGCTTCAGTACCTGTTTCTTCAGTACATAAACTCATCACTATCAAGTCATTTGTGTCCACAGTCTGTAAAAGTTATTAATGTTAGCAGGCAAAAGTCACATCTGTCTTTTTCAGCCTCTTTACAGCATTTCACCTCATGGGTAAATGTTTTCAAAACCCAGTTCTCTCCTTTCCCTCTCACCCTTGGTTAAGCCTCCAAAGAATTAAAAATATTTCCTTTAGTAGACAGAGTTCATAACTGAAATACTCCTGATGTCTTTTAATTTCTAATATTTGTTTGTTTATCCTGCACCTCCTCATTGTGTTTGTCTCCTTATAAAGCAAACAGTGTACACACACATCTGTGGAATCTGGCTTTTTTTTAAAGTCCTGCTCTACCAGAAACAGGAAGGATTAATTACTACAGGCCAGCTCTAGATGCACCCTGTGCTTCTTTAACACACCAAATTAATTCAGAGTTGACAAAACTCTTTCAGACACAACCTGCTTCCTGCTGATGGTGCTTTATTAGCATATTCTTCCCAGAAAAAAATGCTTCACAGACCCTTTTTACCTCTCTTCGGAGTTCAATTTGTAAAGCACTGAGTGACAGGCAGCAAAATGGCTTGAATATATTGAAGGCAACTTGCCAAAATCCCCCCAATACAAGCACTTAGGAGCCTTTGTTCTGAGTACATTAAAGTCACAGAAGGTCCATGTACAGTAAGCAGTACAGGGCAGACAGGATGTTCACAGTAAGACAAAACAGCAGGTGATAAATGACATTAAATAACAGTGAGAATTTACCACAGTCTAAATTAACTACTGGAGTGAAATGTTCTCGGCTCTAAGGCTATATTAACAGTGAATTTATAATTAGGTGATTATAATTCTTTTTACTGTTCATGTAAGTCTATAAGTAAAAATGATGAAGACAGAGACAACCTTACTGGCCTCTGGAGACAAGCTGCTATTAGGTTCTTTTCTTTTCTTCCTTTTGTTTGTTTTTGGGGGTTTTTTTGTAAGTGTCTGAAGAAAAGACACAGAATAATTCATATTCAAACTCTTATGAAATGAGTAGTGAAATTTGAATTACTCAATATATATTTCTATGCAAACTGGAACTACTCAAAAAGGATGTTTAAACCATTTGAAAAAAAGAATTCTGAATGCTACTTGAAATCCTGATGAATAAACATCTGCTTGCGACACACACACACACACACTTTGTATTATTATCCCAAGTCTTTGAGCAATCAGCATTTCAATATTGAGAATATGCCTCTTACTGATTATTTCAAAGAGTTCTCAGGCCACCTAAAATGACCTGGCCCTCAAAAGAAATGTATTTAGAACTAGAAGATAATTTTGTTTAAACATTCAGTTTCTTGAAAGCTGGGTGGATTTTTAAAAGACAAGGATACAGAGCCAGCCTAGAGATGGGTATGAGCAAGGCAGTCATCTCAGGTGCACAGAGTAGCAAATTCACCACCTCCTACCTAGATAGAGGCTATGCCATATTGAAGCATTACTGGCCCATAGCACTGAAAACATGGAAATTCTTCTCAAAGAAGAAAAATCCCAGTATGAAGTATATGCATCCTACCACTATTGCGATCACCATCAGTGGCCAATTTGCTGCCTAGAGTCAACTGCTTCCCACATGCCTGGCTCTAGATTTTATAAAGACCCCTTTCACACAGCTGTATAAAATCCTCCTTGAACTGGATTATATGGCAGTATACTCAGATAACCCAGTTCAAAGCAGATACTGTGCTTTCCCCCTCTAGCACGCAACTTTCCAATGCATTTTAAGGAGGCTTCCCTACTTACCAGGGAAGGAAGAGCAATCGAGCTGGAGATATCCTACCCTGGGCTTCCTTTAAAGCTATCTTTTTTCTTTTGATTTGCAGGCCCTGGAGGGGTGCCTTTTCCCTCTTTTTCTTTCTAGCGGCTGTAGTGGAAAATATTTCAGAAGCCCAGCCTTAGGTCACAAATTCTGAGCAGGGAAATTGTTAGTATTTTTGAATAAATGAGTTTCACAAACAAAAGTCCTGTGTTATGAATTATGAATAATGTCCCCAAATTGCACAGATACCCTCACATTATAATAAAGAGACAATTTCGGATATCATTTATGCCCGTTCTCCTGGCACATCATTTCCTCATGCCAGGTGAGTGCAAGGAGGGATGTAATGGTGGCCCTGTAAGTTTTATTTTATTTCTAGGGGTTATTTTGGGGCTTGGGGGGATGGCAATGGGGACTCACCCCTGGGTAGTCCCAGGACTACCTGAGAGTGAAACCCCACAGGCCCATTACCCAATTAGATCCGGGCCTTTCAGGAAGGTCCGGATCTAATGGGGTATCTAATTTGGATCAAACCAGGGAAATCCTTGTTTTAGCCTAATTAATTTGGTTCTTTTGGACACCTCTGGTAAAACCAAGAGAAATCTCAGTTTTAAGGCCTGTCTGGATGGGCCCTTAAACAGAGACTGGATGGCCATTTGTCAGGGTGCTTTAATTGTGCTTTTCTTGCATGGTAAAGGGTTGGACTGGATGACCTATGTGGTGTCTTTTCCCCCCATTAATTGGAATTGATGGCAAACAATAACAACAAAACAATTTGAGAAGATATATGAATGTTGTAAACAGTTTTTTTTTCTCAAAGGTGTGAATTCTGGGAATCTGCCTAGAATATTTCCAGTATGTATACACTTCGTCAAATGCATACACTAAATAAGATGCAAGCACATAATGATTTAATGTTTTCATCTCTGCATTAAATTGAACATTTAACCATTTTTGTTTAATCAAATTATTATTGTTCATTCCTTGCATTCATTTATTTAATGCAACCTATTGAGTTTTACCTTCCTCCTTTATTGTGATAAAATGCATCCTAAATCCTATTCATTACATGTATACAGTTCTTGTCATATGTACTAAATGCACACCTCGGGAGGTGGGCAAGATATGTTTTGGCTATGAGCCAGAAGCCTAAGTGATAAAGATCTTTATATACTTCCAAGGTTTTTATCTCCTTTCTAATTTGGCAGGCTGCCTCTTTCTCATACCAAACTATGGCAATAAATGCCCTACACTCAAAAAACACTTTGGCAGGATATGGATAGGGGCATGGCTTCTGAACTGGGGGAAAAAAACAAACAAAATCCCAGGTGCACTCACACACACACAAACTTGTGAGCACTAGGAGAGATGTAATGGCAGCCTGGTAAGTTTGATTTTATTTCTAGGGGTTGTTTTGGAGGGCTTCAGGTGGCTGCATTCCATCCCAATAGTTATCCTACCCCTCCCTCCAGGAAAAGCCCTATTTTTGGGGGTGGCATGGGAACTTAAACCCACACCAAAGCACTTTTAAGCCCTGTCTGGAAGTGCAATAAAAGCCTCCAAGGAAGGTGTCTCCATCACATGCTGAGGCAGAGAGTTCCACTGTTGAACAGTTCTTACAGTCAGGAATGTTCAGGTGGAATCTCCTTTCCTGTCATTTGAATCCATTGCTTGAGCTTTTCCATCCCTCCCACCCTGCATGCTGATTGTCTTAGTGTTCTGTTAGCCTGTCTTGTTGTTAGCTTGTTTCTCTTGTCACATCTCTGCATTTGGCGTGTGGCATGGGCCCTGGATCTGGTTGGTTTATCACCCCTTAGTGGAAGGGGGAATAACGCAGGTGGGCCCTGGGGTGCCGAGTTTTCATTGACCGGTATTGGGCCAACAGCGCCCAGGCTAGTAAGCAGCATCGGTCAGTAGTGGGCTGCCCGACCCCTGATCCAGGACCCATGCATGCCTGCCAACCCTTGTTCCTGTAACCAATAAATGAGTTGTGGCCATTTTCTATTCCAACCTCGTTGTGTATGTGTCTTCTTGGTTAACTGGAGGGAGGTGTATCATCCATGCACACACAATCCTTCCATTGCTTACAAAGACCCTTATGTGTGGGGTCATCTACAGTTCTTTTTTAATTCCACAAAATATTCAGCTAGTGTATAATAGAGCTAGAAAGAAAGTGAGTGTTCAAATCTTTAAATGTAAGAACAATTGGTAGTGTTACTGTCCCCTGTTTGAATTTATCATAAAAAGTAGGGGGATTAAATTCACATCTAGATGGGCTGAATATAAAAAGGGAGTGAAGAGCAGAGAATTTGGAGATATCCTCACACTTTGAATTTAACTGTTCTCAGTGTTTTAGAGGATGTATCACTAAAGAAATCCAGTCTTATTCCTGAAGATTTTCATTTTACACAAGCCTGTTTGCACATATGCTTTAGAGGGGTGTAATGCTGTGAGCACCTGTGCTATCTCTTGTTTTGAGTGGTTCAAGAATGTTCAAATAGTGTTTGCTCATTACTGGGATGTTTTCCTCTGTATTTGGAAAAAACTCAGGATGCCAAAATGCTGGAATGTTTGGACCCATTTAGTTCCTCATAGGCTGATTGAGTTCAGCTCAGCTAGATACTAAGCATAGCTTCCTGTGTCCTTTTGAAATCTGCATTTTTTTCTTGCCCTGCTGGAGTCCATGCTTGTTTTTAAGAACTAACATATTTCACGTCATTTGTATCTACCATATGTATTCATGGATGGTTATCCTCATTGCTCTGTTTGTATATTATTCCTTACATCCTTATTTGGGACTGTATATATTCAGAGGGGGGAAGGAGAGGGGAAAGAGGGGAAGGGAGGGAGAGACATGTATGTGCATCCCTGTTCTCAGTTACTGCAAATGCTGGTATTTCCTTTCTTCCTTTGCAGAAATTTACCAAACTCCACCTAAACACCACGACCAACGTAGAGTTATTGATGCTCTCACTTGCCCTATTCCATGCCTGGTGACAAACAAAGTAGGATTGCAGTAGTGTCTGGTAATGTCCTTGTAAATGTATGTGAAATTATTATATGGGCCACTGAACCTTCAGAAGACCTCAACAGACTTAATAGACAGCAGATGCAATTCCCTTTTTCTGGATATGGGAGAATAGCCAGATAATTTTTTGCAATCCAACCACTTGCTACCAGGCATAGAAAGGGATTGAAAGACTTCAGACTCTACGGTATATGCTGAGCTAGGCAGGATTACAGCCTTTAATGGAAAGCAGTGTGTTGATGACCAACTCAGGTATTAATCAAGCAGGAAGGGTTAATATGCTATCAAGAAGAATTTGACTTGATGCCCTGGAATATTAACAATCCATTATTTGCAAAGTTTAGTTGCAGATTTCCATCTTCAGGCATAAAGGGAATGGGGTGGAAGCAAGGAACTCTGATGCTTATAACTCACAGAGTTTGTTGTTAGGCTTACACAAACTACAGTTTTTTATTAAACATACCTAGGACCCTGTGGTGTTTTCAGCATGAATACAAGACATAATATAAATATTATTATTACTAGTTAAAATGATAACATATGAAATACCCAAAGTTTTATACTAAGGATTTGGTGGTAGCACAAGGGCACACAATCACTGCATTGTTAAGGATTCAGGTTCATATGTCAGGTACCCTCTGGTTTCTGAAAGGGATAAAGAAACTCAATTTAAACACACACCTTTAAGGTCAAAAGACAGAGCAGAGCTGATGAGTCTCAAAGGAATGGCATTATTAGGTAAGCCCAAACAAAGACAGAAGGTCAGTTCTTCAGCGAGGAAAGGAGATCTGAGCTGTGATATTTTCTTCATGGTTTCCCAGAGAGAGAAGAAGAGACACCCCCTCCTTAATTTCCATCTCTGTTCTTTTCTCTCTGACCCTGACACACAGAGTAAATGTTCCCTTCAGCATTCTTAAATTCTAATCTTCTTGGCTCTTTTCATCACCCGGTTTGAGCTCTGGTCTTTTCCATTCCTTCACCACTTGATGCATTCATTTCTGGTCACCTACCAGTGTCTCTTCTGTCACCAGCCAGAAAGATCAGACAGGATTTCCCACATGCCACTTCAAGGAAAGCATTAAAAAACAGCTGAAACATTGATAGGAGAAATAAGCAATTACAGCAGTGAGTAATTTGCTTTTCAAGCCTGTGATAAGCAGATGCTAGTTCCTCCTCAACCGCACAACACACTTGTCTTTCATCTTAATTCTAACACATTCTATATAGACACTATTTCTTTTCACAAATGAATTCTTTATATGAGAACCAGAACAATCTGTCTTAAAATAAACAGTACTTCAACTTCTAGGGATTTTTCTGTCTGGTCAGGAAAAGGTCTAGAGATAAAAAGAATACTTTGAGTGAACTGTCTTTTGCAATAAGCATACAGACGACAGCTTAAGAGAGATTTGACAAAGAACAGATATTTATCTAATTTTAACAGATATAGAAAAGATATTTATATCAGTTGCTTTTGCATTTTGCTTATTTTACTCAGAATATGCAGTAATTTCCTGTGACTTTGGGGCCAAGAATAAACTAAAAGGAAATATCTAAAGCTTATGTACTTTTCTACCAACTAAGTACCACAAATGCCTGGTACTCCTATGAGTTTTTCAGTGGATTATTAGTGATTTTCTTGTTGCAACTTGTAACATGGTTTGTTTTATTTCCAGAAGACTAGAGTGTCAATTTGATTGGCTCTTCCCAACTCCAATTGATCTATGTAATCACTCACAATACATAGGTAAATCCCATGGATTCAACAGGGCAGGATGATGACCCGGGGGGGGGGGGGTACACATGCCAGGAGAGAGGACGGTGCATGCCCCTTCTGCCATGTGTGCCACAAATTTGCCACCACTGCTCTAGAGTTTTCTGAAAACTCTGGATGATCTCCAAGCTTTCTTTAAAATGAAGTAAAGTCAGGCTAGGGGCAGAAAACGGGGGAAACTTATCAGAAGTTCCCATGTATTGTGTAGGCAGCCAGCACTGGACTCAGGCTGACTTCAGGGGCTCATCTGCACTGATTCCATAATGCAGTTCAAACATGTGTGGCTATAAAATGCACAATACCAAAGCGTGCTGTGGCAAATATTATTAATAATAACACCAACAACTTTATTTTTGTACCCAACTCAGGGCAGCTTGCACACATAGCTTTGCGCAGTGGCAGTATAGTAGCCAATGAGGTTAATCCGAGGTGTGATTATTGCTAATTGAAAACTTTTTCCAATACCCTGCCATGAGGGCAGATTGCACATGACACAAAGTGCCTAAAACAACACATCAAATAAACACACAGTACAGTAAAAAGTAGAAAACCAGTAGCATATAAAGCAATTTAATACTCAGAACAATGCCCAGTCTATGGTGACAAGTTTAACTGGCTACTTTTTGATGTGTAGATTGTTAGATTGACATTTCTGGGACAGTTTCAAGTCCAGGAAACTGATTATACTGAAGTTGGCCTTGAACTATTTCCAGAACCCAAAGTATTTGTGGCTTGATAGTTACTAGTGAATACAAGTTTTTCCACATTTCCAAATAAGTTGCACCAGTGCTGCAGGGGAATGTGAGGTGGAAACAAAGGAAAGTAAGTTAACAGTGGGGATAATCAATTACCTGTCTAGGGGGGGAGGTCAATTAGTTCCTTCTGGTATCCTTTCATATAACTTGTAGATAGAGGCCTGCAAAGTCTCATGTTGGACAACTGTCTCACAGCCTTCTGTTTGTAACATCATTTGATACACTTTTATTGCCTAAAAAAAAAACAAGTTTTGGATTTTCTCCTGAGGCCATTGATAGTATTCCATATGTTCTATAAGACTAAGACTGTACAGTAAACCATGACTATTTTTTTCAGCTTGGGCACAGCAATGGAAGCAAGTCTTTCTTTGTGGATTATAATAATCTTCGGTGTATCACAAGGCAAGTATGCACTTAACCTTTTTATATAGTTTAATCATCTTAAAAGTGACTTTTTTAAATTCAGTGAAATGATGGGTTTTTTTTTAAGAAAATGACACTTCACAGTTTATAGATTGAAATGGATTTTTTTCTCTCTTTAAGTGTCAAATCAAATCAAATCATTTATTTCGGTCATAGACCAGCACAGAAAATAAAAGTCACAGCATGCTCTTTAAGTACTATTTAATAGTTAGCTAGTCATTTATGATTCCTGAATATACCATTAATTTGTTTTGCTGTGTGTGTGTGAGTGTATGTTTATACATGAAAAATTATGGGTAGCAAAGAGCAACATCTCCATTGTATTACATTTATCTTGCTTTCTAACTCTTCTCTTGTTTAGTTACATAATTCCCTGTATCTTATTTTAATTTTATTTTTGTATTTTATGATATACAAACTGATTAAAAAAGAAGTAAGGAGGTAAAAAGAAAACACAAAAGTATTTCTATATGTTCCTTTTAAAAAGCTATCTTTTACTAGCATATTAATAGATCCAATATACAAAATCCATACCAATTGGAAAAGGGACATATATGTATAAAATTGTTTCTTTCTCCTTTGATATAAATTGAATTGAGGTCATGATCTTCTCCCAGGCACTATAGTCTATGAATTTTAAAGGGGGAAGCAATAGTTTGCATACAAATGTAGCCTCTGAAATGATATCATAAATGTACAGTTTGGGCTCAGGTGTCTGCACCTGAGTACAGTAATGGTACTGCCCGAAACCACCCTTTGTGCTTCGATATAAGCCAAGTTTGTTCATAAGCAAATCCACTAAAGTGGATGAGCTTCAAATGAAGGAGCTTCAAAATGTATAACACCTGTTAATGGATGATTTGTGCTTGTAGTTAAAATACTCTTTCTCAAATGTTTTCAGTGAAGGCCCTATTTCAAATCATTCTCCAGTTTCTAGTAAGGTGGAAGGGCATTCTCCTGCTGGGTAATTCTAAATGTAAGAGGGTACACCATGTTGAATGAAGACATTGCTGTGTAGAGCAAAATCAGGAAATAATACATGGTGAATTTTAGGCTAATTGGTTTCTCATTTCTTCCAACTTACAGTTGCATCCATTTTTGCAACAACTTGACATTTTTCCAAGAAAATCTGTAAGCATTTTCATGCACATTTTCTGAAGGTTTACATGTACTTTTTGTAATACACACACTTTTTAATGCAAACATTTTCCCAAATATAAGGCATTTTAAAACAATCATTGTTTCACAATTGTTTTTCATGTGCACTTCTACATTTATATGTTTTTGTATGTATCATCACAAAATACAGACAAAATGTGTTCAATTCTTCTTTTGAGAAATGTAATTGAATTCCACCTGAATTAAAATAAAAATGGAACAAATTCCATGCCCATTACTAATCAAAGGGTCCAAATAAATATGGAGAAATGTTAAGAATAAGAAACATAAAGTGCAATGAGAATGGAAGAGATGCCTGTGAAAAAAAACATAGTCTGATCAAATCAGCCTTCTATATCCATCTGTGGATTCAACCAAATATGCATCAAAGATATTTTTAAAAGCAGTTTTGGACATCTTATCTCCCTTCCTGGTGACTTCATGAGATAAACTGTTCTCCAGTACTGAGGTGAGGCAGGGGAGCCTGGATGTCCGGGTTTAATAGAATCATAGAATCATAGAATCATAGAATCATAGAATCAAAGAGTTGGAAGAGTTGGAAGAGACCTCATGGGCCATCCAGTCCAACCCCCTGCCAAGAAGCAGGAATATTGCATTCAAATCACCCCTGACAAATGGCCATCCAGCCTCTGCTTAAAAGCTTCCAAAGAAGGAGCCTCCACCACACTCCGGGGCAGAGAGTTCCACTGCTGAACGGCTCTCACAGTCAGGAAGTTCTTCCTAATGTTCAGATGGAATCTCATCTCTTGTAGTTTGAAGCCATTGTTCCGCGTCCTAGTCTCCAAGGAAGCAGAAAACAAGCTTGCTCCCTCCTCCCTGTGGCTTCCTCTCACATATTTATACATGGCTATCATATCTCCTCTCAGCCTTCTCTTCTTCAGGCTAAACATGCCTAGTTCCCTAAGCCGCTCCTCATAGGGCTTGTTCTCCAGACCCTTGATCATTTTAGTCGCCCTCCTCTGGACACATTCCAGCTTGTCAATATCTCTCTTGAATTGTGGTGCACAGAATTGGACACAATATTCCAGATGTGGTCTAACCAAAGCAGAATAGAGGGGTAGCATTACTTCCTTAGATCTAGACACTATGCTCCTATTGATGCAGGCCAAAATCCCATTGGCATTTTTGCCGCCACATCACATTGTTGGTTCATGTTTAACTTGTTGTCCACGAGGACTCCAAGATCTTTTTCACACGTACTGCTCTCGAGCCAGGCATCACCCATTCTGTATCTTTGCATTTCATTTTTTCTGCCAAAGTGGAGTATCTTGCATTTGTCACTGTTGAACTTCATTTTTTTAGTTTTGGCCCATCTCTCTAATCTGTCAAGATCGTTTTGAATTCTGCTCCTGTCCTCTGGACTATTGGCTATCACTCCCAATTTGGTGTCATCTGCAAACTTGATGATCCTGCCTTCTAGCCCTTCATCTAAGTCGTTAATAAAGATGTTGAACAGGACCGGGCCCAGGACGGAACCCTGCGGCACTCCACTTGTCGCTTCTTTCCAAGATGAAGAGGAAGCATTAGTGAGCACTCTCTGTGTTCGTCCACTTAACCAATTACAGATCCACCTCACCGTAGTTTTGCCTAGCCCACATTGGACTAGTTTCCTTGCCAGAAGGTCATGGGGGACCTTGTCAAAGGCCTTACTGAAATCCAGGTACGCTACATCCACGGCATTCCCCGCATCTACCCAGCTTGTAGCTCTATCGAAGAAAGAGATCAGATTAGTCTGGCATGACTTGTTTTTGATAAATCCATGTTGACTATTAGCGATGACTGCATTTGTTTCTAAGTGTTTGCAGACCGCTTCCTTAACAATCTTTTCCAGAATCTTGCCCAGTATCGACGTGAGGCTGACCGGACGGTAGTTGTTTGGGTCATCCTTTTTTCCCTTCTTGAAGATTGGGACAACATTGGCCCTCCTCCAATCTGCTGGAACTTCTCCCGTTCTCCAAGAACTCTCAAAGATGGTTGCCAGTGGTTCCGAAATGACTTCCGCTAGTTCCTTCAATACTCTGGGGTGTAGTTGATCTGGCCCTGGGGACTTGAACTCATTAAGAGCGGCCAGGTATTCCTGGACGACTTCTTTCCCAATTTGGGGTTGGATGTCCTCCAATCCCTCATCCACTCCATCTTGCTGAGGTTGAAGACTCTCTTTTTGTGAGAAGACCGAGGCAAAGAAGGCATTAAGTAGTTCTGCCTTTTCCCTATCCCCTGTCAGCATTGCCCCATCTTCTCCTCGAAGAGGTCCTATTGCCTCCTTGTTTTTCCTTTTTCTACTGACATAAGAATAGAAGCCCTTTTTATTGTTTTTAATGTCCCTGGCAAGTCTGAGCTCGTTTTTTGCTTTAGCCTTGCGGACCTTTTCCCTACAGGCGTTGGCTATTTGTTTGAATTCTTCTTTGGTGATTTCTCCCTTTTTCCACTTCTTGTGCATGTCTCTTTTGTGTCTTAGCACAGTTAGAAGTTCTTTGGACATCCATTCTGGCTTCTTTGCACTTGTCCTATTTTTTCTCTTTGTTGGCACGGTTTGCAATTGCGCCTTGAGTATTTCACTCTTGAGAAATTCCCATCCATCCGTAACCCCCTTGTCTTTTAGTATCTGTGTCCACGGAATGCTGCTCAGCGTTTCCTTCATTATTTGGAAATCAGCTCTCCTAAAGTCCAAAATGCGGGTTTGACTTGTCTTAGGTTCGGCCTTCCTTTGTACCTCAAATTGCAGGAGCACATGGTCACTTGCCCCTAAGGATCCTACCACTTCGACCGCATCGATCAGGTCCTCCGCATTTGTTAGGATGAGATCAAGAGTAGCCAATCCCCTTGTTGCCTCTTCTACCTTCTGGACCATGAAATTGTCTGCAAGGCAAGCGAGGAATTTGTTGGACCTTGTACTCTTGGCCGAGTTTGTTTTCCAGCAAATATCAGGATAGTTGAAATCGCCCATGACTACTACATCTCTTTTCTGTGCCTGTTTGGTCAACTGTTGGCAGAAGACTTCATCAAGTTCTTCCTCCTGGCTTGGGGGTCTGTAGTAGACGCCTACAACGACATCTTTTTGAGTCCCAGTTCCCTTGATTCTTATCCAGATGATTTCAAGCTGGTTTCCCAGATTGCTGTCTTGAATCTCTTCTGCAGCATAAGAGTTTTTGACATATAAGGCTACTCCGCCTCCTCTCCCCTTTGTTTGGTTTCTGTGAAAGAGGTTATACCCCTCAATATCTACATTCCAGTGATAGGAGTCATCCCACCAGGTTTCAGTGATGGCTATGATATCATATTTGTGGTGTTGTGCTAAAAGTTGGAGTTCGTCTTGTTTATTTCCCATGCTCTGTGCATTAGTGTAAAGACATGTGAGCCCCTGGGATCTTCCCTTGAGCTGTTTAATTGGGATTATTGTGCTTTTGGTACTTGGTCTTTGTTGTGTTTGTGCAGCCCTCCGTTTAGCCTTCTGGCGATTCCCAGACATTATGGGTAAAGTAGTGTTCGCAAGGCTGTTGTCCCCCTCCCCCGGTGGACCTAGTTTAAAGTGCGTCTAATGAGGTTTGCGAGTCTGTGAGCAAAAAGGTGTTTTCCTACTTGTGTGAGATGCACCCCATCCCTTGCCAGTAGGCCATCCTCCTGGAAAAGCAGGCCATGGTCGAGGAAGCCAAAGTGTTCCTCCTGACACCATTTTCTAAGCCAGTCATTGACCTGTACTATTTTTCTGGCTCTTGTGGGTCCGTGTCTTACAACAGGGAGGAGGGATGAAAAGACCACCTGTACATTACATTCTTTTAGCTTTGCTCCTAGAGCTCGAAAATCATTTGTGATCTTTTGAAACGTATGCCTTGCAGTATCATTGGTTCCTACATGAATCAACATGAGGGGAGGAGGGTGATAGGGCTTGAGGAGCCTGGTGAGCCTCTGAGTGATATGGTGTATTTTTGCCCCCGGTAGGCAGCATATTTCTCGAGTCATCCCATCTGGTCTGGAAATGACAGCTTCCGTTCCTCTAAGGAGGGAGTCGCCTACTACCAAGACCTGTTTACTTTCAGGAATGACAGGGCCCCTTTTGTGCAATGTAGTGTGTAGGTCTCCAGAAAAGTGATCCTGTTGGTGTGAATTGTGTAGGTGAAAAGTGTTGTCCTCCTCTTCGACATCCCCGGTGCATTCATCAAGGACAATCCATTGAGATTCGTCCAAGAGCCTATGGTTCTCCTGTATGTGTTCCTGTTGCTCCTGGTCTATGGTTGGGGATGGTACACCTGCACGATTGTGCAAGTGTGAATGTTGTGAAGTGTTGTCCCAGTCAGGGCTATCCCCTGCACACTGATCAAGGATGAGCCACTGATCAGTATCTAAGCCATTCTGGTCTTCCCCAATATGTTGCGTTTCTTGGTCAGGTGCTAGTTGTGTGAGAATTTGGAATCTATTGTGTAACTGCAGCTGAGCGGAAGTATTCTGAGGAGGCTTCCGGGTCCTATGTGTCCTTCTAAGGGTGACATTTCTCCAAGCCTGAGGGTTGTCCACATCTGAGGTGCTGTTCTGTTGAGCCTCCCCGTAATGTTGGTGTGATATGGGCTGCGTGTCTAGGCCAGTGTGGTGTGTGGTGTCTAAGAACAGCTCAAGTTCCTGAATGTCCTTAAGGGTCTTAATACGGTCCTCGAGTTGTCCTATCCTGTGTTCCATGCGAGTGTTCTGTGTACACTTGGGGCAGATGTAATTGAGTAATTGTAGTGTGAAAAAGCTGAACATGCCACAGCTTGTGCATGAGACGGGAAGTTTTCGTGTTTGTTCCATCTGGAGGTTGCTAATGACCTCCTCTTGGTGTGTGTTTGATGTTGTCTGTATGCAGGGGTGAAAGTATAGGTTACTGAGTGTACGAGTATATAAACACTGGTTTATATAGGATAACCAGGAAGCCCCGCCTCTCAAACAAAGCAATTAAGTTTCAATAGTGACCAGAAGTATGGATCACTATGAGGTCACCTTCTTTCAGAATGTCCCAATTGTGGTGTTTTCTCTCACAATATCCAAATGTTTCCAAGTCATTTGTGATGTTTTTCTAATGCATTTGCTTTGCACTTGCCATCTTCAGACCTTTTTTAGTCTGTCCCCCCACCTTATGACACCCTCCCTACATTAGAGAAGACAAAGGCCAGTCAGTGATTCTGGTGGGTTTTCTTAGGATCAAAGCAGAATTAATATTAATATGTGAAATACATCTTGTCTTCTCCCTGTGTTTGGTGATAGTCATGATCACACTAAGAATGGAAAAATAATAATTCCTCCAAGGAGAACAATTAATTAATTGAAATACATCAAAAAGTTGGAAAGCAGACAAGAAGGGGATGAAATAGCAACAATGAGACAACACAGTTCAAAAACAACCATTGCCACCTGGAAAAAGGATTGTATGCATTACATTTTTAACCCATAGGTAAAAACACTATGCAGAAATAGTGTATGGATGCAGAATTTTATGGAGCATGCCATATTGGGATGTTACATCTTATTACCACTCAAGTGTTTCAAAGGAAGGGCAGGACAGGCAGACTTTGGTAGTTGGAGCCACCTAAATAGTAGGAACTATTTTGTACCCATTTACACATTTAGGCTCTAATATCCATTTAATCACATTCTTCTTTGGAGTGGATCATTTTCAACATTTTTTTTTAAAAGAAATGATCAAATAAGCAAACAGCCAAGATTTCTCAGCCAATGAGCCTAAAAATAAGTATAGAAAGATATGTGTATGTGTGTGTGTTTATCCTATAAAAATCATATTCCTGTGGTCACATTTTTATATCTGACTCTGTGTATGTGTGCTTGTGAGGCAGCATCCTAAGGTATAAAATATCTACAGAAACATTGTGCATTTGTTAATAGATTTATTTTAGTGACCTTCATTTTAATTGCTTACCACTGTGGCCTTTTCCAGCAGTGCTAGTGCAACCTTTAAAAATAATAGTGCCAGTGTCAATCACACAAAAAACAACATAGAAAACCCTCTGCAAAATGATCAATTAAGCCTTAAGTACAAATGCAATGCAGAGCCAAGCAACAGCAAACTGGCTGAACACACAGCAGCCTAAGCAAAGTGTACAATTAGCTTCAAATGCCAAACTTCACATGCAAGAAAAGTGGATGTACATTAGGGAAGGGGGGAAATCCATAGTGAATTCTGTATGCATGTCAAATAGACTTAAGAATTTTGGTGAACAAAAGCCATTCTACTAGCCTCACTTGCAAAGGATATAATTAGTAATTCTTTCAGTTTTCCGGGTAGAGATTGAACATATGAAAAATAATAGGCTGTCAATACCCACAAGGGTTAGTAGTGGGAACTTAACAAAGGAATATATTTTAGGACAACAGTTTCTGAGATAAAAGTATGTGGTGAGTCTTTACAGATTTTTTTTTGCCAGAAAACCATTTGCTTTAAATGGATCCAACAGAGTTTGTTTATATGTTGTCTCCCCCCCCCCTCCAAAAAAAAATAACATAAGGGACAGGGCACTTTTATGACAGCTAACTGAAGTTTCAGAGGTCACCACATGGTCCTTAGAAATCCAACTGTCAGATAACAAAGCATTAATGTGCACTGCATCTGAAAGACAGGACCCATAAAGATGGCTGAAAGATTCTGTAAAATAATGTGGGAAAGAAATGGCAAAAGTATGAGGGAAGATCAATTGTGTTAGTTCAGTGAAGGTTGGGATGCCATTTTAATGCTCTTGTATTCATGTGGTGAGGGGAGAACCCAAAGTGATTCCACACATAGGAAGTTAGAGAAGGTTGATGCCACAACCATTCTCTCTGAGGCTTGTTTCCCACTGCTTAATGTAAAAGAACACTGAAAAATGGCTTCCTCTTTCTGCAGTGGGTGCAATGGTACCAGTCTATCCTGTATGAATTCATAAAATCACAGAGATCAAAAAGACCACAAAGGCTATATAGTCCAACCCTCTTCTGCTATGCAGGAATACACAATCATTATGTATATTCCTGCATGACCATCCTGAAAGATGGCTACCAGTCTCTGCTTTAGCACCACCAGAGAATGAGACTCCACCACATTCTAACTTGACAGTTTATTCCACTGCTCTTTGTGTCAGGAAGATCTTCATAATATTTGGATGGAATCTCTTTTCCTGCATTTTCAATCAATTGCTCCGTGTTCTAGTCTCCAGAGCAGCAGAAAACAAGCTTGCTTCTTCTAGGTAGCATCCTTACAAATATTTAAATGTGGCTATCATGTTTAACATAGCTCTCAGCCTTTTTCTCTCCAAACTAAACATACCCAGCTCCCTCAGCTTCTTCTTGTGAGGCTTGGTTTCCAAACTTTTGATCATTTTTGTCACCCTTCTCTGGAAACAATTCTGTCCTTCTAAACTGTGGTGCTGAGAACTGGACGCAGTATTCCAGCTGAAGTTTGACCAAAGTAAGAGAAGGTGTGACCAAAACAGGCAAGGTCTGACCATATACAAAAGTCTGAGGGTGCTTCTGCACTAATACTATAATGGAGTTTGGAAGTGGATTAAAATGAACTAGTTTTGCTTTGCAGCACCTACACAGAAACACCAGGAATTGGTTTGAGGCTGGGACGGTGGTCACACTGCCCACTTACTGAAAATTGGAACAAAACTCCAAAAGTTCTTTTTTTTCTTAAGCAGTCCACTGAGTTATTTAGGTAACTTCATACTAATACATTGCACTGATTCACTGAGTCTACTTGGAAATAGAAATAGGATTTTGCTAAGATCATAAGTTCACTTCGTAATGTTTTCAGTGAGCGCAGGCAAGTGTCCTCTTACAGAACTAATGCCAGTTAGGCTGTGTCCTGACTCCGCATAAGGAGGTCCCAGTGCTCCTCGATGTGAATGTTAAGGTTACAGTACATTATAACACTGATTTATTTGATATTTTCTCTTTTGTGAGCACCTCTTCTCATGCAATTATAAGTCTACTCAGCTTTATTTATATGTCCCCTTCTGTTATTACTGTTCTCAGAAATGGGTTCCTAGCATAAAAATACAGCCCTGTTTCATAACAATGAAGTTCACTGAACAAAATGAATAAATAATCAGCACTAATATAATCACAAATAAACAGCTGCAATAACCGATGCAATACTAAATTCTGAATACAAATGTATCATGCTGGAATAAATATCATTACAATGGTAGCATTAAAAGGCCAATTTGCAATTCATGATAAAGCCTTTAAACCAATAGAGATTTTAGGGTGGCAGAGGAAGACAAATAAGTAAGATGAACCACCACAACAGAATAAGGCCAATCTGAATGTGTTCAAGAATTAGACTCATGTAACTAAACTTTGTCATATCATAGGTTTGCAATGAAGTTTTTAAAAAAATATTATACATTATTTTAATGTATTTTGGGGTCCTAAATTTGAAAAACACAATAAAATGTCAGTTATTTCAGAAATTCAATATTTTATCAGTTCTGTTGATACTAAGCTTTGATTAAGTGCAGATACTGCTGTTCCAGTGCAATTTCTTTTATGATTTTTGAATGTATTTTTGTTTCATATCAGTAAATTAAAGAAATTTGTAATTTTATTAGTTCCTGTCTACTAGGGGTGTGTGAAATTTCAGAGGTCATTTCGTATTTTGGGAAATTTGGATGATTCGGTGTAAAGAATCACTGAAGTATAGCCTCCGAAGCAATACTAGTAGAAACACCACTCTAAAAAATCATAATTGATTTGATTAGTTTGGAGTGTTTTTTTCCAATGTAACAACATTGTGTGGAGTGAAAGGGGACACTGCACCTGCAAAATTAGTCTCCTCCCCTCAGTCCTTGAGAGATTCATTCTGTGTTTGTTAAAACTTAAAGATAAAAATTGATTTAAAATTACACTCCTATTTCCCTAGACATTGGATTTGAGATCTTAGAAAGTGATTTAAAATTCCATTCCTCTTTATCTAACCCTAGCAGAAAGAAGGAATTACTATATTATTATTATTCGTTAATTGTTAATTCATTATTTATTTTTAGACTCATATAATTGGAAGGTTTCCCAAAGGCCATCCAGTTCGAACCCATTCTGCTAAGCATTATATCCATTTTCATTTATCATTAGTGTAGTTATTATTTTTTAATTATTATACTCATACAGTTAGAAAGGGCACCAAAAAATATCCAGTAGAGCCCCATTTTGTCAAGCATGAAGATAGAAATACTATTATATTATGCATTATTATCATTTATCATGGTGGAGCTGCGGTGGTGCAATGGGTTAAACCCTGGTGCTGGTTGCACTGCTGACCTGAAGGTTGAGTTGCTAACCTGAACATTGCCAGTTTGAATCTGCGAGATGGAGTGAGCTCCCGTCTGTCAGCTCTAGCTTCAGGGACATGAGAGAAGCTTCCCAGCAGGATGATAACATATCCGAGCATCCCATAGGAAACACCTCTGTATATGACCAATTCTTTCACACCAGAAACAATTTGCAGTAGCTTCTGAAACAATAAAATTATTATTATTATTATTATTATTATTATTATTCCCATAGACTTGAAAGAGAACCCAAGGGTCATTCATTCCAATCTCCTTTTGCCCAAAAGGAAGACCTCATTAAATCTTTCATGACAGATGGCCATCCAGACTCTGCTTATAGGATCATAAAATGCTGCGAGTTTACAGGGACCCCCCAAAAGCATCCAGTCCAACTCTGCTCAATAGGCAGAGGACACCATCCAAGCCCTCCTGGCAGATGGCCATTCAGCCTCTGCTTAAAAACTAGTCCCCAGTTACATGTGCTTAAATTGAAAAAAAATCCTCAAAATCAGTAAATGAACTAATTTTTCTGAAACCTTGAAGAATTGATGCCCTGCTTATGTTGTGTCATTGTGTGAAATTCAAGGAGATTTATTTATTTATTTATTTATTTATTTATTTACTATATTTGTATACCACTCTTCTCAGCCTTTGGACAACTCAGAATGATTAACAATAGCAAAATTCAATGCTCAAAAACATCATAAAGCAGTTAAAAGCAATTTAAACAATAGCATACAGTTAATATAAATCAATAAAACATCTCATTCGTGTCTCATAGTTAAGATCGAAATCCAGTCTCATCATCCAATTGTTCCATATTCCTATATTCGTTACACTGTCTGTTCAAATGCCTGCTCGAACAACCATGTCTTCACTTTCCTCCAAAATGTCAACAGGGAAGGGGCCGATCTAATATCTTTAGGAAGGGTGTTCCACAGCCGAGGGGCCACCACTGAGAAGACCCTGTCTCTCATCCCCACCAAATGTACTTGTGAAGCAGGCAGGACCAAGAGTAGGGCCTCCCCAGACGATCTTAACACCCTAGCTGGTTCATAGGAGGAGATGCGTTCGGACAGGTAAGTTGGGCCAGAACCATTTAGGGCTTTATAGGCTAAAGCCAGCACTTTGAATTGTGCCTGGTAGCAAACCTGCAGCCAGTGGAGCTGCCACAACAGAGGGGTTGTATGCTCCCTGAGCGCCACTCCCATTAGTAACCTGGCTGCTGACCGTTGGACCATTTGAAGCTTCTGGACAGTCTTCAAAGGCAACCCCATGTAGAGACCTCTTTAATTTAAAATGGGCATCTAAAATAAAAATGACAGAGAAACAGGCATCTAAAATTTGGAGGAATCCAAATTTTGAAATGATATCCAAAATGGATACTACTACTGTCTACGCTCATTTTTTTTAAAAAAAAACATAACCACCTTTAATCCAGTGCCAGCAGTCTTCATGAATCATTAAGTATCCTGAGTGTACCACCCTTAACCTGACTTTACTCCATATTAAGAAAAGTTGCAGAAAGCTCCAAAGTATCCATAGGCTTTGCGGTCATCTGGGCAGCTGGATTTGGTCTATTTTGGTGATCCTGATCTACAGGGAGATCACAGCTGGTGCTGTAAGCACTCTTTCTCTGCACTAATCAGTGCAGGGGGAAGGAATAAGTTATTCCAATGTCAACACTGCTTTTCACCAGCTACATTCACTCTATCCCCTCATTGCTGCTTGTGTGGGCCATCCAGTTGTGAACTCAGAAATGCAGTGGCTAGGCACATGCAGATATGTGGCCAATGGGAAGCAGCAGTAGTGGTGACACCACAGAGGACAAGAGCCAGTGAGGTTTCAAACTGTCTGGGTCATCTGGATGCCAGCACAGTGCTCCAGAGTTTTCATTCAGGTCCCTCTGGCTTCCACCAAGGTTGATCTGAGGCCAGTGTGGAGCTCTAGGTTGGTGTAGGCAAGGCCATAGAAGACTAACTTCTTTCTTACCCTTCAGGATTAATCTGAAACCTTTTTGTTCTGGGTACTTGCAGTACATGACTAGCTCTGGATATGTCAACAATCTAGAAAACCTCTGCTATATTAAAATTGAAATTAAAAATTAAACTAAATGTAAATTAAAAATTGGTACTGTTAGCCTAGACATTAGAAGACTATTGTCAGATGAAAATGTCCTATCTACAATGGCTGAAGTAGAAAGTCTGGAGTTTTCTTCAAAAGTGTGGTTACTAAGTTCCTTGGGAATAATAAGAATCCTGACTTTACATTCATTGTTGAAAATGTTCAGGAAAAATCCAAAGCTTTGGAATGCCCAATGTGTATTAAAATTCATTTCTTGTTTGTGCACTTTGACTTATTCCCAGAAAACCTAGGTGCAGTAAAGTTAGGAACAGAGAGAATACTTCCATCAAGATATTAAGGAAATGGGAATAAAATATCAAGACTGGTGCAACAGTAATACAATGGGGCATTCTTGCTGAATGTGGTGTTATGAAGATCAGAAAGCTGGGCACAAAAGGAAAAAACAACAGATGTAGCTTCACTGGCAAAAGAAAAAATAGATTACTAAGACTTCTGAATAAGACTCAGGTGTACATAACCAAGTTTTATAGATTTTTGTAAATACATAGGTTTAGAACTTGATACATGCCATAATTTTGATTTCATGCCATAATTTTCACTACTACTTTAATAAAATCACATATTACAACATAAAAATGTTGAAGTGAGTAGGAAAAATTGTATGACGTGGAGCAAGTCTGAGATCATTTTTGGATATAGAACACCATATTCCTATAAAACCAGAATACATTTTTCAAGACGTTTTTTTTAATGCTGGTTTATAGGAATTTTGCAGGCCAGAAGCGAATGACTCGCACTATACACATAACATCAGATGAGTCATGAAACAAATGTTTCTGTTGTAATCTTGAAATTCTTCCTTCTAAAGTTCTGAAATTACATCACAACTCATGATGGAGTTTACCTAAAATGATGGTCTCCAAATGCCTCCACCGTTTGCTTTTTTTGTTTAATGATTTTGCCTGAAGAAAATCTTATGATGCTTGCTTGGCGATTTTGTAACTTTTTAATTGATTTAATGTTGTATTAATAATAATAATAACAACAACAACAACAACAACAACAAATTAATTTTTGTACCCCGCCTCCATCTCCTCGAAGGGACTTGGGGCAACTTACAGGGGGACAAGCCCAATCAATATAGTTAAAATACAACACAGCAAAATTCATAAAAACAACTTCATA
The DNA here is from genome assembly GCF_037176765.1 of Anolis sagrei. Taxonomy (NCBI): domain Eukaryota; kingdom Metazoa; phylum Chordata; class Lepidosauria; order Squamata; family Anolidae; genus Anolis; species Anolis sagrei. The sequence continues at coordinate 111,948,415 of NC_090023.1, read as the reverse complement.
AACAATATAAAACAAACACACATAACAAAACATAAAACAATCATTGAACAAAACCACTACTGGTCTAAGTAATAAACAGTTTCTGAGCACAGTGGTGGACTGCTACAAATCATTTGCAAGAGCTAGAGCCAAGGTTAGGGAATGTAGGGCAATGAAAAAGATCACTATATCTCTGGCAAGGAAACAGCAGTAATGTACGAGGATGAAATTTTAGATTATAGCTGGGGGCCAAAATTATCTGGGGAACTGTCTAATCAAAAGCACAGTAGAACATTATCCTCACAATGTTTGGATTTTGTTTAACCCAATAAACCAACATGACTGCAAACATTTTGCAGCCCACTGACCCATCTTTTGAGAATGGGCAAGTGAAACCATGGATATTGAATCCACAAATAAAGGGGTTGTACTTCCCTGGATCTCCTGGACCTTAACAATTATAGACAGTGTCTAATTTCTCTTTTTTGGGAAAGGTGATAGAGAAGGCAGTTGCTCTCCAACTCCAAGCAGTCTTAGATGACACACACTTCGTTGATCCATTTCAAACTGGCTTCAGAGCAGGATACGGAGTTGAGACTGCTATGGTCATCTTAGTGGATGATCTCTGTCTCAACACCGACAGGGGGAGCGTGTCCCTGTTGATGCTTCTGGACCTCTCAGTGGCCTTCAATACCATTGACCATGGTACCCTTCTGAATGCCTGAAAGGGCTGGGAATCGGAGGCACGGTGCTGCATTGGTTCCGGTCAAATCTCTCTAGCAGGTTCCAGATGGTGGTGCTTGGGGATAGCTGCTCCTCAAAAAAGGAGGAGTTATGTGATGTCCCACAAGGTGCCATTATATCCCCATGCCCTTTATGTCATTGTAATGATCCCAGTACAGCAAGGCACTGAAACACATCTTCTTGTCTAAAAGCTAATTTATTAAACACACAAAAACTATTTACACTAAAGGCTAAGCAGAACAAAGGCTTGCTTCTATATCTCGCAGCTACATGATTCATCTCCACACATTGTTATCTAAAGTTCACGCCTCCTTACATTCCACAGTGACGTAATGACATATGACGTAGGACGCAACAGCATACAACACTTTCCTCACTGGGATTTACGACTCTCTAGGAATGCCACTTCTCCTTCATGATACAGTTAACCCTTTCCACACAGGAATTACACTCTGGGCACTTTGCATTTAACAAAGCATCACATTTCTAAACACACAAACACTAACTTTGAAAACTATAATTCACTTAATCAAAACACACACATATTCTGACAATCCACCTTAGCTTTCAAAGTTACTTAGCAAAAATCAGTTACAAAACATCTTATCACTAAGCAAATACATATTTCCTTCTGTTCACTCTACTTCAAGTCTCTTAGAGTTCCTTTGGCTAACACACAGTTACAGTACATTGTTCAACTTCTTAAACCTTATACATTTTTACTTGAATACATTGGTTACATAACACATCAAAAAACTGCATCTTTATTGTTACAAAAATTGTTTTTGCATCACTTAGCAAAACATCAAAAACAAATCAATTCAAAACATTTCAGTTTCAAAACCTTTGAACTTTGTTACATACATCACACTTTGGCACAAACCCCCCTTTTTTTGCCAGATTCAGCCTGTTTGAAATCCTTGATTTCTGTGAATCCTGGACTAAAGTGTGCCTCCCTTTGTGTCTCTATTATTCTTTGAGTCTTTTCCCTGCATTTCTATCTACCTCATAGACAATGCAAACACTCATAACTCTGAAAAACTTTATCTTTTCTTTTTTTCTTTCTCCTCCTCCTCCTCCTCCTCCTCCTCCTCCTCCTCCTCCTCCTCCTCCTCCTCCTTCTGTAGAATCAATTACATTTTCACTCATCTGCACACAAAACGTTTTAAAACTCACTTTTACTCCAACAATGTAAACTGAACATTGGAACTTTTTAACTCTCTCTCTCTCTCTCTCTCTCTCTCTCAGAGCGTTCAGTCAATCTTGCAACTCCATTTTTCACAACACAACTTCTCTCTCTCACTCAGCACCACTCTCTTCCACACACAAAAGCACACTTATCTAGCTCTGGCTAAATGTGGTGGTCCTTTATAAATCTTTGACTGTTGTGGCACTCTAACAAGTGTTGCTGGTTTCTGAGTTGGACTATTAACTTGTGTGGTTTCTACACTATTAGCAATAGGTTCTTGCTTCACTACAGCTTTGTGTGGGGTGGCTGACTGCTTCACTTGTGGTGGTATTTGAACTCTCTCCTTCTGTGAGGTGCTAACCTTTTCTACCTTAACTGTCTGTTGCTCACTCTCTGCAACACTAGGAACCTCCCCACTACACACAGGAGTCTCTGTAGACTTAAAAGTAACTTCCAGAACCTCTTTGTTCAAGTGCAGTCTATCCCAGCCTGTGTCACCATCAAAATACACTACCTTCCCAAGTTTCACAGTCTTTGGGGTGTCTTGAAATTTTAGAAAATCCTTATGATAACCCAAGAACAATAAACCTTTGCAGTGAGATGGCTCACCTCTTACTCTCTGGTTGTAAGGAATCAACACATTTGCTCTCTGCCCAAAAATCTTTAAATACTTGTAATTTGGCATCCTATTATACATTTTTCTAAATGGAATCTCTTTGCTGCTCTCATCCCACATCCTGTTGGTCACATAGTTACACGTGTGTAATGCATCAGCCCACAAATTCTTAGAACATTGGCTATCTAGAAGCATACGATCTTTCATCTGGCTCAAAATTTCCATTCCCTTCTGAGCAATGCTTTCTTCAACAGGTTTGTACGTGTCAATATGGGTGTACTTCATGTCTCTCTCATCTAGAATGCCTTTCTCTTCACTGGTTAAAATATCTACTCCTTTATCAAAAATCATAGTTTCCACTTGTGTATCATACACAGCCTGCACCATATTCAACCAGCTAGCAATTTTTGTTGGTACTTCACTTTCATCTTGCAGGAAATAAATGTACTCAAACCTGGTCATTCTTTCCACTAACAATAACACAAACTGTCCTTGGCTATTCTCAAATGGACTTGCCACATGTACATGCACAACTTCAAACATGTGATCTACCTTAATTTTACTCTTCTTGTAATGCTTAATTGGTTTAACTTTGACTTGTTTGCACACAACACAATCCAAATCATTCTCGCAATTTTCACATTGAAAATCTGTACATACGTTAAGTACCTTTTTCAAAGAATCTATATCTGCATGACCCATTGCCCTGTGCAAATGGTGAATGCACCTATCATGCTTGAGTTGCTTTCTAACACACAAAACCTCTGCACCATCTTGGCAATTGTTTTTCTCAAACATTTCATAAATTTTGTTTCTTTTCATCCCCTTGGCCACAATTTTGCCATCTTTGGTTATAAAACAATATATCCCTCTGAAAATCACTTTGTAGCCAAATCCTGTTAAAGTCGCATCACTCAACAAATTGGTTTTGATTTCTGGAACATACAGTACATTTTCCCAATTCACACCTAAACATGGAATATATGCAGTCCCAAAACGATTGAAAGTTCTAAAAGTCCCATCAGCCAGTGTCAATGGTGAACCCTGAGTGTCCTTCACATCCTTCAACTTACTCAGATCATTGACAACATGGTAGGTAGCTCCAGAATCTAGGACCCACTTGTCCTTATCAGGAACTTTCCCATTGGCAGCCATAAAAACCTTCGGCTGGATGGATGTTGTTGTTTCTCTTCCTCTTGCTTTCCCACGAAAACCTCTGGCTCCCCCTCTGGGCCGTTGTTTTGTAGTTGGACAAGCTCTAATCAAATGTCCTGGTTTCCCGCAGCCATAACAAAGCCTTTTTTTTTTTGCTTGGAACACACCTGCAACCTCCTGGTTCCCAGGTTCACCTTCAGAATAGCCATCCGGCTGTAGCGTCCCCTGTGGCTGGCACTCGCTCCTCCGCTGCTCCTCAAACATTCTCCTGTCGATTTCTTCAAGGATTTTGTGGCACATCATTTTGAGAATTGTAGTCTGCAGCCCTTCCCTGGCTAGCAGATTCTCCAAAAAAGCACCCCACTGTGGGAAGCTTGCATCACTCAGCTCTTCCAGCTTCTCCATCACGCTCAGGGGATTCACGTCAGCCATCTCTTTCTGCTCTCCTCAACCCACACAGAGCACACACACAGGAGGATACGCATATCTGCAACCGACCCTCAGGAACTTCTGCTCGTGGTGACCCTCAAAACTCGAGATTGCAGCCAGACCAATTACTCACTCAGAAGCAAGGCACATGGCAATCACACACCTCTTGCAGCATCCCAGAACTGGTCCGGTTACCGGTTACTTCTGGCAGCTTATCTCCCCTCTCACCATCAATCACAGCAGCTCCAGTGCAGGTTATGCACACAGCTTCGGCATAGATTCCACACAAGATCTGCACAGTGGAAGCATGCTGGGCCCATAACCAATTGTCATTGTAATGATCTCAGTACAGCAAGGCACTGAAACACATCTTCTTGTCTAAAAGCTAATTTATTAAACACACAAAAACTATTTACACTAAAGGCTAAGCAGAACAAAGGCTTGCTTCTATCTCTTGTAGCTACATGATTCATCTCCACACATTGTTATCTAAAGTTCACACCTCCTTACCTTCCACAGTGATGTGATGACATACAAACACTACCTTTGAAAACTACAATTCACTTAATCAAAACACACACATATTCTGATACTTCAATATTTACATGGAGCCGATTAGAGAGGTCATCTGTAGGCATGGGGTGGGGGTATTATCATTATGCTAATCACATCCAAATATATTTCTCCATGCTTTTTAAAAAAAGCTTCAGCTAAGGATAGTGTATCTCCTCTGAATGAATGCCTGGAGGAAGTAATGGGCTGGATGAGAAAAAAAAAACAAATTGAAACTGTCTGCTCCAGCCTGCCAGAACTCGACTGACAACAACCACCCAAAGCACCTTTTCATTGGCCACCCCAAGACCGTGGAGTGCTGGAAGAGTTCCAACAGCTAGACCAGCTGTCTCCGTTGTCATAAATGAAGACCTATCTCTTCCAGCAGGCCTACCCAGACAGTTTTAATGACAATTTTAAACTTGCATTTTATGTTAATATTTGTTTTGTACATTTTAATATGCATTTTGTGGAAATATGTGTTAATATGTGTTAATATGTGCCGACAGGCAACTCTGGCACAGACTGGTCCATGAGGTCACGAAGAGTCAGAAATGACTGAACGAATGAACAACAACAACATGTGTATTTTAAATAATGTTTTTAGATGAATGTGTGTTTGAGCAATGCTGTAACCCACCTCGAGATGTGAGGAGAGGCTGGCAAAAATTATTATTATTATTATTATTAATTATTTGAAACACCACAAGATGAGTCCACAGCAAACACTCTGCTGGCTGTTGTATTGGATCACACGTCAGGCACTTCCCAAGTGTCTAGGACTGTGTGATATATCGGCGAATAATGTGTGCAGATCCCAGCAAGGTGGCCTTTTGCAGCTGGTAGATGAAAATCGTGTCAGCGCCAATTGTGTTTAAGTGCAGGCCAAGGTCTTTAGGCAATGTACCCAGTGTGCAGATCACCACTGGGACCACCTTTACTTGTTTATGCCAGAGTCTTTGCAGTTTGATCTTTAAATCCTCATATCGTGTCATCTTTTCCAATTGTTTCTCTTCAATCCTGCTGTCGCCTGGGATTGCAAAATGGACAATCCATACTTTGTTTTTTAATATGATCGTGAGGTCAGGAGTATTGTGCTCCAAAACTCTGTTTGTCTGAATCCGGAAGTCCCAGAGTAGCTTGACGTGTTCATTCTCTGTAACTTTTTTTGGCTTGTGATCCCACCAGTTCTTTGTCGTAGGCAGAAGGTATTTGTCACACAAGTTCCAATGAATCATCTGAACAACGGTGTTATGCCTCTGCTTGTAGTCTGTCTGCGCAATCTTCTTGCAGCAGCTGAGGATGTGATCTATTGTTTCATCTGCTTCCTTGCAGAGCCTACATTTGGGATCTGTCATCAACTTTTCAATTCTGGCTTTGATGGCATTTGTTCTAATGGCTTGTTCTTGGGCTGCCAGAATCAGGCCCTCCATCTCTTTTTTCAGAGTTCCATTTGTGAGCCACAGCCATGTTTTTTCTTTGTCAGTTTGGCTCTCAATTTTTCCCAGGAACTGTCCATGGAGAGCTGTTTTTTTTTCCAGTTTTCTCTTCTGACCTGGATTGTGTTTTTTTCAGTATTCACTCTTTGTCTTTTGCACTTTAAGCAATTTACTACTATTGACTTCCCTCAATGTTGATTCTTGACTGCCTTTCACATAATCTGCCAGTACATGTTTCTCTTCTATCATTTGTTTCACTTGCAGAAGCCCTCTGCAAGTGAAACAATTATTATTATTATTATTACATTATTATTACATAAGAACCTACTTTATATTACATCAAAGCAGTATTTATCTAGCTCACTACTGTCCACATCACATGTATTTTGGAGAAGTACAACTCCCAGAATCCCTGACACAGCATGACATTTACGTATGTTATCTGAAGGATTCTGGGAGAGCAGCTCCACAGAGATCTTTGTGATTTAGTCTTATCATAATATGCTAATGATCAAACTCAGTATCTTCTGTCTGCAAACCATGCACTCTATCATTCAGCTAATGCCCTTGTTATTTCCTTCATTATACTGCATGGAACACTGACATATTACAATATGCATTTCATATCTAACATCCATTCCTGAACATTTTAGAAACCTGACAGATTTCAGGAGTATTAATTTCAAAATAACCACAGCAATAACAACAACAAAAAATCACTGTGGGAGAACTAACAGCTCTGCAGCCACTAAACAGAAGAGAACTGAAAAGTCTTATACAAGATCATATTAATATGATTAAGATGAATGTGATACGACTAGAAGTCAAATGAATCTATCATAAATAAAACCAAATTATACTGTAAAATGCAATCATGTAGCATCTATGAAAAAGTATGCTATGATTTTAAAATTATATTCTCATGAAGTGGCAAGGGTATGTAGTTTAAACAGTTTAAATAGATTTCTTACAAATAGAAATAACACTCAAAACCTAATGTGCACAGCTCAGCCTCAGATGCCTTCATAAGTATCACAAGAAGACAAAAAATCTTATTATGCCAAATATATCAAATCAACTCAATTATGTATGCATATTCTACAGCAAAATGCATGTTAACTAGAAAAGCAGCAGATATTTCTCTCACAGAGATTTGTAATTCTTGGATATTCCTTGAATTGAATCAAATTCTGCATTGATGATTACTTTTATTATTCCAATCAAGAGATACAAATTATGTTAGTCTTTGAAGCTTGCTGGCTTCTTAATCAGGTGAAAAAGGTACAGGATTCATGAAGGAGAAAGAAAAGTGAAATTGGTGAAGCCACACATTGTTTTGATTCAATGTTATGGGGGAGAGAATTAAGGAGAAAAAGTTCAAATCTCACATTGCCCTTCTACAAGAAAGATGAAGCAAAGAACTTACAGGAGCAAAAGCAGGAGAAGAAGAGTGCAACATTCTAGGTCTCCATTGCTGCATAAAATAGTTTTCTTTGAAATCAGATCTATTCCTAGTCCTACCAACTTTCTTACATGAAGCAGGCAAACCAGTAGTATTTATGAGTAAGATGTGTCCATATATAATAATAATAATAATAATAATAATAGTATTTATTTATTTGACCAGTTATATGACCATTTCAAAATAGAACACGAGTAAAAAACAAGGCAAAAAGGAGAGGACAGCAGCTGACCTTCTATTTATAGTCAGAATCTTATTTTCCTGGTTCTTCTTTCAGGAAATCTGCTCTTTTCTTAATAGCTTTCAGAATAAAAAGGCTTACTCTGATTATGCTGGATCTTTCCTGCCCTTGCAAGAGGGATGTCAGAATATCATTTCTGTTGGGGGACCTGCAGTTGGATAATATTGGATGTAAATATCTTTCTCGCAGTTCAGTATATGCTGGACAGTCAATTAAGAAATGTTCAATGTCTTCCACTGTTTGTTCTCCCCATATACAGAATCTCTCACTTCTTGGGATGTTACAGTAGCGCCCGGTTTGCACCATAATACCGAGTTGTTCAAACCTAGCCCTGGTATATATTCTTCTTAAAGCTAGTGGAAGTGGAATAGTTAGGCAGTGCTCTAAATGAATATTCCTTTTGTGGGAAGCTAAAAACCTTGTGGCTGAAGACCTACCTATGCTCTCTAGGTCCAACTGTGCATAGACATCCCTAATGTGCCGCTTGAGCACTTGCCCTGCCCCCGGACCCAAAACACCCAGAAATTGCAAAGGCAGACCGAATCCAGCCAACTCATTATTCAGAGTCGCCATCCACGATGACTTCTGGTCATGCTGGACTTGATCCTCTAGACATAGGTGAGGAAGTCTACTGGGATCCATAGAGTTTACTTTTGACCAGTAATTAAACTGTTTCATTAAGATTTGAGCTTTTACTGGGAGTATTCTTTGCTCAGCCCTTACTGCCGCCATCAGTGTTGTTCTGGGAAGGCCCAGGAAGGTGCAAAGATGCTTAACTTGGAAGGCTTTGATTTTGGCCAAATTGATGTGCTCCCAAACTTCAGCCCCAAATATAAGTGCTGGCATTATTTTTGTTTTAAAGACTTACAGGGCAGGTCTGATTGTGCCTGGGTATCTATGATGGTACACCTTATAAATGGAACCTGCTGCTTTCATTGCTCTTTGTATACTATGAGTAACGTGGTTAGCCCAAGCACCAGATGAAGAGAACATAATGCCTAGATATTTGTAGTAATTAATTTGTTCCAAATGTATGCCTTTCAGGGACCATGTGTACCGTTTCCTGTTTTTTCTATAATTTTGGATTTATCCTTGTTCATAATAAGTGAATTTAGCTCACAGTACAAATTTAATTTTGCCAGGGATCTTCTTAGTCCCTCTGGAGATGTTGCCATAATCACCATGTCATCAGCGTAAAGTAGGATGTTAAAAGTTCTGGACAAAACTTTAGGACCATGTAGACTGTAAGAGGATAATGTATTTACGATGTCATTTATATAGAAGTTAAAGAGAAAGGGGGCTAAATTGCACCCTTGTCTCACCCCAGTTGATGTCTTGATTTCATTGCTCGGGGCTCCACTGGGTCCAAGTCTAACTTTCAATACGGTATCAGAGTACAGCATAATGATTAAAGTAAGTAATCTTCTGTCAATGTTTGTGGCAGCCAACTTTTCCCATAGTATGTTACGGCAAATTGTGTCGAACGCTGAAGACAAGTCTATAAATGCTGAATACAGACACATCCCCCTTGAATTATACTTTTGAATTATGTGCTACAGGACAAAGCAATTATTTATGATTGAATGTCCCTGTCGGAAGCCTGATTGTTCTTCACAGAGAATATTGTTTTCATTGGACCATTGCTCAATTTTGATCAAAAGATATTTTGCATAGATTTTTGCTGTGATATCAATCAGGCTTATAGGCCGATAGTTCTATGGATTGGTTTTTTTCTCCATTCTTATGAATAGGGACGATAATACTCATCTGCCAGCCTCTAGGTATGCTGTATGACTTGTTAATGTGAGAGAAGAGCCCTGCTGAAAGTTGGGCCAACCAATCACTGTTGTTCATGAAAAGTTCAGCCAGCAAAAAATCCTCCCCTGGTGCTTTATTGTTTTGAAGTGTGTTGATAATAGATATTACTTCATGTGTCTTGACTTGTGGCCAGGCCAGGAGGGTGGCAGGATTGCAATAAATTGATACATGTTTTAGATTGTTAGAATTGCCTGCCTTATTAAAGAGATCACTACAAAAGGTTTCCCAATGAGATGCAGGGATTGGAGAGTCTATTGAGAATCTGATTTGTCTCAATTTTGAAGAAACTAGTTGCCAGAAGACTGCTGAATTCTTCAAATGTAAGGCAGAGTAAAATGTGTCAATAGCTCACAATCTCACAACATTCCTGTCACCTATCTTGGTGTGATAGCATGCTAGCAGCAGAGCCGGGAAAACCAGTGCATTCGGCCCTGCCTAAACAACCACTCATAGGAATAAAATTTAAATTTATATTTATTGGTGCCTTCAACAGAATCAATGCTCGTTTTCTTTTTCTCCTCTGCAGTTCTTTTCCTCTTTTGTGTTGCATTCACATTATGTTTCATTTTCCTCAAAGGATTATTTATCAATTTCACTAACATGTAATAAGTCTATAGTTTCTTTTTCCTCACTTCACTTCCTTACACTTCTTCTAACCCTTCACCACAGAAATCTAATTCTTGGAAATGTACACTGTCAGCAATTGTCTCCAAGAGTCTATTACAATATTTTACTACCACAGCATTGCAAACAATAAAACAGTAACATTTTGAATGTTGAGGCAGGTGATCAGAAAATTAATGTTAATTTTCTGGTCTATGCAAAGGTTAGCATGGTGCCCCTATGCTTGTGCAGCCTCCAGTCAACTGCCCAGCATGCCCATTAAGACAGCACTAGCTGGTGGTAAAGTGATATCCCCTTGCTATTCCGAGCTGTCTGTTTTATGTTTATTTTATTTTTTATATTTTTTGACTTTGTTGTTGATATTACGTTAAAAACACGGACCACTGGAAGTATAGAAAGGTGGTGTTATGAAAATATGCAGAAATATGATCACAGGACCACAGATTGCCAAATTGGGACAATTGCATGAATGAGGAGGGGTGCGGTAGCTTTGTAAAGAATTTGGAATAAATACAAATCCAGATTATATCCTAACACCACCATGGATTTCAATACAAGAAGCATTTTACAGAATTGAGGAAAATGATGGTGAAAGATGGCCAATATATTAAGATTTATTGAAATGGGAAAATTAACAATCTAAAATCTAAATAGGGGAAGAGCTGATGGCAGAAGGTTGGAATATGAACTGCTACTGGTATAGACAGTTGTGGGAAAGATATAAAATGGGTTTACAATTATTTGGACAAAACTGAAGTGACTTTGAGTTTCAATTGTGTGCTAATAATGACCATTTAACTGGTAAAATGTATGAGTTTTTATTGAAAATGGAAATGGAAGGAGTAATTAAAGGCTATGGCTAAATGGATGCAGAATTTTCGCTACAGTATGGAATTGGAAGAAATGAGGGAAAGTAGCAGAAGGGTCTACATTTACATTATCAAATAATATTAATGTCTATAAAATGATGTTTTGAAGACATTTCATTTCCTCCAAAAATATCAAAAATGTTTAAAGGGGGAAATAATAAATGTTAAAAATGCGAAGTTGATGTGGGATCCAACTACCATGTGTGGTGTACCTATAAAAAGGCCAAAGCATTCTGGAGTCCAATTATTGGGGTAAGGTGAGAATAAATAACAAGCCAGAACTAAGGAGGTGTTAACTGTCAATTGATTGCTTGCTATTTGGAGTTCTCCTGTTTCTGAGTGGTGTTATTTATTCACTGTCTTGATTCTGGTGTTTTTTTAATACTGGTAACCAAATTTTGTTCAATTTCATGGTTTTCTCCTTTCTGTTGAAATTGCCCATGTGCTTGTGGATTACAATGGCTTCTCTGTGTAGTCAGACACATGGTTGTCCAAGGGGTCTAGAATTTCTGTGTTCTCAAATAATTTTGTTTTAACATACAAGAGTTCTTTCTCCCATCCTGGACATTCCGCAGATACATATATAATGTATATATAGTCTCCTTGCTTCATTGCCAACATAACCTCTGAAGATGCTAGCCACAGATACAGGCGAAATGTCAGAATATAATACTACTGGAACATGGTCATACAGCCCCCCCCCCCCGAAAAAAAACCTTCACAGCAACCCAAATACTTTGAGATCCCATGGTGCATATACACACTGCTAATTGTGATACTTCCTTTCATTTACAGTAAGACCTTCTAAAAAAGATACTGAAGAATTTTAATCCCATCCTCATATTGTGCTCAAGCTTTTGTTAAGTCACTTTAGTTACCCCGATAAAAGTAGTGCCACAAAATTAGATTTTGGAATTTGACTTTTGGCCAATGCAGCTACCTCTGCTTTTTGTAAAGATCCCTAGCTGGAATTTGTAAAGTTGTGGAAGGTGTTTCCCTTGACAGGCGACTGAAAATCATGACTGTCTAGTTGAAACAGGACATCTGGAATTTGAGCACTTGCATAACACAGAAATTAACATTGAAACATCAAACTAAATCTGCATTGGATATTTGTCACATTGTTCCATTAAAGAAATAAATAAATGTCTACCTCTTTCCTCCACTTTTTTTCATTTTAATAGAACATATGTAAAATTAGGCTACTGGAAAATGAGTGGTTTCCCAATGCAAAGGAAAGCAATGATACCTCTTCCCATGGTTCCTTTGACAAGGACTTTCTTCAGCAACTGGAGACATTTTACAACCTTTTTTCCCCCTTCCAGGTCAAGTGTTATAAAAACAACTCTAAAGCAATAAACACACAGGGTGCTTTGTCCGGTTAGAGACAATTAACTATAATTTCATCATTTAGTTGCAAAGGAAATGTTGTAAAAAAGTAATCAGTAGTTTTCAATGCCTTGTAAAACATGACTGCTCTGTAAAGAGGGGTCACAACTTTCTGCACTTCGAGGAGTATCTGTTTATGTCAGGTGTTGCTGAATATGTATGTGAGAACATAATAAAATGGACCCCCCTCCTCCAGTGGTCAAATACAGGTTGAACTGAATAGCTAATGCAAATTGTAGATGGGTGGTTAGTGAAACTGATGAATCATTCATTTCATCCCATTACTTGTATATCCTTAAATGCTTTACAGTTTTCCGAAATAGCCTGGCATTTCAAATCCTGTAAATTAAAAAGGCCAGACAATTTAATGTTATTAAGAAGAATATTTTCCCTAGACTTAAACAGATTTTGTTTTGATTTTATAACACCTACTTTCCAATCCAAATGGGCTGACAATATACCAATATGTCTATAAGAGGACTGCAGTTGAATTCATATTATGTGAGAGGTAAGCTCAACATAGTGGTACCAATGATCCACTTAAGAAGGCTGGGAGTCTATCATCAGTCATTTCAACTAATTTTCATAACAAGTGGCAAAAGAGCAAAATACACCAAAGTGGCAGGCATAAACAAAATGTAAAACAAAAACTGCATAAAATATGCATTCTCTTTTACTTGCAACCAGGACATGATTTTGCTACTTGAGTCAAAGGACAAGATTCCCCACCACCACACTGCACAACATATTTACAACCAGATTTAAAGTCAGTATTAGTAAAAATAAGGATTCAGGCTAGTTTGTATAGTACAACAGCTGTGTCATCTCACAGGGAAACAGTTATGACAGGTCTCATACAAGATGCTGTGTGGCTGCCATTATGCACATTTCTCTTAACCTGCTGGCTCTGGTGAGACCCTCACATTTAGCAATGACAACACTGTCCTGTGATATTTTTTTCTGAAAAGTATATTGTCTTAGAAGACTCTCCCATTATTAATTAGCTATTAAAAGCATAGAAGGACTGTCTCTCAATTCACTTAAATTGAAAATATGGAAAGGGTTTTTTTTTAACTGTAGCAAGATGATTGTGAGAGTTGTGTTCCAAGAAAAAAAAAGGACTGTGGCAATCTCAGTGGTACATAATGTGGTTTGATTATGGGTGCAATTTTACCCACTGAAGACCAATGTCTTATGCTGACTTTAGCTGCAATGGTAGATTTCTAGTTCAACTAGATACCAATAAATATCGATCCTATGGCAGGTGTCAACTTGAAACAATTTCACTATTAAATATGTCCAGAACCTTTTTGCACTGGACCATGCTTGAGTACTACTCCAAAAAAGGGACATGACTTTTCCCACTGTTAGCTCTGCCGCAAAATGTCTGAATCTTTAGAACAGGAGTACTCAAACTTTTTCATCTATGTAGCCCTAGATGAAGCAAAAGTTTCTCATGGAACCTCAGTAAATGTTTATATGATATATGATATATCATGCAGGAAAAGCACAATCAAAACACCTCCAACATATGACCACCAAGCCTTTGTAATAGTAATAATAATAATAATAATAATAATAATAATAATAATAGCAGAAATCATAGGGGCCATCCAGTTCAACTCCCCTCTGCCATGCAGGAAAGGCACAATCAAAAAACCCCTTCAGCGGTGGGAGGGAAATACGGTTTTAGAAGCAAGGAAAATGAGGGGGAAAGGCTTTTGGGGTGAAGGAGGTGAGAAAAAAAGGAGGTGAGAAAAAAGGATTTTGGGGTCGGGAGGGTGAGCAGGAAAGAGAAATGAAAGCTTGGAGGGGAAGGAGGGGGAGAAGAAGGAAAGAGGAGAAGGGAACTGTTGAGACCCTCAGTTTGTTTCATGGAGCCCCAAGAGCTCCATGGAAGACACTTTGAGGACCCTTGCTTTAGAAGATTGTCCTATACTCTCTTTCTTCTGGAACACATTAGTCTGGCTTCTCTGTATAGTAATTGTACTGATATGAGCAATAGGGAAATGATTATTAAAACAAAGAGGTTTGTTAAATGAATTATTCGTGAAAGAGAATGAGCAGTCACTCCTTTAAATTTTTTTTAAAAAGTGCTGAAATAGGCTTCAAATAAATATCTTTCACAAACATTTTTAATAAGCTAGCTTTTCTCACCCACATAAACCCTCACTAATAATTTTCCTCTTAGTAGATTTTTTTCAAATACACACTAGTTTTTATTCTTATCTCCTGGTCAGAACCTCTGACTAATAAAACTTCTAAGTACAGGCAATCTAAATAAAATAAGCTGAGTTACTTTCAAACTCAAACTAAGTCTTCCCTAGCAATTGTAATCAAGTCAGTCATAATGGATATCTGGCCAATACAAAGTACTAAAATAGGCTTCTGGCTTACTCAATTATATTATAACATCCTTTCAGGGTTTCCCAAAAAATATGAACATTGCAAAACAAAAACAGGCTTAAATTCAGTTTTCGTCACAAACAACATGCAAAATTATAATGGATAATCTCATTAAGAGGACCAAAGCAAGATATAGCTGCTGATGTCAAAATCACAAAGGCTGCTTATAGCAAATCTAGAGATCATAATACTTCGTTTTCAAGCCATTGTCTTGATAAATCAACTTCAGATTTCAGTCACTCTCTCCAAATGGCGTACATATAATCTATACCAATGTTTCTCAAACTCTGCTCCTCTGTGTGTTTTGGACTTCAGTTCCCAGATATTGGGAATTGAGGGAACTGAAGTCCAAAACATATGGAGGAGCACCATTTGAGAAACTGTGATCCACACCATTGTGTATCCTTATCCTTAAAAATATTCTTTTTCGAATCAGACTGCTGCTGTCCATAGTACAAAACCAATGCCTATAATATAAGTGGTGTACATTGCTCCTATACTTCTCAATTTTCTGTGCAGCTTCAAGAAGAGGAATAGTCATCCTGATCTCTGAAACATCTGTGTGATTGATGGAGCTTAACTTAAAGAACTTTCAGGAACTCTGGAGATAACATTCCCATTGACATGTTGACTTCAGAGGGACCTCTTCAGGAATAGTTCCCTGAAGGTATCAGAACCTACGTCATAAGAGTTATTAAGAGAAATGAAATGTCAAAAAGCAAAAAATAAAAATATATATTAGTGAACAATAGTAATCTCAAAATGCATTTTAGTAAATCTAAAATAAATGGATTTGGCACAGATGAAGAATCAACCAGAATTAGGACTTACACATTCCTTTGAATCATGGAGCACTTTACTCGAAAACTAGAGAGTGAAATATTGATTAAACTGCCAATGAATCACTTTATTCTATTGTGTGGCAATGACTCAAGGTAGAGATTACATTTAATTGCTGTCTGTTCTAACCTCTATGCAAAGCAGGATGAATTCGCATCTCATTTATCTCCAAGTAACTTAGGCCAAAAGTCATTATAGAAAATAGGTCTGTCATGAATAAAGATAATCTGTTTTTATTTCCTCTACGTTATCTACATGTCTTTCCTTGAAAACTCACATCTATTGACAGAGTATCATCTTTCTCCAAAGGTTAAAGACAAACTGAAGGCATGACCCAATCTAGAGATATGGAGAATATTTACAGAATTTCTCATTCTCAGATAAAGAGGCTGCTGTCAAGAATTTGGCAGCCTCTGTGATAGTTTTTACCTCCAATGTAAGAATAAGACAAGAAACACTTTGCTTTTACTAAGCTTCTGTGCTTTGTGCAAAAAATCTCTCTGCTAGCCTCTTTTTCTTTCATGGAGTGAAACACCCAACACAACACACACAGGACTGATCCAAAACAACAATTCAAAACTACTAACTATTAAGATTCTATGCAACAAAGTCACAGTCATTTGCACAGGTGCCATGCAATTTAAGCAGAAATGCTTTTTTGCAGAATTCGAAAGTGGTCTTGAGACCAACAAATAGCTCACTTTTCTCATGGGTGATAAAACTCCATTGATTTTCTTTTAATTATGTATTTTGTCACTAAATTTCTTCTTGAAGGAATTAAGAAATATTTTATCAATTTTCTTGCCACTCTGAGAAAGTCTTTGTAAATCACAGAACTTCTGAAACATTTTTCACAATCTATGTAAAATTTAATCATAGTTGTTTTGTGACAAAAAAAATCTGCACAGGAAATAATAAGCTTGTCTATAAATATTATTTTCTGTGTAGAAAATGCTATTTCCTGCAATTTTTGTGCAGACATTTTGGTGCATAAAATGGCTGTTTTCTGTGGAAGACAGCCATGTGTTAATTTTGCTACCTGTGAAGATTCATCTCCATCTCTTGTCAGGGTTACTTGACATTGGTATGGCACTATTTAACATTTTTTGTGCTTTTAAAAATATTATTTCCATTTCTACTTTCTAAAACAATAACATAACCTGGGATGGGGGTGTCTATTTGTTTTTAAAAAACAACAATAAACATTCTTGCAATGTTTATTTCTTAGACTTATAAAATGTATTCCTTAGACTTATACAACGGGGAGGGGTCTCCCCTTGTTGTTGTTAATTCGTTCAGTCATCTCCGACTCTTCGTGACCTCATGGACCAGCCCACACCAGAGCTCCCTGTCAGCCGTCACCACCCCCAGCTCCTTCAAGGTCAGTTCAAGGATGCCATCCATCCATCTTGTCCTTGGTCGGCCCCTCTTCCTTTTCCCTTCCACTTTCCCCAGCATAATTGTCTTCTCTAGGCTTTCCTGTCTCCTCATGATGTGGCCAAAGTACTTCAACTTTGTCTCTAGTATCCTTCCCTCCAATGAGCAGTCGGGCTTTATTTCCTGGAGGATGGACTGGTTGGATCTTCTCGCAGTCCAAGGCACTCTCAGAACTTTCCTCCAACACCACAGCTCAAAAGCATCGATCTTCCTTCAGCGCAAAAGCCGGGTTGCAGCTAAACATAAAAAAAACCAAGATTATGGCAACAAGAATGATTGACAACTGGGAAATAGAGGGAGAAAACAACGAGGCTGTGACAGACTTTGTATTTCTAGGTGCAAAGATTACTGCAGATGCAGACTGTAGTAACCTACGGATGTGAGAGCTGGACCTTAGGGAAGGCTGAGCGAAGGGTCTCCCCTTACCTCCTCTTTATGTGATTTGTTGAAAAGGGGCTGCTGTTATGTCTATTATGTGACATGAATTGCAATATTAAGATGGAGAGTAAATGACACAGCTCTATTATGAGTGCTGTATATAGAGTTAGTTAGCACATATGACAACATGACAACTGGTTCTTTTAGATACTAAATGAAGATACAGGCAGTCCCCAAGTTACAAACAAGATGGGTTATGTAGGTTTGTTCTTAAGTTGAATTTGTAAGTCAGAACAGGTACATTTTAAAGTGTATAATTTATATACTGCATATTAGCTTTGCATGGCATAAGGAAGTGTTAACACCCTGTGGTGTTTGGTTTACGGTCTGCACCCCTGTTTAGAAGATTTCACCTCACTTTCTACCCCTGTGATAATTGGATTTTGAAAAAATATGGCTTGTTGTGGAAACAAGGAATGATGACAAAGCTTCAGTGAGTCCTTCCAATGGAAATCAAACAACAACAATTTAACATCTGGAACAGGACTATACAGAAATGGATCTTAGGAGAAAAGAAATCTAGAATGCCAAATAAACTATATTTCACACACCAGGAAGAACTGGGGTGGGGAATCCCAAATTTGGAATTATACTATGAGGCATTTCAGCTAAAACCTTTACTTGAAAATATGAAAGAGAAAAGAGATAAATGGTTTAAGATTGAAGATTGAGTTAATAAAAGAGCGGCAAGCTTTGGAATCTTCACAGGGAATTTGGAAACAAGCACTGAAAGAACAAGAGGCCCCAGAAAATTGGTATTAAAAATTTGGAAAAAATGGAAATCTAAATGGATGCTAGGAATATCAAAATGGACCCCGCTTGAGAGTCTTTACGAGAAGGAGTTTGATTCTTGCTGGTGGAGAGAAATGAAGGACAAAGGATTCTATAGCATTAAAGATCTATATGATATGAATGGCCATCTTATCCCTATAAACAGAATAATAGCTAACTTGGGAAACAAAAATTGGATTAAGGTACTAGGATTGTATAATAAATTGAAACAAGGAAAATATGGAGAATGTATAGATAAGGAGAGTATAATAGATGATATAATAAAAAAGCACAGATTTCAGAGAAAGGGTTAGTTGGAGTAACATACAAAGGAATGATCAAATATGAGGAATATATTATAAGAGCATTACAAGATAAATGGGAAAAAGAGGGAGTACTTACAAGACAAATAATAGAGGACTTAAAAAAGAGAGGCTAGGAAAATCAAAATAGGGAAGTTCAAAGAAATAGAAAGGAATTTTTAATGGAAATGGTATCATACCCCAGCACAGCTATCAAACATGATTAATGACAAAAGCTCAGCTTGTTGGCATTGTGGTTTAAGCAAAGGATGGTATGCACATATGTGAAGGGAATGTCCAAAGGCAAAAACATTTTGGGAACAAGTAATAGGAAAAATGGAGAAAATATTTTAAAAACCTCTTCAAGTAAACATGGAGTTGATGTTCATTGGAATATTAGGAAACAAGAAGACTAATCTAAATTATCAAGATTTATTCAAAACAATGATTCATGCAGGGAAGGCTGTAATAGCTTGGGGTTGGAAAGATGCAAAAAATGGAATATGGTTAATTGGAATAACTATTTGTTTGACCAGGTCCAATCAGAAATTATTGCAAATGTAACCTGTGAGGATATGAAGGAAGATAAAATGAGGAAAATTAAATAGAAATAGTTCATATATTCAGAATGGATAAAAAGAGGTGAAGCCAATGTAAATATTGTACAGAGATGGGGAAAACTGAGCTCCTGGATGGAGTTAAAGTTCTAATGGAAACTGTGGTATGGGTTTGAGGTGGGAGAGAGGGGAAAAAACAAATGAGTGAATGAACTCTAAGACATACTAAATAAGTGAGTGGATAATATTGAATGGAGGAGGTGGAGGATAATGGAAGAGGATAGAGAAATGTGGTTATAGATGACATGCATGTATTAATTGTATAAATCCACTCACAAAGCAAAACATCTATCTATCTATATCTATCTGTCTATAGATAGATAGATAGATAGATAGATAGATAGATAGATATACTAGGCCTGGGCGGTTTTGTTCGTTAATTTTGTAATTTGTTAAATATTCGTTAATTTTAGCAATTACAAAACGATTACAAAACTTATTTTTAAACCCGGAAGTGTTTTTAAATATCGAAACGGCATGCGCCAAAAAAAATTGTATTTCCGTCCATTTCGGAAATACGTAAGATGGCTTGGCTAGATGCTTGCTGGGAGCTCTCCTCTCTCTCCTCTCCTTAGCCAGTCAGAGGCAGAGCCTGAAAGAGGAGGAGGAGGAGGAGGAGGAGGAGGAGGAGGAGGAGGAGGAGAGGGCGGGGAAGGTGCCGGCTGAGCAAGCGAGCGAGAGGGCGAGCGACCCTCAGCGGGAAGGCGGCCCGTCCCTCCTTCCTCACCTTTGCGGTGGGTGTGCTTCGTTCTCTCAATTCCTTAGCGGTGGGTGTGCTTCGTTTTCCCAATTCCTTAGTGGAGGGCTGTGCTTCGTTCTCCCAATTCCTTAGCGGAGGGCTGGGCTAGATGGCCTTTGGGGAGCCCTTCTCCCAATTTCGCATTGCTTCGGAGGAGCTGGGCCCGACTCGGCGGCAGCGCTTGAGGGCCCGCCAGAGTGAGTGCCTGCCTTCCCTCCTTAATAATAATTTCTCCTCCCTATTCTACTAAATTAATAATTAAATTAAAAAAATATTGAAAAAATATTGGAAAAAAAGGGCGCCATCTTTACAAAATGTTTTGTAAATATTAACGAAATTTCGTAAATACCGAACTTTTTTAAGGGAAATTTTTGTAATTATTTAAAATATCGAAACAAAAAAAAACCCCCAAATACAAATTGATTTTAGAAACAAATTTTTGTGTTGTTACCCAGGCCTAATATATACATACATATACAACAAGATGACAAAACTTCAGTGGAGACACCTTTTTCCCACGATAACTCTTCCAGAAGTGAATTTTTCTTCATACAGGTAGATTTCTCTCATTTTCTATTGTCTCACCCCTGTTTGCAACTATGAGTCACTTGTAAGTCAGGTGTTTGTAACTGCCTATAGTCTCATCAAAGAGTCATAGATTGCAATTCTCAAAAGAGAACAGTTAAAACAATTTAAAAATTGTAACAGTGGCAGAATGCCCATTGCTGCAGTCAGTGGGGAACATATGTTGTGACAGAAGATTACTGCAAATTGCGGTAGAATTATAGAGTCATAGAATCACAGAGTTGGAAGAAACCACTTGTCAAACAACAATACACAGCTAAAGCACCCCTGAGAGATGGTCATCCAACCTCTGTTTACAGACCAAAGAAGGCAAGTCTACCACTCCTTATGACAGCTTATTCAACTGTGAAACAGTTCTTTCAGTCAGATTCTCCCATATTAAGTAATTAAGGGTGGCAATTAGAATCCAAATGGACTTCCACTGGCAGTAAAGTAGAATCAGCGGAAGACAACCTCTTACAATCCTCTATGTACTCTCCAAACCAGCCATGGAGACCTGGAGAAACTTTTTTGGGGCGGGGGCAGTTTTTAGATAGCATAGGAGGCTACTGGGAAGAATGGAAGGGAAAAGAATTCTGAAATTGTGCTGTGGTAAAGCTGGAAGTAGCCTCATATAAGAAAAAAAATAAGGTAAAGGATAAGACCTTAATTCATTTGAAAAGAAAATAATGCATTAAGATTGGCAAATACAGAAACTGCCACAGTGCCAAATGCAGGGTAAATTATTGCAGGAATAAAACTGAAAGATTAAAGTAACCTAAAAAGTATCAATACTGTAACTTAAAGTAGGGGCAAGAAATCTCAACCTGTGACTCAGTTTTAGGGAGGTTCTCAGCAATCTCAGTCTTATGCTGAGCAAGAACAAGGACAAGTATGGGACAAAAAAAAATGCCCTCACATTGTAGCTCAAACTTCTCAAGGCATGAATTTCAACTTTTTAGAACAAAAATCCCATACAAAATCTGGGAAACTACCAATGTTCCTTTTCAGTAGAAATCCAGAGGACCAGAATAGAAACTTTCAAAAGCCAGGTTCAGTCCCAGATCATGAGGTTCCCTTCTCTTCCATTGTCATCATCATCATCATCATCAACAACAACAGCCCTGGAGAGAGAGAAAAATGCTCTATAAGATAACAATACCAAATAAAAGAACCAGTTCACGATGAACAAAAAACCCATTTCAGTCTCCTCGCCAATATTCAGTCCCTGTGTCTAGGCCAACTAGCAGCTATCTGCTCTAATCCCTGGCTCTCTTCTTTCATTTCTCAGTGAGATTTGGATTTTGTTGCATTTTTTGTCCAGTCAGTATATGGATAAACCAGTTCCAGTAGCAACTATTTTTCTTCTCTAGGCAGCCACCTAAATTCTGCCTGCTGGAAAATAAACACTGAGTCAACTAGGAACTATAAACAACTAAGCTTGCTTTTAAGATATTTTCTTTCCAGTTATTTTGAATTATTTGTAATGTTTCTTGGCTCTTTTTTATTTTAAAGCCTACTTGAGCTTTTATTCTGCCTTTTGAAAAGGAGATTAGATTATATATATATTATTTATTTATTTAAAAATGTGGTCTATTATCTTCATTGTGATTTTTATCATTAACTTTGCAAAAATGGGAGAAAACACATTTGAAAAGCAATGTGAATGAAGATCCAAAATGCTGGGCAGAACACTCTTATAATCCCCTCTTCTGCCTATTCCTTGGAAATTAATTGCGAGTTGTCAGAGCCAAGAGCTAAATTCTACACAGCTGAAGCAGCTCTTTTAGATTTTCTTTTTCAATATTAAGCCTGATGCAATGAACCATAGTAAACCTGGCATGCACTTTTTGCAGGGTCAATATTTAGTATCCAAATACAGTCCCATCATGTACACTCTCATTTCTACAGCAAGTTATTGTATATTTGTTAGGGTGACAGCCTAAGAGAAGCATGTTCCAGGAACTAGAGCAGAGCCATCCTATGACAGTTTCAAGAAGGGATCAAACCACTGTGATACACATTTGGAAAAACAGTTGGCCAAATGTTACAAGCAAAAGCTCAGTTCAATCAACACAGCCCCAGAAACAAATATTCATACACTCTCATCCTCATTCAGTCTCTCTTTCTCAACCAACCCCCTCCTCTTGAAATATTTCTGGTGTTTTGGGAGAGGAGATGAACTTGTATCTGAATCCATAGTATTGTTCTGATAGTTTTCATCTCTGTGACCATCTCTATTGTTTATTGATTGAAGACAATTATTTGGGAAGGGGGCTTGTCAGAATTACAAATCACAACTTTTTAGAGTACAAATCTTCCAACCAGTATTACAGAAATAGGTAGCTTAAGACATGGTGAGCCAGTGTAGCAATAGCGGAAAGATGTCCTGCTCAACAAAATGTTTTTAGGAACTCATACCCTCAAAAAGGAACTTCAGATGTGATAAAATGACTTGGTAAGGTGCCTCATTGTAGATGAATGGAATATTCACCCTTACTCATTTTCTGAACAAAAAGAAATTGATTTTCTGATAATACAGAAGTGAAAATTTTGCATTATTTTTGCCTAGCATTGCCATTTTCTCAAATGTTTCAGAAAATTATTCTGCTCTAAAATATACCAGGGACTTATTTGAGGGGAAAATCATGTCCCTCACATACAAAGAATCCTGTTCCAGAAAAACACAAAGTTTCTCTTGGGCAAAATTTGTGTGCTTTGCGAAAACCACACATAAATTGTCCCATACAAAAAACAAAAAAAATAAAAGCTGTTTTCTTAAAAAAAACACACCAATATCTGGAAATATATTATATATTAGTTATAGAATTCACATACCACTACCACCAATCAGATGCATTCAATAGGAGTATAGTGTCTATACCACTCCATTCTGCTTCAGAACTCCCCTGGAATACTGTGTCAAGTTCTGGGCATCACAATTCAAGAATAATATTGACAAGCTGAAAGATGTTCAAAGAAGGGTGACCAAAATGATAAAGGCTCTGGAAGCCAAGCCGTATGAGGAGCAGTGAATTAGCTCAATATATTTAGTCTGGATAATAAAAGATTAAGAGGTGACATGATATGCATGTTTAAATATTGTTTTGTTTTTTGCTACTTCGGGCCACTGGCATTCTCCATGAAACACAGTAACTTCCAGTGAGCATCCAAGGTTTTGGGGTTTTAATTAAGCTTTTAGGCAAAGTTGGGGAAATTCCAAAGTTTTTTGGAAACTCCAGAGTATCTTGGGGATTTGTGACCATTGGGATAGCTGGATTGGGTCCACTTGGCCTGATCCCATATCCAGGCAGACATTGCCACTATCATCCTTTCCCTGATGAAGTCTTGGGAAGAGGATTGTTCACTCCCATGTCACCACCACTGCTGTTTCCTGCCAGCCATGGAGCTCTCTCTAAGCACCTGGCCAATACTGTCATGGCTGTTGTTGTAAGAATAGATAACCTGTGTGACCGGAAACGGGGGGGGGGGGATCTTCCTCCTTCTTATTAATTGCATGAGTGTTCCATTCTGACAGCAGCATACATGACCATGACTGCCAGATGCTTGGATGGCAGAGAGCAGCAGCAGTGCCATAGAAGATAAAGTGACAGTTAGACAGATTGATGTGGTCCTGGCCAATCTAAGCACTGATTAGGCATAAATGCTTGATACAGGACTGTTCTGGGCCAAATTACACCAGAGTATAGATGTGGCCTAGGTCACAGATCAGTAAATTCAAACTACAGGGGGAAAAGATTCCATTCAAACATTAGGTAGAATTTCCTGACCATAACAATTGTTTAACAGTGGGATATGCTATGTCAAAATGTGATGGAGTCTACTTCTTTAGAAGTTTTTAAACAGATTCTGCACAGCCATCTATCGGCAGTGTGTATCCCTGTGCATCAGGGATTTGGACACTGCTCTCTTCCACCTCTGTTTCTATTATTCTTACAGCAGCAGCAACAAGAACAGTAATTTGAAATGCACAAATATGAGGCAAAAACTTCAAAAAATATTTGTTTTCTTTCATTGCAGGGAGAAGGAGCCCCTGGTGGTGCAGTGGGTTAAACCCCTGTGCTGGCAGGACTGAAGACTGACAGGTCGCAGGTTCGAATCCGGGGAGAGGCTGATGAGCTCCCTCTATCAGCTCCAGCTCCTCATGTGGGGACATGAGAGAAGCCTCCCACAAGGATGATAAAAACATCAAATCATCCAGGCGTCCCCTGGGCAACGTCCTTGCAGACAGCCAATTCTCTCACACCAGGAGTCACTCCTGACACGACAAAAAAAAAAAAATTGCAGGGAGAAAGCTGCAAATTATTTTTCCTAACATATGAGAATGAATCAGTTGAATGTTTACCTCCCTAGTTGGCTGGGTAATTCTGGATATTGCAGCTCATAATGTAAACTTTTTAAGTGATGGGGACCTAATCTGGCTTCCTGTCCAATATGGGAACTAAACTTCTCTTGAGGATTGGCAGGAAGAAGAGTATTGATTTTCTGAACCTCCTAACTTTTCAAAATGATGCTTGTTTCCTTCTAGCTTGCCTTGAAGAAATGAAAGGTTGGGTTATTGCTCTTGATTAGTTCCAACTGCAGCTTAGAAACTGGCAGGTGACAGTACTGTAAGCTGTGTGATGTTTTCAGTGAGTCTCCCACATTTTTATAAAGCATCTACATAAAAATCACTCAGTGATGTTATTCAGGGATTTGGTTTATGGTCTCATCAGTATGTCAGTGATATATTACTCTACTTCTCTTTCCTGTCATTCAATCCTAGAGTGGTAGTGGAGGTGACAGACTAGTATTTGAAGATTAGAAGTGGCATAAGTAATTCATGTTGCACTTATAGTTGAATTACTACAATAGTCTCAATATGGGGCTACCTTTTAAAACAGCTGGAACCTGGATCAAAACACAGCTCTCAGATTGTTGTCTAACATTTCACAGCCAGAACATACTGTACCCATCCCATTTCTGCTGCAAATAGAAGTGGGAATGGAATAAACTTGGTTCATATTTTAATATGAAACTGCCTGATCTGAGCTTTCTGAACTAGCATGTGAACTAGAATGAAATGATACTTTAGCTTTTACATGTCTATGAATTGTGCAATGCAGTTCTCTCATCTTTAAAAAAATGCATACATAATTATACCTAATTTTTGGAAATGTGTATGAAAATTGATATATACTGCTAAAAGTGTCGGGAGACTTTTTCCACATTTGATTGTTGTGATTTTGGAATCTGAAACATTCCCCTAGAACTAACAACATGACATTTTTAAAGCATGATAGTGAAAAATCTGGAAAGACAAATTCTACTACCTTTGCTAATTTTAAGTCATGTGCTGAATAATTTATTTATTTTAATCAAGAATCACTGCAAAATATAGATTTTAAGAACTGTAATATCTTTATGCTGTAATGTTTTTGTTTTTCATTGGACAATGCAGAAGTACCCTAAATCCATCTGGTGATTTAGATTGAATCCTGGTTCAAATTAGATGCATTATTATCCCAGTCTAAGCCAACCTCTATCCTGGACCCAATTCAGAATCTTTATGCCTTCTATTTCAATCTTGGTCAACCAAAACAGCTATGACTTTTCAAGGTTTTCCCCATCAAGTTCATAAAATTTAGACACAAGGCAGAATCTATTTTTATTTATTTATTTATTTATTTACTGTATTTGTATACCGCCCTTCTCAGCCTTTCAGGCAGCTCAGAACATCTGCCAAATTGCAAGCTGCCTTAAATGTATATATATTTTTTCAAAATTACTATATTTTTAAAGCATGTAGAGCCAATTGAGTGCTCAATCCTGGCAGTTCATGTATCTATATTGGCTACCTATATCTGTCTATCTCACAAAGAAAGCAGAGAGGGAGGGAAGCAGAGGTAGATAACAGACAGACACAAGGGTCAAAACAAATATTTTAAAAGAAAGACCTAATAATAAGGCACATTTTCCAAACAGGACAGCATTCATAGAATTAGGGACAGGATGTTGATGCCCCATGTGGTATACCCAAAATTTAGATTTTAGACAGAGTAGCAACAGCTCAAGACTAGAGAAAGTACTCAAAGCTAAAGTATTAAATTGAGAGACAATATGTTAGGTATTGTGCAGGCAGGCAGAAATATTCAGCAACCATCCTCATTACATAACTAAATATGTGTAGACCACTGACACCATATCATCTCTTTGCTCTCAACCCAGGTGGTGTGATTGGGAAGTGCTAGTGAGATTCCTACACTGGACTTGAAAGTAGAGGTGCTACTGTTCAGAGTTCAGCTTGTCTTCTATTTTCTGTCATCACCCCACCATGGCATTTAACTTCTTTGGAACTACTGAAAGCTACTGCCTGGCTCTGTTCTCCTCCGGATAATTTCAAATGGATCTGGACCACTTCAGACATGACTTATCCACTGGAATCTGAAATAGGCCTTAGGTCTGGTTCAAATTGGTTAACCACAATCCAATTTACATCAGAATTGGGGATTTATGCAAAGTATTGCGCAGCTCTGTTCCTTAGCTGTTACTTTGTAATCTTCGTTTTTCCCTTTTAATTTATTGTTTTACCCTGTAAACGGTGATGTGTGTATTGTTAAGAGAACAGTTGGATAAATGATGATGGTTATTATTATTATTATTATTATTATTATTATTATTATTATTATCAGCAATAATAAAAAGAATGGGATAAATCCTATTTTAGTCCTGCCTAAAGCATGCCTATTTCAAACAATGAGACATTAGTCCTAGATAACACTGAGTTTAACCAGATATACACCACAATATGTATCTGTTTGGAAAAGAAGTTCCATTTACTTCTGTTTTTTAAATGAATTTTCACTGCACAGTATACAACTATTGGCAGTCACAAAGTGTTACTCTATTAGCAGACGGACACATTGCTGTGTTAAATTAATATATCTTATGCAAAGCTAAGATAAAAACAATTATGATTAAAGGCGAAAGCTAATTGGAAAAATGAAGATACAAAATAATCTGTTGAATATAGAAGCAAAAGAAACACAATTATAAAAACGTATTAAGAAAACATGTATACGTCAGAAGTATTACCAAAATAAGTCTTACCCATGTGTGACTGACAATCCTGGATTGATAAACAATTTACAGTAGGTCTAGGTATTACATGAGGGATCAATTTCGGGATGTTTTGTGTCATTAAAATTTCTAATAATCTGGAACCATATTTTTCATACTTAAAATTAATGATGTTTTCGGTTTTGACCCCAAACTTATTATAAAATTAGTCTGGAAGACCTAGAAAGTATCTAGAGAAGTGTTCTCTTAAAGTCTCCAACACAATTTTACGATCAACTTCCACTGGGAGAAAATTTCTCTAGGCATCGCTGAGTCCTAGAGGGTTTTTATGGTGTACAAAGATATTTGTGTATAAACAAAATCAGGTTCAATATGTCGGCTTACTATATTGGCAGTCAATCATACACAATTCAACTCATTTCTTATTAATAACCAGAAGTGCAAGTAATAACCTACTTTGATTAGTCAGCAAGAAGACTAATGCATTCTTGAATACCAAGTGCCATTTGTCTTCAAACCACTTCATTATGAATGTTTGGTTAGAGATTTTTAGAAACTATGCCACAATACAGTGTCCAAAATCCCCTGCCAGCATGGTCAGTGGTGAATGGAAGATTCTGAGAGCTTCATAAAAAAAACACCAGCGTTCAGTCTGAATTTTGTTGTTGTTCATTCAGTCTGAATACATCTACAAAAAGAAAGCTATTCATTGTTTTCAAATAATTACTTCTTTAGCATATTGCCTTCTAAAAACCAGTACTGCAAGAAAATTTTCTAAAAAGCTGCTGAGATCTGTTAGCAGCTCAGCTTTTTTGAGAGGTGGGGAGAAGCACACACAGGTTTTCTGTGCAGAGGAAATGTTAAGAAACTTGCTTTCTCACCAAAAATGAAATTTTCTGTGCAAAAAAATAATTGTGCCTTTTCCTTATGGTATATGTACTGAACTACAAAGCTTCTTATCTGTCCTCACTTCTTGGGAACTTTAATACTCAGGAAACCTATGTTTCATCTGTTATTTGAATGTTTTCTAATATTCTTTCATTCTATAGTGTTTAAAAAGGTAAAGGTTGTCCCCTGACATTAAGTCCAGTTATGTCTGACTCTGGGGTGTGGTGCTCATCTCCATTTCTAAGCCGAAGAGCCAGCGTTGTCCATAGACACCTCCAAGGTCATGTGGCCAGCATGACCGCATGGAGCGCCGTTACCTTCCCGCCAGAGCGGTACCTATTGATCTACTCACATTTGCATGTTTTCGAACTGCTAGGTTGGCAGAAGCTAGGGCTGACAGCGGAAGCTCACGCCGCTCCCTGGAATCGAACCTGCGACCTTTTGGTCAACAAGCTCAGCAGCTCAGTGCTTTAACCCACTGCACCACCGGGTAAAGTGTTTACTAAGATGTAAGTTTTGATAGATTAGCTTTGGCTAGTGACAAATAATATGTTGCCCATTGGGTAGTTGACATATAGAGATCCAGTGTTGATTTTTATTGAACTCAATTCTCTATAAAATCAAATTAATCACCAAAACAGTCCTCCAAAGATCAGGTAAGTATGTTTAAGATCACTTTATAAATTTAATCATATAGAAACCAAATCCGTTCCAATTAGTTATGATCTGTGTAAAATATGTATGGGACTGTGATTTTCAATAGTGACAAGCTCATCTAGTAGGCAGTGTGATCATATTCAAGCCAATGATATTTATTCCCTGATGAGTCTGAATAAAATCCAGTGATTAAGAGTAATATGAGATCTGCCCCTCACCCAAATGTCCCTGGTTACAACACTACTTTTTTTATAACAATGTATGAGTATCATATTATGTCTTCCTTGAGAATTCATCATTCCCTTTTAAAGAGTTTATGTGTAACTTGTTTCTGTGTAGCTTGGAAATTTAAGGGATAGAAGGATGAGTGAAATTACCTCTCCATCAGCCCATAGCTACATGCTGAGACTGCTTTCAAATGTATCAGCCCAAGGTGGCACCAAATACAGAGATCACACTCTAAAAGAGAGACAATAGGAAAGTTGAACTTAGAGTGAGATATAATATAATTTTCAAGGAAAAATTTGCTTACAGCAGAATCTATGTTCAGTCTCTGAAAAAAAAAAAAAAACCAGAATCATGTTCAGATGCTGTAAACATCCTGCAGAATAAATGGTCTAGTTTTCCTGGAAATGATTTAAATTTACAACCATCTGCTGTCAGATAAAAGTATTACTACTAAGACTATTATAATAGCTGTAGAAGCATTCATGATAATGACAATGCTATTCACACCATCCCAAATAATATGAAGTCATATATAAATGGTGTATCACCTTTGGTTAGACTAGAGTATACTAGTAAAACCATCAAGATTAAATCCCTTAATTTCATTGAAGAGGGTAGTTCCTTAACTGATACAGATCACAATATTATTGTAAACTATCATTGTTTTCATGGTTGCTGTGACCAACTCATCATTTGGTGAAAAATAATCAGCCAAGCTTTTCTTAAACATTTCAGCTGCACTCTCACCAGTGTATAACCCTGTTTGTCCTCCCACACCGAAATAACGAGACCACACAATTGTTTTTGGGGTTTAAATATGGGAAAATTTATTAACGTTACCTATTTAACATTAACTGTTTTAATTTATAATTGTATTTGGTGTGGGAAAGCCGAGGCAGCGTCCCTACCCGTCCACTCCTTGGCAAGCTGGGGGAAAAACCTGGTACCCCTTTTAACGGAATCCGGGCAACCTCTATTACAAAGTGTAGGGAACCTTATTTAAAGTAATGAAGGCCATAGTCTCCCCTCCCCTTTTCAGGCCTTTTTCCTTCACCTCTCCTGACAAAGTTAACCTCAGGAGAATGTTTTATTAAGAGCCTCTTAACCTTGAAAGGGGGTGCCTTGGATGTACCTCAAATACTTAACTGTTTTCTACTTGTTTTCCGTGGCACCCTATTTAAAATCACACCATCCCAATTTGCCCTGTAACAGTATAGGGTAGGCAAAAAAATTCCCTAGAACATAGGGGGGGGGGATTCCTACCCGGCCCCCTAATGGCAACCAGATATACTGTTGTAGAAGGGCGGGCGTGGTGGGTTGACGATCAGCAGCCGAATGAATAAAGGGGGCAGGCCAGGCAAGAACCTGGCTCCACCCCCAAAGTAGTTATGGCGGAACTACTACTCTCCCTTCAGTGAAGGGGAGAACCCGCTTTCTCTGCTCGGCTGCACCAGGTAGGGAAAGCTTTTTGTCCTCTCACACCGAAATAACAAGACCACACAATTGTTTTTTGGGTTTAAATATGGGCAACTTGATTAATGTTACCTATTTAACATTAACTGTTTTAAATTTATAATTGTTTTAATTGTATTTGGTGTGGGAAAGCGAGGCAGCGTCCCTGCCCTTCCACTCCTCGGCAAGCTGGGGAAAAAACCTGGTACCCGTTCTAATGGAATCCGGGCAACCTCTATTACAAAGTGTAGGGAACCTTATTTAAGGTAACGAAGGCCATAATCTCCTCTAAAATAAATAAATAAAATAATAATAAAATAATAATAAAATAGGTATTTGCCCAGACGGCAAATATCAGTGTCACTACATGTTGAAAGTGAAATTAAAGAGCTCTTTCCTTGCTGATCTGTTTTTGAAGATCTAATGAGGATCTGCAAGCGTTGATCTTTAAGAGTGACATGTGAAAAAAGCAATGCCCATCAGATTAAATGTCTCTTGTTCATGGGTACTAATTCACTTATTCTAAGTGCTCCCCAAAATGCGGTTAACGCCGCTGTGTTGTAGTAGAGCCTGCGAGTAATGATGTAACAGTAGTTTGGGCACTAGAAGGGGAAAACGGGTTACTCGAGAGCAAGAGTTTGATGAGGAACAGCAGAGGAAGAGGATCTGGGATATACCCACAGCTCCTACAGATGAGGATTAATTTGAGGGTTTCTCTGGGGATGATGGGACAACAAGTGAAGAGGAGAAAGGAAACATCATGGATTGGTTTAAGGGAAGGAAAAGGGTTACTCGGGAGCAGGAGTCTGATGAGGAGCAACAGAGGAAGAGGATCTGGGATATACTTACTGCTCCTACAGATGAGGAGTCATTCGTGGGTTTCTCTGGGAATGATGGGTTAAGGAGTGATGAAGATGGGGATGACACATTGGACTGGACTAAGGTGAAAGAGGTACAAGCTGTATGTGCAGAGCCAACGTCCAGTGATACTTTTGTAGGGTTCTCTGGTAATGAGGACTGGCAATTGAGGAATACATCTGAGTCTGGGGGGGATCTAAGTCTTGACAGAAGATGGAGAAGATAGATAGATGGGAGTAGGAGTTCATGTGTGGAGTCAAGAACAGCTACAAGGGATAATGATGGGGTGGAGGTCAGCTCATCTTTTGATGATGTGTAAGATAAAAGTAGGTTCAGAAATTATGAATCTTTGCAGAAGGCACGGTGTTGGTATATGTGCATTGGGTACTGTCCGGACTTGTCGCTGCCTGTTCGACTTCAGGTTTGGGATCTGCTGGTTGCTGCTCCTGTTCGTGTGTGCTTTCGACTTGGCTTGGATTCTCTGAGTGTGGATTTCCCCCTTCCTTAACCTTGGACCGGCTTGACTATGATGCTGCTTCTGTGGACTTTGAAACTTCACTACTTCGGATCGCTTGACTACGCTTTCCTCCCTGCGGCTTCTCTGTTTTGTTAACCATGTACATGCTGTGCCATTTTGTGTGACTTTCGGAAGTATTTTGTTTAATCCGGTTCTTTTCTCCGGATAACCCGGATTATACTTTGGTTAACTTTTTTGAACCAGGACAGGTTTTAACTTTATGTTTTGACCAGAGGCATTGAGTTAAGTGTCTCTGAGTCTTTTCCCTTTCTTTAATAAACTAACTCTGAGTCTGGCCCTTTAAGGTGTCTGTGTTCCGACATGCTGCATGAAAAAGCAGCAGTTCATATGCAGAGGAACAAACTTGTGCCCATGTCTGCTTGAGGCCCTTTAAAATATCTGGTGTTAGGGGTTGCCTGTCGTCCGGCTGCCATTGGCTTTCACGGGACCAACTGGTGATTAACTTATGTAACCTGAAGTCATTGGTGTGGTCTGGGAAGCCTTGCGCTTTGAGCCAATATGTTAATGCCACCAACTTGGATTGAATTGATTGGGGCGCTAATCCTTGACGCGTACAATAAATACAATATTTTGCAATGTGATTGTAAGGAACAGGGATAACACTCGGGAGACTATAGCTTTGTCTAAATTCTGCAAACTCGTAAACTGTTCTGAGTTAAGACTTTATAGAATTTGGTGCTAAGGCCAGTGACATCCCCCTCAATATCTCTTCATTCTGGCATGGACTCCAGTCGGGCATCTGCTGCAGGTGCTAGCTGTCTGAAACGCTCCATTTGCATACAAGACAGAGTGTCAGCCAGTGAGTTTTTTAAACCTATGATGTGAAACACTCAAAACAATATATTGTAGTTTAAGCAGTGGAGTGTGAATTGATGAACCACCTCCATTACCCTGGGGGATTTAGATGTAAATTTATTGATAACTTCCACCATGGCCTGATTATTGCACCAGAAGTGGACCGTTGAATTTTGAAAGCTTTTGAACCAAATTGAGACAGCCACCAATATGGGAAAGAACTCTAGAAAGGTTAGATCAGAAGTCATACCTATCTTGTGCCATTTTGGTGGCCATCTTTCGGCACACCAGTGTCCATTGAAGTGTATTCCAAAACCTATTGATCCTGATGCATCCGATGCCACTTGTAGGGCATCCTTCAACATCAAGTCGTGTCTCCAAAATGAGACCCTGTTAAACTTGGCCAAGAATTCTAACCAAATAAACAGTTTGTGTTGTAGTAGAGCCTGTAAGTAATGTTGCAAGCAGTAGTATGGGCACCAGAAGGGGGGAAAGGGGTACTCATGAGCAGGAGTCAGATGAGGAACAACAAAGGAAAAGAATCCGGGATATACTTATGGCACCTACCGATGAGGACTCATTCGAGGGGTTCTCTGGAGACGAAGGGTCAATGAGTGAGGGAGAGGAAGGAGATACAATGGATGGGAATAGAGGAACAAAGAGGGTTACTTGGGAGCAAGAATCAGATGAGGAGCGACAGAGGAAGAGGATCCGGGATATACTTACTGCTCTCACAGATGAAGAATCATTTGTAGGTTTCTCTGGGTGTGATGGGTTAGGGAGTGATGAAGATGGGGATGACACATTGGATTGGACTAAGGTAAAAGAGGTACAAGCTGTATGTGCGGAGGGAGGGAGAAGCTGCAGTGAAGGGTAGCCTTTTTTGAAAATGTGGAAAGGCAATTCCCGGCCATACAGCAGAAGCACCTGGGGCCATCAGGGCAACTGGGAAGCCTTCATTTGCAAAGAAATATAAGTTGTGGGAAAGAGGGGAGGGGAGCCACTAGGTTGGGATGCCCGAGGCCAGAATCGCCTGAGGAGAAGGCAATTTATAATTGGGGTGAAGGTATGCAAGCAGCCATTATCTCTCTTTCTCTCCTCCTGAGGAACCTGCCTTTTCTGGGCTCTGATCCCCAAGAAGGAAGGAAGGAACAAAGAGAGGAAGGGAGCCAAGGAAGGGTGGGAGGCGTGGAGAGAGGGGGTTGGTGGAAATTTGAACAGATAACATAATTGGCTCCCGGGCTGGACTTTGGACATGCCTGGTCTACAAATTGTGTTAGTTTTTCACTTTTAAGTATCTTTAGCAATTGCTTTAAAGTCACAAAACAAAAGCTAAGATTTTCACCAAATTTTCCCTCACAAAGTCCCTATGATGTATAAGAGATGCTATTCAACAGGTATAGTTTTTTGTTTTCTATTTAGAAGCTGAAATTCTAAAGTTTTGGATATTGCCTGAAAGATTTAAAAGCAGGTAGCGATTTCTATGGTGAATGTCACCTGAGTATCTATATATAGATGCCATTTTTCAATTATAAAACCATGGTCAAATCAGTTTACAGCATTATCAGAGTGAAATGGTGGGAGGCTACAGTGGGTATGCTTGCCTACAGATCAACATAGTTCTCAAGATTTGCTTTTTGAACTTTTTTTTACATATTCTCATGTTGTGGTTGCTTGAATCTGTAGGTGCAGAATCTGTAGATATGAAGGGCTGACTGTAGCAGGCAAAAAATTAATCACATTCAAAGCTAAATGTTGCTTCAATCACGACTGATAATGAAGCTGGCCTACTCAGGGTCACCAAGCAATCAGCAGCAGACCACAGCCTTTAGAGTTGTTCCACTAAGTGAACGTCCTTCTTTCTGAGGTGGCCCAGTGCTAGATAGAAGATCAAAGTTTAGAAGTCTCTTTCCAGGAGTTTCTCCCTATTTGTCGCAGCTTTGGCATATTTTAGTTTCCCCACTTTTTTAATGCCAACCTCGAGAATTAGCAGAATGATTACTTGACAGAACTGGACCTAGCATGGCTCTTGAAACAATTATTGGAGAATTATAGTCCAAAAAGAAACTTTTCCAAGCTGTCATACCACCACTGTCAGTTGTCACTTGTTGCTTGTCACTTGTCACTGTCATTCACACAATCATTTCAACAAGCAACCTTGTTACACAGTAGTCAAGTAGGGCTAAAAGTTAAAAAGAACAGATTTAAGTAGTCTGCTTTCCACCTAAAATGAAATCAGCTGCAAATATTTGGATGAAACTTCTATGCTTTTGCTCTTGAGGTCATCTTTTCTCTTGAGGGGCTGCCTTAATTCTGTGATGTCTGTCACATAGATATAAAAGTACAGAAAGTTTAACTAATTGAAAATAATTTACATTTAAAAAAAAAACAACTCTTAATATGTCCAGTTTCAAGGTCCTGAAATTTCAGATAAATAGGGCACACAGCCTTGGAGCAAAGGTGGAAAGAGGTAGTCTCTCTCTCATTACTATAAGATTAATTTAAATGAATGTTTAAGGCTATGTAATATTTTTATAACACTCTGGAGTTATGATTTTCTCTTCAAGAATATGTTTAGTAGATGATAATATGCATACTTCTTTTAACCTGAAAAGGTTTTCATCAAACTTTTTGACAGAAGATACCTATTGCCATCATCTAACTTTATTGAATGCCTCTGTTTCAATACAATTATTATTGTATTGAAAGGTTTGCTGATTATTGTAGTCAAAGGTTTGCTGTTCCTGCCAACTCCCACTTAGCAGTAGCCAGCAAATTTCAAAGAGGAACATCTGACAGTTGTTATTGTCAAGGCCTTCTCTATGGGTTTCTTTGGCCTGGTTATTTAGTCTTTCCCCTATACTATTCCTTTATAAAGCCCTATTTACATGTACTGCTGCATTTTTCCTGTATGTATTTTAATCTGTTGTTTGCTGTATGTTGTTTTAGATTTTATTATGAGCATTGAATCCTTGCTGTTAGCTGGCCTGAGTCCCTCTACGGAGGTAGAGAAGTTTTAAATTAATAAATAAAGCAGAGTAGTATCTAGTAGAACCAGACATAAAATGCATGCTTTGGTATAGTGTTTATTATATTTTAAACCAACCTTAAAGTTCAAACATTAAAATATATGCATATGCTCCTTCTACACAATTTCATTAAGTTTACCTGGGAATGATGTGGATGCTACATTTATATAATGTACCTTCCCCAACCTCTCCTCTTGTCCTCACTGGGATGTTTCACTCTGTGGTGAATGTTAGCACCAAGCAAAAAAAAAAAAGTCTGATAGAGAGCAGCAATATCAAAACCCCACTACTGTCATCTAGTCCTTTTATTGCTCATTAGACTCCTTTTGAATGCCATATTTTAATTTGCTTCACTGTGCTTTTAAATTTTTGGCTATCTTTAACACTCACCAGGTTTCTTTCTCCAGGAAAAGCCATTACTCAATTACTCTACCCATTTCTCTACAGAAAAGCAGGGTGCAGATGTATAGCATCAGGCATACAGTTCAGAACACATGGCAAAGATCTCTCAAGACCAGCAATGCATAAACTATGTAATGGTGGGAATACCTTTTTCTGTAATTGTTGCCTTGAGCAACCGTCTTCAGGTAGACACATGACACCAAGTCAGAATGAAGTTGAGGGGGAATTTAAAAGGGTCTTGCCCTGAAGGAGAGACCCTGCAGATCCACCAAAGAGGGCTCACTACTTTGATGAGCAAAAAAATAGGAGAAGCTGCAATTAAAAGATTTCCCTAAGTTCCCAAAAGAATCTCACCAAAGCTGAAGGAAGCACCACCGAGTTGATTTTATTGCGATCCAGCTGGAAAGGATGCAGAGCCGCAATAATTCGACAAGCAAAGCATACCGTGTACACAAAATAAAGCCTTTTTATACATGCAACAGAGCTGTCAGATTTGAATTTCCCGCTTCCCGCCCCTCTGCTGACTCGGTGATGATTTGCTGGGGGTCTACAGCTGGGAGGAGGCTTGGCCGCCTCCTGAGTGCCTTGGCCAATCAGTGAGCTTCTGCCGCCTCAGCTTCCTGACCAATCTGGAGAGATGGAGGCAGGATGAGAGGGAAACAATGAATTCTTGAGTGGATTATGGAGATATGTAATGTCCAAACAGTCAGCAAGTCCTCGGGAGGCCTTCTAGCTGGCCATCCTATTGTCTTTGATTGTTGGCAATAAACATTGAAGTCTGGCAAGCCTGCCAAAATCCGGATTTTCCTGGTGCCGAGATATGGGAACAATGAAGCAATCTTGGCTGAAGTTTCGGTAGAGGAAGGTTTGAATGAGCAAACAGATCAGGACAAAGTGTGGCTTTCCGAAGGCCCTTTGTCCTGTAGAGATATGATCATTTATGCCAAGGGGGGGCACCTTCCGCTGGGGGGACCAACTCCAAGCCCCAGGGTCATGGCCCATTGTATTGTTCATGCAAAAGTGTCTTTTGATAAGGTTCTTTTCAACAGAGGATTTCCTTCTTTCCAGGGTCAGAGAGAGAGGCTTCTTATATTTTTATACATTTCTTATAAAGGGAATACAGCAGAAGGGTCAGGCAAAGCTCAGATACACAGGGGAAAAATACTGAAATCATAGTGTAGAAAATATACCACTTATCCCTCCCACCTGAGTTCCATAGAGAAATTGATAAGAGCCTTGACTATGGCTCAGTATATGTCCATAGTTCATAATATTTATCTGGAAGTCCATAGAAGAAAATATGTCCATGATGGGAGAGAGAGTCCTTGAAGTGGGGCAAAAGAGTTTTAAAAAATCAGAAAGAAGTGGCTTGGTAAGTCCACTGAGCCAGGATATGGATCTTGCCCTTTGGTACTTGGAGAACTATAACTCTCTCCAAGAACTGGAGCGAGGGTGGTGGATCCACTTCCCAAAGGTCTCATGGGATGGCCACATCAAGTTCTCCAGGTCCTGGGGTTCCAAAAGGATGAAGAAGCGACGACAGGAGCAGCACACCAGCAGGAAGCCCAGTTTGACAATCAGCTGTTTACTTAATATATTCTTTAAAACAAAAAGGTTATTCCCAGAGTGCAGGAGTCTGAAATGCAAAAAAGTGAGATAGCAGTTAGTGTTAGAATTAGGCTAAGAAAAATATGGCATCAAAATGGAGTCATTTGTTTAACTCACGTATACAGGGGCCCGAGGGGTTTCCGTATCCACGGTTTAAAGAAACGCAGATTCAGCCTCCCTGGGACGCCTGGAAGGCATCCCAGGTGAGCGGGTGGCTGCCCGCAGCCCAAAAAAGGATAAGTTCATGCTTTAGAGACTTTTGAGTCAAGAAATAGACACAATGTATCACTATGGAGAGGTGAAGGTTACAATTCAAATAATCTTTATTGGGGGTTTTGTTACAATGTTTGGGCTGGGAAGAAAAGCAAAAGGAGAGAGCTCAAGGCTAGAGGGAGTACTTGGTTGAGGCTGCTGCTGGGGCACATTTCATCAAAGTTAGCCCAACGGGGCATCCAGGAACTACGGAACTCCCTGCAGCTGGTCAGATCAACCAGAAAGCAGGGGCCTTGTGCGGATTCGACATCAAAACTGCATGGGACTTTTCCTCCTATACCATTAAACCTTGGTGCTTCATTCTAGACAAGAGATGCAGAACAATACAACCTCAGTGGAGAATCAACGGTGTATGTTTCTTTAAAAGTAAACATTTCTCCCTATAAGGAAAATTCTTTATGCCATATTCAAGAGAGTAGATGTGAACATTTTATGATTAACAAATCTCATGTTTGAAACATTCAGTTAAATTTCTTTCTCCCACACAGTGATTAAATCTCTCCTGAATCCAAACTCTGAATGCCATAAAATGAGATATTCCCATTTTAGATGGAACTAAAAATATAAACCAACTGAGTGAATGTATTGGAGAATACCTTGGTATGACATTGTTGAACTGAGGCCACTTTATTAATTCCAAAATGATATTACCATGTATGGAAAGATGCATCAGAAACAGGCTTCATTATCTTTTGAGTAATGCCAAGGTTAATGACATTGGGGAATGTTGTGTAATGATGCCAACTGTATGGTTGGTATTCATAGGGCAATATTACAATTCTGGAACTATTCAGTCTTTGTTTGACTGCAATAGGAGCTTCTGCCTTACAAAAGCACTGCAAAAGCAAATAATTTCCACCAAGTATATTTATGAAACATTGATGACTATATAATCAGTGTTCTGTAGACAAAAGAAAAGCCTAGAGATTGCAGGCTGAGATGTTTATTGGCCCATGAGATAAATATTATAACATCCATAATGACAAGCCTGCTATTCTATTGATCTACATAAAGAGAAAAAAGATAAGAGGAACCTTTCTATTCTTCCTAATGTTTGATTTTATGGGATTCATGACTTATGAAACACCATTTTGACATTACTAAAATAAGTAGAGAGGGGTTGAGCTGGAGGTATAACACGGAATTTTGAAGATATTCACACTTTTGGATTTTTGCAGTGAATCATAATTAAAAAGCATAATTTATGAAGCAACATTTGACAAATATGCTATGTCTGTTGAAGGATGGTTTGGCAGCATTGTTTTTAGAGTATATAAAAAAGCATGGACTATGTGACATCAGCTGCCAAAGGATAAAAGCTTGATTTTAGGGTCAAATATATAACCAGAATGTATCATTCTTTCTCAGCAAAAACAAACAAACAAACAAAAAATAACCAGCACATGATACATGAAAAATGAAAGAGGAAAATATAATTGTTAAATAGCAACATCCATTTTTTCAGTAGCTGTATCTGATTTCTAAGAAATGTACATCCAGTTCAATTACCTTCATGGTCAGTATGACATATTTGTGGAGATATGAGAGGAAGCTCAACCAAACTCTAATTTAATCAATGTTCCCATTGTGTTCCAAGGCCTATTGGATAGAAACAGATTTGAAAATGTTACTTTTTTGGACTAGTACTCCCAGAATTCTGCAGCCAATATGTCCATCGGCAAAGGAAGTAATAACCCTCTGCCCACTATAAAAACGCTATTGTAGACTTTGCTATTTAGGACAGTCCAATGGTAACCAAAGGTGAGGGAGACAAGCCTAGGTTATGGTAATATTTTGCCACTGAGGAAAGTGTTACAAGCTGCAACATGCCAGATAGGACAGCACACAGACAAGGTGCCTGATTCTAGTACAAAATTTTCTGTCACAAAGAAGATGCCAAGTCTGGAGAAAAAGCCCTATGAGGAGCAGCTTAAAGAGCTGGGCATGTTTAGCCTGAAGAAGAAAAGGCTGAGAGGAGACATGATAGCCATGTATAAATATGTGAGAAGAATTCTTAGGGTGGAGGGAGCAAGCTTGTTTTCTGCTGCCCTGGAGACTAGGACGCGGAGCAATGGCTTTAAACTGCAAGAAAGGAGATTCCATCTGAACATTTGGAAGAACTTCATGACTGTGAGAGCAGTTCAGCAGTGGAATCCTCTGCCCCAGAGTGTGGTGGAGGCTCCTTCTTTGGAAGCTTTTAAACAGAGGCTGGATGGCCATCTATCAGTTGTGCTTTGAATGAAATTTTCCTGCTTCTTGGCAGAGGGTTGGACTGGATGGCCCATGAGGTCTCTTCCAACTCTATGATTCTATGATTCTATGATTCTAAGATAAATTACTATCCTGTGTATTATTGAATAGGGTAATGTTGGTACAGTATATAGTGTCGGGAATTTAACAAGATATACAATTAATTTAATTTTATCATTGTTTTTTCAGAAAAATATGGAGAGTCATACTGACATAAAAGTAAGCTATCCTCGCTTATTTTAAGGTTGGTGTTTAAGGTCTACATTGGAAGGAACATTGGGGTGCAAACAAAAGGAAGAGGCCAAAATATATCTCCAGTGTCAAAAAATGGAGGCCACCATATCGCAATATAACATCTATATTGCACCTCTGTAAGCTTTTGTAAACATCACTAGATCTCATTAGAATTTGCAAGCTAAACAGGTCCTCTGGTTAGTTCTTGAATGAAAACTGCCCCAAGTATTCCTGTGAAATTCTTGGAGTTACCATAGGTTGACAGGTGGCTTGAAGACATGCAAGCATTCTCCCTACAAAAGGAGCCATTCATTTTCTATGGAATAGAAGGCAGATCAGAACAGAGAAGAGATCAAATGGAACATCCAGCCATCTATGTTGAGAAACAGGTAATAAAAATATCATTCTGTGTTTGAATGTGAGATGCACCTATTAGCGTGTATATGTAGGATGTCAGTTCTTTGAAGGAAGACTTTATATAATATTAAAAAAACACAAACTGTTAAAAAAACACTGTGCTGTTAAAATTTTAACAGCACAGTGAAGTAACACCTGGTCTTAATCTGTGTAAAGATGTAAAATAGACTAGGCTTTACCTTGATCACTCAACTTGCAAGCAGGATTAGAGAAAAGGCAGCATAAGTGCACAGCTCAAACCTTCCTACCCCCTCCCCATGTGCTGAAAGGAAACATCAATAGGAATAAACTGAAGTCACACTGAAATGTCACTCAGCACGGAAAAGAAAATGACAAGAATAAAACCATTTGCTTAGCCTTAAGGCAACAAGGAGTAGAAGAGACTAAATCATGCCACAGCATATCAATGCTGTCATCAACTTTGTTATTTTTCTTGGAAGATAATGACAACTAGAAGGCACTCAGTGAAGGTCCATATGGCAATGGGGGCAGACCGTGTTTTCCATAGGAGCCAGAATACACCTATGCAATTGGCAAGACACATAAACAGTCATTTAAAAATGAGAAAATGCCCTTGCATTGAAGCTGGTGATTTAACTCATTAGAATTTGCATTTTGTTGTAATTCTATACCATTTATTTTATATCACTGTTAATCATTGTGTTTTCACTAAATTAAAGGGCATTGAAACTCTGTGAATATGATATATATCTTTAGAGGGATGTTACACAGTTGTTGGTTAAGGGAAAATTGTAAAATCATTTGATATTACTTCTGTTTTAAATGCACTATATGTTGGAGATGATGTTAGGAAATCCTAGAAGGAACGAAGGAAGGAAGGAAGGAAGGAAGGAAGGAAGGAAAGAAGGAAAGAAGGAAAGAAGGAAAGAAGGAAAGAAGGAAAGAAGGAAAGAAGGAAAGAAGAGGATAGGATTTGGTTTAGAACACATGCAACAATTATTGGAATTTCTTGTTGCAATATATGACAATGGCAATATTAAAATCCCATGGAGGGGGAAACTGCCCACAAATATAATCCAAGATTTGCCAACAGGTGAAAAAATTCTGTCTTGGCTACTACCAGCAAAAATATATGTGAAAACTGGGACTGATTGGAGGTACACTTCTGGTTTTGAAATCTGTGGAGGTTTTCTTAATGTTAATCTGTACATGTGGATGTGTGTTTTCTGGGAACTATAACTTGTTTAAAATGTAAACGGATACTTCTTGACTCTTCCAGATTGGGAATTTACTCCTTTTATTCAGGCTAAAAAGGGAAGTTTGGGGGATCTGGAGTAGTCTAAAGACCTCATCACATTGATGAGGGGGGCTAGTCAGTCAGAGTGGAAGGGCAAAATATTCTTCCACTGTCATGGTCTGACCATCATCTGATCAGTCTAAGACTTGCTGTGACCTCTAACCTCCGCAGGGGTGGAGGACCAATTAAGATGGTCTGCCCCAGGAGACTGATGGATCCTGAGGAATCTTGGGGACCTTCCTGTCATGGAGCCTGGCAATTCTGCTGACGCTCTGGTCGATCGTTATAACAGCGAGATGACCAGGTGATAGATACGATCGCTCCCGAATGTCCCCTCTTCTTGCGCAGAGACACACCATCTCCTTGGTTCATTGGGGAGTTGGCTGTGATGAAGCGCTCGAGAAGGAGACTAGAGTGCATCTGGAGAAAATCTCGGGGTGTCTCCGACCGAACGCAGGCTAAAGCCTCACTTAGGGCCTATACCGCGGCTATACGGATAGCCAGGGAGACCTTCCTGACTGCCCACATAGCGTCTGCATCCAATAGATC
This sequence comes from Anolis sagrei, assembly GCF_037176765.1. Taxonomy (NCBI): domain Eukaryota; kingdom Metazoa; phylum Chordata; class Lepidosauria; order Squamata; family Anolidae; genus Anolis; species Anolis sagrei. The sequence goes on along the minus strand of NC_090023.1, from coordinate 111,905,279 downwards.
TTCAGAGTTGTTTTGGGTCATTGGGGAGCTCTTTCACCCCCCCCCCCACGTTTTCAGGCTCCTCCTAAAGACTGCCAACGTTGGGGCATGTCTGATGGCCCTGGGAAGTGAGTTCCAGAGTCAAGGGGCCACCACCGAGAATGCTCTCTCCCTCGTCCCCACCAATCACACCTGCAAAGGAGGTGGGAGCATGAGCAGGACCTCTCCAGATGATCGAAGAGATCATGTGGGTTCGTACACAGAAATGAGCATTACCTTACTGGCATGAGAAATAAGGGTCACTGTATGGAAGTTTGAGCAGTCTTTAGCATTTCCCTTTTTTGGTATGTGGATATAAGTTGATTTTTTCCAGTCTGATGGCCATTCTTGTATTTTCCATATTTGCTGGCATATAATTCTGTCCTGGCTACTAGCAGCAAATATATATGTGAAAACTGGGACTGACTAAAAGCCCACATCTGGTTTTGAAATCTGTGGGGGTTTTCTTAATGTTAATCTGTACATGTGGATGTGTGTTTTGTGAAAACTATAACCTGCTTAAAATGTGAATGGATACTCCTTGAGTCTCATGTGTAGCCAAACATGACAACTGACATTGACTATTAATTTTGAGGGGATCTAGGTTACACTACATTATTTAACTCAAAAACATAAACAAATGATAATCACACAGAATGATCTGAAAAAGCAAAGCCTAAAGCAAACAGTCTGAAACGAGTAGCTCTTTAGAATGAAAATGTTTCAAGAAATAGCCCGACCAGCAAGATCCAACTTTACTGAAAGGAAACTCTTCATTCTTTTCAACACACCAGAACATTTTAATTTGCTTCTGGGAATCTAGATCAGCATCCTTTGAGAGAAAAACAGGGAGTTTGACCATGTTCTAGAAATCAAGATTGCCTCCCAGGTTCCATGTGATATTTGCTAACCTTGGAGCACAAAAATCCACCCTTTAGTCATGCTGTCATTGAGATGAGTTCTAATGGCATATCTGCCAACCTCTAGTTTCTGAACAGATTCTTTTTCCATTTGGTGATTTGGTGATTTCCTGAGGGAGCTTTATCATTGTTCTGATGTGCAGTAACTTGATAAGCCTTAATTTAACACCTGTATATCACTATTTAACCTTTACAGACTACTGCTGGTGTACCAGGCTTTTTCTTCTTTTTTGTAATGATAGAGTACTCACCAGTAGTTGAGGGAAGATTAATCAGGTATATTTTTCTGCCGAATCACATTGTGTCCCCTACAGCCTTGTTAAATCACAGCTAACAGCAGTTTCATCATCCAAAGAGCTAGCTGTTTACACATGATAAGGCTCCAAGGATTGTAAACTTATTTAAACAATCCGGTCTGACACACTGACCATATATAAGCTGTCAACGTTATTGGCCAGCCAGCATTATAAATGTCCCATGCACATCTGTCTCTACAGTTAGCGAGGAAATGTTGCGCCACAAATATAATTAGCATATTCTCTGCCACAAATTAAAATATGAAGCGATACACACGCACACACACACATACAACATAGCATCATACGATTTTAAAAGCCCTTTTTAAAATCTTAGTAGGATGTATGAAAATACTACAATATAGTATATTAGTAATTTATTAGGAAAGGGAAATGTCAGTTACAACTAATAAAGTGCAAATGCTTCTACCAACTGTCATTTATAGTTGGATGACTTTTCCCTGAGCTCTCTGTCTGGGATGAAAATAACAATTGATCATTTATTAGTCAAATGCAAATTGCCTCAATAAAATATGTTGTCTTTTCTCCTAAATCTAGCTAGCAATAGTCCCCTCTTTCCATCTTTTGGTGCTGTGCCACATGATGTCATATCTGATCTGGAAACACCAATTCTTTATACATGTAGCTCTAAAAATCATAATTCTTTGCTACCATAGTAGTCTCCTGCCAAAAAGGGCTCCATTATTCCCTGCAATGGATTTTCACACACACAAGATAAATTAGTAATGTATCCAAGGTTGGATTCATCTTCTTAACTGAAAGGCTCAGTAATCAAACATGCATATAGCTAAGACAGAGATTTGTACCTTCCTTAAAAACCATGCTACATATTCATTGTGAGATGAGAGTGTTTTTGTACATGCATGTTGGTATATAGATATGATATCCAGGATAAAAACATTCCATTCTCTGGTATTTCAGGTAAAAATCTCACATTACAGGAAAGATCATTGTGATGTTGTACGTGTTCTGAAAGCTAATTGTGAAAACCAGCCTGAGGATACTATTGTTTTCTGTGGTTGTTGGTTACTGTTATCTATCTTTGTTGGAAATAGCAAGGCTTTTTGAAAGTACTATATGATCACTTCACTGTTTACTTTTGCCAGTGTAGAAAGCACATCTTCGTGAAGGGGTCTCAGTATTCTAAATATACCAAATTCATATTTATTTGGGGGGGGGGGGCAATAACATTTGAGATTCATGCATAACAAGTTATATAGAAATTTCTGGAAATATGTGTTAAACAAGGTTTAAAGAAAGGAACGCAAGCCACTAAACCCACACTGAATCTCTTCTTCTAGTTTCAGCTAAATCCTGAACTGGTAACTCAAAGAAAAGGGGCAGGTACAGAGGAGAGATTTTGTGTGTGTGTGTGTGTGTGTGTGTGTGTCAGGAGCAACTTGAGAAACTTCAAGTCGCTTCTGGTTTGAGAGAATTGGCCGTCTACAAGGACATTGCCTGGGGATGCTGGGATGTTTTGATGTTTGTGGGGGGCTTCTCTCATGTTCCTGCATGGGGAGCTGGAGCTGACAGAGGGAGCTCAACCCACTCTCCACAGATTCAAACCGCTGACCTGTTGGTCCTCAGTCCTGCTGGCACAAGGGTTTAACCCACTGTGCCACCAGGAGAGATTACTCTAGTTTAACAAAAACTAGGTGCCTTGTTTTGTGTTTATGGTTCATAAAATATTTAAAACATGAACAAAAAGAAAAAAAAACATTTTGTTAGCTGCACAGCTGGCAAAATAAACCCACAGATTGCAGCAGTTATCCTTCTATTCTGTATGTCCTTTTGCAAAGAACACAGGGGAAGATTTTTCCAAACCTAATGCTCCTGCTGGAGCTCAAGGAAATCTCATAATCAGTCCTTAGCAAGTTTTCCACCAGCTATATATAGCAGCTACCATGACGTGAGCATGAAGAAGGCTCACAAGTGGTAACAATGTTGTTTCACTCCCTGCATTACCCCCAATGGCATAGTCAGTTCAAATTTCTGGACCCACAAATCTTTTCCCAGTCTCTTGTCCTTATTGCGGGAAACAAGGAAATGCCCTGATGTGCTTCAGGTTGCAGTATGACAGACAAGAAAATACATTTGTGCTGAACCAGAGTCCTGGGGCTAATAGGGATTTTTTTACATGTATACCCAGCCTTTAAAAGTAATTCACAATTTTAAAATCCTCTTCCAGGGTTGCTCAGCCTAATTCTGTTCTCTTATCTGGAGACCCATAGAAGCACAGCATCTCCACTAGTTATTTCATCCAGCACTCGTGCCTTGAGATGTAGCTGGTGTCCTGGCAACCCTAGACTCAAGTACAAAATACTGCATGTTTTAATACCAATGGGCATTTTGAAGTACTTTAAAGTGACAAACAAATAATGAATTCATGAGATATATTTCATTTATACTGTGTATACATGTATTACAATTTTGTTTTTAAAAAAGCATTTTCCAAAGTGGTCAAATAATTTGCAGGCTCATCTCTGGGCTAGGAAAACTCGAAGATGGAGCTGATTGAAAGGTAAAGGCACTGAGGCCCAATTAAAGTACTTGTTTAATTTAATATTTCCATAAATGTATCATATGTCACAATTTATTGGATCTGACAAAAAACCTCACTAGAGTACTAAAATTCATTAAGAGAAATACATTGAAATGAATCATACAAATATTTCAACTCTGAAAATGATATGGGAGATGGGTTAATGCAACTGGAGTATGGCATCACTTTGCAAAAGATATGGTATTTGCAGACCTGTTTAAGAGTTGGATTATACTTACCGCTAATTCAAGAGTCTTCGATAGGTAGTCGTTACTTTCCTTAGCTTATCTCCCATTTCAGATGTAAATGCTCATTTGGCTTCATTCTTATTGTGCTTATCTTTATTGAGTAAAAATTATGAGGCTTAATGTTTAGATCATGATGATCTCACAAAAAGAAGTACTTTTTTTATCAACATATACCTGTTTGGTATTGGTAATAATTTAGGATGTTTATTTGTAAATGAAAAGCAGGTGTAGAAGAGATCCTGAGAGCCTACTTGCCCTAGATATGGTACACAGTTGTTTTGTAAGTGGAATCTGATCATCTGTTTGCTTCCATTCAAGAACAAGATTCACTTTATACATTTCTATATGTCTGGCTGCTATTAAAGGCATAAAAAGGCATCCTTTAAAAAGTCAAACCTATGCTTCAGTGATATGGGACATGATCATATGACATAGCCTAATCGGTCCCTGCTTAGTCATTATTTCATGCCACTCTTCTGTGTTTTTAAATATAAGTGGATGGTGAAAAGATTTCATGGCAGAACTGTGATAAAAGGATGAGATAGAAAACAATCAGGCACTTAAAACTGGAAGTAATTGAGCTCCCATCCCATAAAGCTAATTGAAAACAGATGCCCTCATCTGTAGCAAGATCCAAATGACTATAGAGAATTCCACCAAGGGAATGAGAAAGGTCTGCTAAATGTTCACTGATTAGTTCTACACTTGGTAGCAAAAGGATGTATAGGAATTTGAAGCAATTATGTGGGAAATTTTGCACATTTCTATACCTTTTTACCACTCAAGACTTCTTAACGGCAAACCCAGGGGCAGGGTCTCTGTAGCATATCAACCAGATTCTTTAAAAGGCTACACAAGCAGAAATACATCAGTTATCCAGTACTCCCAAGGACAGCAATTGGCTTCTTGTCATTAGGACATAATTATCTGTTGCCATTGCAGAACAAAGTAATAGAAAGCAAAAGGATGGGTGGAAGATAGCATGTATGTCTGCCAATAAAAGCTAGTAAACAGTGGAAATTGAAGAACACTTGCTAGTGGTATTATAGAAACCCCCTTTAATAGTGTGTATGTAAAGAGGGAATGAGACTGCCCTACTCTATTCATATTAGTTTGACTGTTAGCACAGGATGGTTGATTTTGATGTAGTCCACTGTGCTGTTTTGTTCATAAAGAAATCCCCTTTGTTGATGGCAGTAAGGTAGCGTTTGCCAGTCCACTATGTGCTCATCTACTCTTGCTCACCTTGATGGTGACATTTGAAAGTGGCTAGATAATTAATTATACATAAAAAGGCCAAGTAACAACTGATCAGCGAATGACTGGCAGCCATTAGAACAGTCAAGATTCAAATGTGATCTTTTTCTGAAATAGGAATCCTCCAGTGTTCATCATGCTGCTCACCACCATTGCCCCAATGTCAAGTGTTTTGTGATTACCACAACAGATCTGGTGTAGCTTCCTCTCAATTATATGCTTATAAGAATTTAGGAAACAGAGATTCTATAACTGAGATCTCTTTCTATTTGTATTATGCTTGGTCAGAGAGTTTCCATTCCAATATGTCCATTTCTAACCCTATTCCCTAACCAACTCAGCTACAATGTGAAGTTGATTAAGGGAATGGGCTTGATATAGAGCTAGCCATAATTGGTAAGAAAGGTTTACTTACTTAACTAATTCTACTTTGGCCTCTATCAGGAGATCTCAAGGCAGAATGCAATAAATGACATCACTTTAAAACATTTAATAGAAACTCGCATTATAAAATAAGCCTAATTTACAAAGAAAGTGCAGAGCACAAACTAATACTTCAATTTTACTAATGAACGTAGAATCATAGAGTTGAAAGAGATCTCGTGGGCCATCCAGTCCAACCCCCTGCCAAGAAGCAGGAAAATCACAGTCAAAGCACCTCCAACAGATGTCCAAATCCAAAACTTCTGGATTTCCAACTGAATTCAAAATTTCACAGGTAGTCAACTACCACAATGTAATGGACTATTGCTGTTACTCCTCACACTTCCCTGCTCAAATAGACATAAATAAATAAATCAAAATATTTCTGAATACATGTGATTTGACATGATATGTGACATGTGAAGAAGCATTTTGCCACAGAAAGATTTGAATATTAACCACAGTTGAAGGAACTGTGGCATTGCTCTTTCTTTTTCATTTTAATCATCCCTTCTTGTATTCAGAATTGTATTATAATCTATAGAAACACACCTTCAAATAAGTGAATAGTAGACCACTGACATTTCCAGTGTAGGATTTAATTCAACACCTTGGTAATAACTACACCACACCATTCTTTTTTTCACATACATTTTGTCCCTCTGTATTTTCACATTACATTTGTAAAGCATAAAGATTTACATTTCACACTTAACATTTGAAGTGTTTATCAAATGATGATGATATGACAGATATAATTTCATTAATGAATCATTTGAAAAATTAAATTGTGTGAAGTTTGAACCTTGAAATATTGAAACTATTGAAAGAATAACCAAACATACAAACAATTTCCAATTAGTAAAGCAAGCAATCCCGTGTCAATAACCCTTTTTTAAGAACTATATAACTCTATGCATCTTGTACTTCAATTTAAATATAATTGATATTTTACTTCTTGCTCGTTGGAAAAACCCAGTTATCTCTCAAAAGCTTTATGAGAGATATAAAAAAATTGTACTCTCAGTTGTGTGAGCTACCCTATTGACTGTATTGTTCCCATTTTTCATTTGCATTAATTTGGGAAACTTTTGTTTTCATGATGCACTTCAATCTGTGCATGTTTAAACATTTTATTCTTTGCTTGACATGTATTCATGCGTTTTTGTTTGTTATACAATTTTTTCCCATTGACTGAAGTGCAACTGTTTTGTCTCCCTCTCCCCAAACGTGTGCACTGTGCATGTTTGCCACACACATATAAAAATATACACTGTTTTTAATAGTGGTTGGAAAATCAGTATACATTCCATCAGCTAAAAACTCATGAGAATGATAATTCGAGATTTCCAGGCTATACCACTGCTCAATATTAGACAAAAATATTTTAAAGTGATGTAGGGAGGCATTCAAACAAATTATTAGGAACCCGCTTTCTGTGATGTGATGAGTCAAAGTGCAGTATTTTAAAATCATAAGAATTGTAACAATTGGGTGTGATTATTTATTATTATTTATTTCACATATTTGTATCCCTGCCCTTCTCACCCTCAAAGGGGACTCAGGGCAGCCTTATAGAAGGCAGTGATTCAATACAAATACATACAAATATAAAAATAAACAAATACAATTAAACTGTACAATTAAACATTAATTATTAAAACATAAATTAAAACAGGGTTGATGGGATCAGTATGCATTCCATCTGAATACAGTATGCACCCAATCCTAAAAAAAAAAAAAAGTAGGATGCATACTGATATAAATGAATTATATGTGATAAGGTCCTGAGTGTGACAGTTTCCCTTAAGCACTGGCTATCTTAAGAATATCAAGGTGCAATTATGCGGAGCATGTCTAACATTCCAAATTTGGTGGGATATCACCCCAAAGTGCTTTGAAGGGACTCTCCACACCAACGTAGTTGGTGGGGAGAGCGATTTGCCCCACCCCCTGAAGGCAGAGAGGAGGAGGTTCCGGTTAGAACCTCCTAGAAGGAGGGCGGGGGCTGGCTTGTCACATGAGCCAGCCTCCCTCCTTCAGTCTTGTCCAGACTTTCTGCGAGTCAAGACCTACCTTCTGGATCTCTTCACATTGGCGAGATCTCTTGGATTGCTTCATTGGCGAGCAGGTCGGTCTCGGGGCGGGCAGGGGAGGTGGGGAGTTTTTCCCCCTCCCCACCCGATCCGCGGAGGCGGCCTGGTTGCGAGGACGGAGCCGGCCTCGGCGACTGGCTGGCGGGGGAGCGGCGGCCGCCGTTTCCCTCGCCGTTCTCGCGGCGGCGAGGATGACGCTGGGCGCCGGGAGGCGTGCGTGGGCGCAGAGGCGCGCCGCCGCGGATGCGGCTGCTCCGCGCCTTCACTTTGTTTTCGCGCCGCGGCTGGAGCCGCGAGCCGAGAGGCACGCGGTGTGGTTTTTCGCGGGGCGCCATATTGCGCCGAGGCGCTCATTGTGGGCTTGCGGCGGCCCTGCCAGTCGTGAGCCTTGAGGCGCGCGGGGGCGTGTAGCTGCGGCTACTGTCCGTTCGCTTGCCTGCATTTGTTTAGGGCCGCGCCTTGGGCTCGAGCGGTAAGGTGTGCAGCGTGGTTTGAGGGGAGCGCGGGTTCGCTCCTTGGAGGTCACGGCGGGCCTGGGGCCTGCTGATGGCGTCGGCCGCAGCGTCTGTGTCCGCCATCTTGGACGGGTGCACAGAGGACTTGGCAGCAATGGCCGCCATTTTGAGGGCCGTTTCTTTTTTCAAGGGCGCCAATTTGGAGCGCCCGCGGCGCTATTGTTTGGGATTATGAAACCTATATCATAATGAGGCAGTAGTTTTGGGACTCCTGGCGGTGTTTTATTATTCGGAACTCGGCGGAGGGTTGTGGCCGCCATTTTGTTTTTTGGCGTTTTGGGGTAACGGCCGCCATTTTGGGGCCGTTTTCAGCAGTTTTACGGCCGCCATGTTTTGGGCGGCTGAGGCCTGCAGAGGGCAGCGGGGCCTGAAGTAGTGAATTGTTAAAATGAGGAAAGTTATATAAATTGAAATAATAATAAATAAATAAATAAATAAAAAATGGAAATTGAACATAAAATAAAATAAAGGAGTACAAGAAGCAATATTTAATACTGTCCTACTATGGGGGGAGGAGCCAGTAAAGGAGCAATCTTTGCTCTTCAAGAGCTGGGTTCCTAATCCGTACAGTGTGTTGCATAGTAGGTTAGGCTGGATGCTGCTAGTGGGGTGCGTGGCTAGTGCGGGGTGATTGCACAAGCAACTACAACTCCCAAATTACATAATCAATTCTCCCCAACCCCACCACTATTCAAATTTGGGCACATCGGGTAGTTGTGCCCAATTTGGTTTAGTGTTGGGAAACACATCCTGCATATCAGATATTTACATTGCAATTTATAGCGGTAGCAACTCTTTGTGTCTGTTATGTGTTAGGGGGTTGGGGTGCTGTTACCTTCTCCTCCTGCTGCTAATCTTTTAGGGCTCTTTTCCAACTCTTTGATTCTATGGTGCTAAGTCAGTATAGGGAGAGATGTGGAATGGCACAGGGGGTGTTTTTCAATTCTTTGATTCTATGATCGTGGGGGCTGTTGGAGCTCCTACTCAGCGTTAGGTTTGCTGGAGTGCATGCCAACGGGGTAAGGGTACAGGGTGGAGCTGGCTCTGATTGGTGCCTTCTGCTCTTTCTTTTTAGAATGCCTTCGAGGAAGAACAGAGGGGGCCCTAAGGGAAAGGGTCCCGCTGAAAAGTCGGGTCACAAGCGACCTTTGCGTCAGGATGGGTCATCATCGGAGGAAGATGGCGTCTCTTTGGAAGACCTAGAGGCTCTGTTGCAGCGTGTTAATCAAGTTGAAAGGAGTAGGGGGGTTGGTTTGGTTGGGGCCAGTTCGTCTACCCGCCGGGCAAGTAAGAAGCAATTGTTTAAGTCTTTGTTGTCCTGGGTTTCTATTTTAGAGTCAGCTTCGACCGTCGGAGCTGAGAAGGCGGTCCGGCTTCCTGACCAATCGGCTGCTCCGGGGGCTGCTGAGGGCTCTACTTTGGTGTCTTCGGCTGGGCAGACCATCACTAGCACTGAAGCACATTCAGATGGGCAGGCTTCCTCCGGGTCTTTGGCGGCTGCTGTGGCCGGACCCAGTCAGCATGCGGCATCGGGCTCCATGTCCAGTGCCGCGGCCGGGTCCACTCAGGTGGTGGCGTCGACGGCCGTTTCATCCGATGCAGCAGGGCGTGAGGAACTGGTGACGGCCGTCCCAGCAGGTACTTGCACCACACTCACATCTGCAAGTCCCGCACTCACATCAATTGGTACTGCCGCTTCACTTACATGGCCATGGAGACAGGGACTGGCGCAGTCGGTGGTGGGGGCGCAGTCACAGGTCACAGCTGGGATCCGGTTGGAGGGTGGTTCGGACCCCAAGATGGGGGAAAAGACGGATGATGCCACCACTCAAGTGGTTAAGCCGGTTACCGTCACCTTAGAGTCGGCACGAACTGGGGAAGCAAATAAATTTTGGGGAACTGCAAAATGGCCTCCTCAGGCGACCCCTACGGTTAGTCTCTCGGGTTTAGGGTCCCACTTGGCATCAAAAACAATGGAAAAGATATTAAGAAACGAATATGTGGATATCTTTTCCTTATACTTTAGGGATATGGAGAAGAAAGAGAAGGACGAGTTAGATGAGGACAGTAAGGAAAAGATCAAGAAACGCAAGGTTGAGCAGAATTGGGAGAATTGGCTCCCTTGTTTTACAATGTATGCGAACCTGCTTTCTGATGCTGCCCCTGAAAGGGCTACGGCTTTGTGGCAGTATCAGAATATCATTAATAAAGCTTACGTCAGTGGTCCTCCTAACGCTTGGCTGGAATATGATAGGCGGTTTAGAACCGAGGCGGCTTCCCATCCGGACAAGCGTTGGGACTTGATTGATGATCAAATTTGGATCGAAGTGATGAATCCATCTAGGGCTTCCTCTGCCTTGAAGGCGGACAGTGGGCACACTATTCAGAACACAGCGGGACAGCCCTCTCAGCAGGGGGTTCCCCAGCTGCAGTCCCACGGCCAAAAGCCTTTATGCTGGGAATTTGTGGCTCAGGGAGCCTGTTCACGGAAGGACTGTCGATTTGCGCACTCGTGTGCCATTTGTTATGGGTCTCACCCATCCCGAAATTGCCCCAAGGGGAGAGCTGCGAGAGGTAATACGAGGGACACTCAGTTCGTTAAGAAACCTTCAGGACAGGCCGCGGTGGCTCAGGGGCCTCAGCCTAATTAGGTTAAATCAGTTGAGAGTTTGGGTGGATCGGTACTCCGATAAGGGGGCAGTTAAGTACCTAGGGAAGGTTTTAGAGGGTTTTTCATATTCCTGTGTTGGGTCCCCGGTCTCTCACATTACACCAGAAGGAACGGTTGAATTGGATAATTTGGCACTCATTCCTTTCATATAGGGGCGGCATCTTTGGCAGCTCGCTAGGGTTATAGTGTTATGGCCTTTAAATTTACTGGGCGGGGGGAAATAGGTCGATTACCGGCGATAGGTTCGCCCTGCGCTTGTTTGTTTGTTGTTTATTTTGCAGGAACTGCCAGGCTGGTGCATAGATGGAGAATCCTTGTTGTGGGCATAATTATGTCCACTGGGCGGAGAGATACGCCAGGAACTCATCCTTTGGCCAGCATCTGGGTGCGCTTCCACTGCATTGGGCGAGTGGAAGGGTGTTCGGGGCCCTCGTTGGGCCGGTGCTCCATATCGGAGGTAACGTTCTGGGCCTGCTTAGCGGCAGGGCCCTGTATCTACACGCCCGTGCTGGCATTTTTAGTTATGGCTGGCATGGCCCAGGGTTCACATCGCTTGGTCGGCCATCATTCCACGCCTTCGGTGGCAGGAGGCGGTGATGTCAGGAAGCTCGAGAAGGCCAGAAAGCGTGTGAACCGGGCCATGCGCACGGCTTTAGCACGGGGCAGGGGGTCTTACATTCCTCATAAGGACATCGCGCATGTCAAAACACAGTTTTACCGTTCTGATGGTGTACATTTGTCGGATTTGGGTAACGCACACTTTTTAACTGATTTGCAGTTAAGCATTTAGGAAGTTTTTAAGGGGCTTGGTGGGGGATGGGGGCGAAATGGACATTTGCCCCCAATCTGTGGCATAAATAGTTCAGGAAAACACTGACATGGAGGTATACACATGGCACCCATTAAGGGTGGGGGGCACTGTACAACAAACACTCACCTTGAAGTCAACAAATGGGTGAGGGGACATCCATTGGCCCAGTAAAGAGAGAAGCTGATATCAATAATCGGACACAGGCTTCTCCAGACTTTTACCTTCAGGTTGCCCGGTTGGGGATCCAGGGCACACTGACATCACACGCTCAGTAGTTGGAGACGATGCCTTAGCTTGCCACCAAGTTCCTTGACACTTAGTTTAGTTCAGGTAAAGTTAAATAGGTAACATTCAATAAAAGTTGCCCAATTTGAATCCATACCTTTGTTGTCTGTCTCGTTATTTCAGGGGTTAAGGGGCAATTAAACTTGTGTCTAAAAGTATCTTTTGTTGCCTTGCCTTGTTCTGATCTCATTCCATACAATGGGCACACAATACACAATGAACACCATTTATTTCAATGGAGTCTCTATGGTTGTAACAAGTTTAACTTTCCCACTGAAATCAGTGGCTGAAAAATGTTTCAATTTGACTGGATCACACCAGCTTTTGACAAATTGATACTTTCTATCCTGTACACTAGTTAAGCCAAAACCTTCAATACTTTCAATACATCTTACCTTCAGGTAGTAAATTCATCCCCCATCCCTTTCAATTCACTCTGGCTGGATCTGTCAGGAAACACTACCTTTCTTGTTTCCTGGCAAATTAAGATATTTAACTCGCAAAGAATAAATCAAGTTGTTCATTTAACTTTGGAGCTAAAACTGTAAAACCTTTACATTCTGACAGAAAATCAGTTACAACCATATCCTTTCACGGGTTTCTGAATACCATCATCTGCATTTAGTTTTTGATTGAAATAATTGCTTGTTATTTAAGTCCTTTGAGCTAAAAATGAAAATATTGGCTTACTGTTAACAATTATGTTTTCTCAAACCCTTTATAGAGGTGTAGCATTTTCTGGTGTACATTTTCACAAAAAGCAACCCAAGGCCAATATTTTGTACAATGTATTTTGTCTACCTATTTGCCCCCATTTTTCAAATTGTTCAATTGATATTTGAACACAAGATCAGTAAAGAGCACATTCCTGTTAAAAGGAGAGGAACTGAACAATATGTGTTTTCCAGTTTTGTGACCTTATATTCTGAATAGCTGTTACTGAAAGACTGTATGCCAGCCTGGACCCATTGGTCCTGCATTGGTCCTGCATATCATAATTTGGATGATGGATTTTATTTATACTTCCGCTTTGCCCAAAACTGCTTTTCCAGGTGGGTGGGTTACAGATTAAAATGAGCACAATATTGTGAAAAACACAAAAGATCAACATTTAAAGAGAATTAAACCAATAATATTAAAACATTTTAAAGCATACAATTAAAATGTTTTAAAGCATTTTAAATAGCACAATTAAAACTTTCAGTTATAAGAGCCTTTTTAAATAATACTTTTTAAAAGTATGTGCTTATTGATGGAAGGACAAAAAGAAGGAAGTCATTTTGGGAGTTCCAGGTGATACGAAAGCCATTAAAAAGGCTCCCTCAAATGCCTTCACTAGCTACACCTGGTAGTGGCAGGACTAAAAGAAGATACCCTTATGAGTATCTTTGGGCATCAGAAGGTTCAGGAGGGGAGATTTCAATTGTGCATAGAAAAGGATCGGCAGTTAATTAAGCTGTTGTAGTAGAAGAGTTGTAACCATGTAAAACCATGCAACCATGTAAAAAAATCTAGCGTAAGGTCTTTGTACCAACTGATGTTGACAAACAATCTTCTAAGGCAGCAGCACAGAGAGATACAATGAGATATACTTAAAGCATGTGCCCTGGTGTCTAGAGCAGATGTCTCTTAATAAACATAGGTAAATAAGAGTTGCATGAATGTCATGGATGAGTGGGAGTTTTCCATTTTTTGTTACTATTTTTGCAAAATGCTCATCATAGTGGAAAGAATTCTAGATGTAAAAACCACAGCCGGGGGGGGGGGGGGGATCCTTGGTGTCCTAATTTTGAGGTCTGTTCCTGGAGTTATTTCAGGTACTGATTCAGAAAATTGTGTTGGATATAGTTATCATGATTTTCTATGGGTCAGCAGATGAAAACTGGTATATGGCTTATGTTCTGTATCTCAAAAACTAGAGCTGATAGGGGAATTGGTGCCTTTTCTGAAACCAGGAGGTCAAATATACCCAGAAACAGGTCTAACATTTGAGGCACCAAAATGTGTGTTGGCCAGTGTTATAATTAGAAATTTGGAGAAAGAAAAAGTAAGGGAGTCATGCAACAAGGCACTAAGTTCTTAAATATAAAATATCTAGCTTTGAATACTTCAATAGCCACCTTCATTTGTGGGAGTGAACAATGGATGCTCACTATATTTTTTTTCTGGTAGACACAAATGGGCTCAGAAATGAGCAACTCAAATGTTAAAGGCACCAAAATAAATTTCAGCACTTTAGATAGCTCCTTTAAAACTTGCAATAAACTCAGAACAGTTTTACTGACCTGTGACATTGAAGGTGCCAGTCATCAGGTGGGTGTCACATCTTTACTCACTTATTTATTTATTTATTTATTTACCATATTTGTACCTCGCTCTTCTCACCCCAATGGGGACTCAGAGCTGCCTTACAGATAGGCAACAATTCAGTTCCACTATGTGGAAAACATACAATGTGGTCGACCTCCAGCTACTGAATGTGGAAGATGACTGAGGAAATAATTTGATCACATTTATTTATTTATTATTTATTTAGAAGATTTATATACCGGCCTTCTCCACCTCGATGAGGGACTCAGGTCGGTTTACAAAGCATAACAAATACAATCATATAAAACAACAATTACAAATCAATACGTATTAAAATAGTACAACTTAGTACAATAAAAACATCATCATTACATCATTACAATATGCCAAATCGTCACTCCAGTCGTAGTCAAAAACAAATTCATAGTCACAGTTCATCATGGGTCATCACAGGGAAGGTTCTAGGTTCAGTCTTCGAATGCCACCCTCCAGAGCCATGTTTTTAGCGATTTCCTGAATGTCAGGAGGGAGGGGGCAGATCTAACCTCTGGTGGAAGGGAGTTCAAAAGCCGGGGAGCCACCACAGAGAAGGCCCTGTCCCTCGTCCCCACCAACCTCGATTGTGAAGGTGGTGGGACCGAGAGCAGGGCCCCCCCAGAAGATCTTAGTAGCCTTGACGGTTCATAGGGGAGAATCCGTTCAGACAGGTAAACTGGGCCGGCGCCGTTTAGGGCTTTATAGGTCAACACCAGCACTTTGAATTGTGCCCGGAAGCTGATAGGCAGCCAGTGGAGCTGGCGTAGCAGAGGGGTCGTATGATCTCTGTACCCTGCTCCTGTTAGCAATCTGGCTGCCGCGCGTTGGACTGATTGAAGCTTCCGGGCAGTCTTCAGAGGCAACCCCACGTAGAGAGCGTTGCAGTAGTCTAAACGGGATGTAACCAGAGCGTGGACTACCGTGGCCAAGTCAGACTTCCCAAGGTACGGGCGCAGCTGGCGCACAAGTTTTAATTGTGCAAAAGCTCCCCTGACCACCGCCGAGACCTGGGGTTCCAGGCTCAGCGATGAGTCCAGGGTCACTCCCAGGCTGCGAACCTGCGCCTTCAGGGGGAGTGTAACCCCGTCCAGCACAGGCTGTAACCCTATACCCTGTTCGGCCTTTCGACTGACCAGGAGTACCTCTGTCTTGTCTGGATTTAGTTTCAATCTGTTGTCCCTCATCCAGTCCGTTACAGCGGCCAAGCACCGGTTCAGGACTTCAACAGCCTCCTTAGTAGCAGGTGGAAAGGAGTGACAGAGTTGGACATCATCTGCGTACAGATGACACCGTACCCCGAAACTCCGGATGATCTCTCCCAACGGCTTCATGTATATGTTAAACAACATAGGGGACAGTACAGAACCCTGCGGGACCCCACAGTGCAATGGCCGCGGAGTCGAGCAGGTGTCCCCTAATGACACCATCTGGGAGCGCCCCTCGAGAAAGGACTGGAGCCACTGCAGAGCAGTACCCCCAAGACCCATTCCCGCGAGACGTCCCAGAAGGATACCGTGATCGACGGTATCGAAGGCCGAAGAGAGGTCCAGCAGAACCAACAGGGACACACTCCCCCTGTCCAGTTCCCTGCGCAGATCATCCACTAAGGCGACCAAGGCTGTCTCCGTACCATGCCCCGGCCTAAAACCAGACTGCGCAGGATCTAGATACTCCGTGTCTACCAGGAACTCCTGGAGTTGCGAGGCCACCACACGTTCCAGGACTTTGCCCAAAAAGGGGAGATTGGATACTGGCCGATAGTTGACGAATTGAGTGGGGTCCAGTGATGGTTTTTTCAACAGCGGTTTTATAACAGCTTGTTTTAAGCTGGCTGGAATGATGCCTTCCCGAAGGGAGGCATTAACCACCACCTTTACCCACTCTGCCAAACCCCCTCTGGCTTCCTTTACCAGCCAGGATGGGCAGGGGTCTAGGATGCATGTGGTTGGCCTCGCCTCCTCAAGAATCCTGTCGACATCCTCGAGTTGAACAGATTGAAACGAATCCATCAAAATTGGACAAGCAGGTGCTCGTGTTACATCCTCAGAGACTGCCGTTAATATAGCGTCAAAGCCCGAACGGATCAAAGCGACTTTGTCCGCAAAGTACTGAGCAAATGCTTCACAGCGCACTGACGAGTTGTCAGGGGACCCACTCGAGGTGGGGTTCAACAGCCCTCTGACTACTCGAAACAGCTCTGCCGGACGGTTCTTTGCGGACGCAATATTGGCTGAATAGAAGGACTTTTGAGCAGCCTCTATTGCCGCGCCATATTCCCTTAAATAAAGGCATAGGCGTGTTCGGTTTGACTCGTTAGGCTTTTTCCGCCACACGCTCTCTAGCCACCTCTTCATTCGCTTCCTTGCCGCCAACTCCTCAGTGAACCAAGGAGATGGTTTAGCTCGGTTGCTTAGGAGGGGGCGCTCCGGAGCGATCGTGTCTATTGCCCTAGTCAGCTCACTATTCCAGTGAGCGACTAGAGCATCGACAGAATCACCTACCAAGGTAGCGGGAATCTCCCCAAGAGCCGTCAGGAGTCCATCAGGATCCATAAGCCTCCTGGGGCGGACCATCCTAATGGGTCCACCACCCCTGCGAAGGTTAGGAGTTGCAGCCAGTCTAAACCTGATCAGGTGGTGGTCAGTCCATGGCAAAGGGGTGATAGACAGCTCCTCCACACCGCCACTGTCTTCCCAACCCTGACAGAAAACCAAGTCAAGTGTGTGTCCAGCACAGTGGGTAGGGCCAGATATTCGTTGGGACAGCCCCATGTTTGCCATGGTAGCCATGAAGTCCTGAGCCGCTCCTGAAAGAGTGGTCTCTGCATGGACATTGAAGTCCCCCAGCACTATAAGCCGCTGGGACTCCAATGCCAGGCCCGAGACCAACCCTGCTAGCTCAGGTAGGGCATCAGAGGTGCCGCGGGGTGGTCGGTACACCAACAGAAGCCCTATCCTGTCCCGGTCTCCTAGCCTCAGGTGGACACATTCAAACAAGGTTGATTGTAGGGTAGGGCACCTGACCAAGGAGATGGCATCTTTATAGACTACTGCAACACCGCCTCCCCGCCCTCCTGATCTCGGCTGGTGCTGCACAGAGTAGCCTGGCGGGCAAAGCTGGGTAAGGTTGACCCCTCCAGCCTCGTCCAGCCAGGTCTCTGTAATGCACGCCAGGTCTGCCTTTTCATCGGAGATTAAATCCCGAATAGTTGATGTTGATTCTTGTAAGAATAGTTGATTCTTGTAAGAACTTTCCAAAATATTTGATTTTGTTTCTATTACTTCAAAAGAATTGGAAATGCGAAATACTGGAATGTGAGAGGAAGTGAAACCCACTAATTTGTCCAGCACAAATGTTTGTTTGTGATGTTTGGTCTATATACATATAGCTCTGAAATGTCACTGCAGATGTAAACTGCAATCCTATAAGTAAACTCAACTGTCAACATTCCTGTTACAGGATGTATGCTTATGAAACATGAATGAAGATCCTATTCATTGCTTCTGCTGTGGACAGCTACCAGGTGCATACAGAATTCCAAGAACCTTACTAACACAGGTTGAATTAAAATAATTAGACCTTTAGGAAAAACAATATTCCAAGAAAAAACACCATCAAATTATAAATGGAACTCTTCAGCTTATGTAAATATTAGTAACTGCACTTTGAATACTTACAAGTACAAGATCAAAGGAGGCTTATACCATGCTGCTTTATGCTGTGTTTACTTTCCCTTTCCATCCTATTTTTTATTTTTTTTATTTCAAGCATGCAAAATAATTTCATGAGACCTTTCAGAGGCTCACTTAACCTTGAATTACATACATAGAGACCGCTAAGTACAAAGAGTCAAAAGAGAAAGAAAGTAATGCAGTTCCCAACAGTTACAAACATTCAACTTACATACAACATCTAGTTACAAATGGGAGTGATACTTACTAGGGCTGGGCAACCACGGAAAAATTTGTTTCTAAACTCGATTCATTTTTTGGCGTTTTTTGCGTTTCGATATTTAAAAGAATTCTGAAATTTTTCTTTAAAAAAGTTCGATATTTACGAAATTTTGGAAAGTACGAAACAATTACAAAACGATTTCGAAACGAATACGAATTGATTCGTTAATGGCGGACGCGACCGTGCAATACGCTAAAAAACCTCCATATGGGACAGGGGGAACTTTTGAAGCTTCCCTCTCCCTCTGTTGTTGACTGTTGGTGTGATATTTATAATTTTTTTTCACTGATTAAACAAACAACAGCTATAAAACTTGCCCCAGACATGCGGAAATAATAACGAAACAATTTCGAAACAATTTCGAAACGAATACAAAACGAATACGAAGCAATTACGAAACGAATTGAAAAATTCATTTCGTTTTTTAGATGCTCCTGAATGGTTCAAAATCGTTTCGTTATAAAAAAAAAACCAACGAATTTTTAACGAATTACGAAATTACGAAACGAAACCGCCCAGCCCTAATACTTACAGATATAAATTTTATAAAAGGACCTGAGCAACAGGAATATTTCTAGATATTAGTGTGTCTAGGAAAGTTCACACTTGAAACATTAAGGAATGCTTTATATGTGTGAAACAGAAAGGGTATGTAAAAAATGTTCATACTATCAGACATTTATTTATTTATTTACATCATTTCTAGCCCACCTTTCTCGGCCCTAGGGTGACTCAAGGCGAGGTTACAGTTTGGCAACAATTGGATGCCACACATTCATAAAAGATACATTTAAAAAATACATAAAAGATACAGTACTTCTAGGTAGGTGCTATAGGAAAAAGTCAGACCTCATTAGAAAACATAGCATATGACCATTTAAAATTAATAATTAAAATTCTACAATGATGGAAAATCCACTGTGAATGCAAAAAGGCTATGAATTTGACAGTATTTGTGTGTGAGAGAGAGAAAGTGTGTAATATGTCTAACTCCTAACCCTGCTACCAGAATATATCACACCATTTTAATCCAAATTTTCCTTGTCTAGCCTTGTTGATTTGCCTATGAAAAATTAACCTGAGATAAACTCTAGAAGTTTCAGAAACTCCGCTTCTTGGAACTGCATCAGATTCCTCAGGAAAGGGTTTGAAAAGGGGCTGGGTTTAGTTCAGCTGGTAAATCACCAGCAATGATAAGATCTACTAAAAAAGGTTGCCAGTTAGAAGCCCCGGGTTGGTGTGAGCTGCCAACTGTCATGCCCAGCTTACTGTTGACCTAAGCAGTTCAAAAACAGCTTGTACTGTAATTACAGAAAATACGTACTGCTGAAACAAGCAGGCAAGGTATTTTATGACACCATAAAGAAAAAGTTCTGAAAATGCCAAGTGCCAAGTGCGTACTGTGATCTGCCTGAATCCCCTTGGGGAGATAGGGCAGAATATAAATAAAGTGGTGGTGTTGTTGTTCCAAAAGAAATGATATTAATTTTTTAAAACATATATCAGGTTTTTCCACCCTCCAAGCGAAAGCAAAGGTTTGCCTGTACTCATTTGTTATCTTTTAAAATAACTTTTGAATGGTTCACAGAATTCTTTATTTTTCTTTTAGCAATCAATGTCTCATCTTCCAATGTACCATGTTCCTAGAAGGAAAGATGACTAATGCTTTCTCCTTTTCTGATTTGTGATTATATTGTATCAAGCTAGTATAGAAATGGGCACAAATAACTGGCCAAATGTTTAATTACAATTACATGCCTGAAGCTTAAATCCAATTGTGGCCCTGGAAACCATCCATCCAGCCTGCCAAGCCTATCTGATCTCTCCATTTTTGTCTGGTGTACCTTTGATAGATTTTCATCCCAAAATCACACTGAAAACCCCTCACCTTTGCAAAACTGTACGGGACACATTTACATGCCCCATCTACCCCTATGCCTCCAATCTCAGCAGTATTCTAGGCAAAGATGCAATCATTGGTTGGAGTGGTGTGTGGGGATGAAAGAATGTTGAATATAGTTACCCATATTTCACTGTGCACTTTAAAGATGTTTGCAGTTTATGACAACCCTAAGGAAAACCTATAGTTCTTTTAGCAAGACATGGTCAGAGATTATTTCACTTTGCTTCCCTCTGAAACTGAGTGTGATTTGCTTAAGGTCAGGCAATGTCCTTGCAGACGGCCAATTCTCTCACAACAGGACACTCCTGACACGACAAAAAGAAAAAAGAAAAAAGAAAAATCCAGTGGTTTCCATGGATGAGCTGAAGTTAGAGCTCATCCATGTTAGAGCAAAATTACTACATTGTGCTGGCTCTATCATGGCTCCACGTGCACAAGTTTTAGGATCATGTTCAATGTTCTTCATTGAACATGGCACCCCCAGTCAGAGGCGGCCATAGGTAATTTTCAATGGTAAGCAAACAGTATTTTGCCCCCCCCCCCCCCAGCCAATCACTGATATATATTTTCTGTTCATCGTGGGAGTTCTGTGTGCCATATTTGGTTCAATTCCATCATTGGTGGAGTTCAGAATGCTCTTTGATTGTAGGTGAACTACATATCCCAGTAACTACAACTCACATATGTCAAGGTCTATTTTCCCCCAAAAGCGCCTCAAGAGCGCCCCTGGGCAAAATCAACTATACTGCAAATGCTTACTTTGCATAATGTGTTGAGCTGCCCCTGCCCTCAGTGGTGCAGTAGGTTAAACATTTGTGTTGGCAGAACCGGTTCAAATCCAGGGAGAGCGGGTTGAGCTCCCTCTGTCAACACCACCTTACCATACAGGGACATGAGAAAAGCCTCCCACAAGTATGGTAAAACATCAAACATCCAGACATCCCCTGGGCAACATCTTTGCAGTCGGCCAATTATCTCACACCAGAAGTGAATTGCAGTTTCGCAAGTCACTCCTGACATGAAATAAAAATACATACAACACAAATTTATTAGTAGAAACCTATATTCTTATTGGGATTGCCTCAGAAATATTTGTCTGATAAGGTTGAATAGATCAGATTAGCCTAGATGGTTCATTAATGTTGCAACGCAAGAAAGGAAACTTTTTTTTAATGAAAAGCAGCAGTATTGGCTTGGGATATTCTAGGAGATGGAGCCCATGAAGGGTAATGTGTTCAAATTACTGCTTCAGCAAAACACTGTTTTACATCTACAGCCATGGAATGCCTTTGAAATGGAACCTCACAGAACTGTATGCTGGGAAAAGCCCATGGCATCCTTCTGGCTTTACTGACTATTACAATGCACTGCAGATCTCTAATTTGCTCTTTCTTAGGTTTCTATCATGTATTCTGTTGTATCATAGATTTAACAGCTCAACCTGGCTTTGCACCAACAGAATGCCTAGAGGATGAGGTGTCAATAACAGTAATCCTCTAAGCAAACAAACCCATTTGCTCCAGTGAAAGACATCTTTCTTTTTTTAACCTTTCCCTTTGTGTTGCTTCACAATCTTGTCTCACTCCTTTCTCTTTACATTAATGGTATAAATACATCTATATTTTCACAGCTTACAAATTTTGGCAGGCTTTTGCAATCATTATCCTTTTTATTATTTTTGTCCAGCACAGTGGATCTCAAAAAATTTAACTCTCTTGTTACTATATATATATATATATATATATATATATATATATATAGTTACAGTTAGCACAGTAAGTGAAGGGCTTGCAAAAAATTACCTTGGGGGACCACAACCCCATACTTAGTATCAAAGTTTGAGGACTATCTAACAGCACCAAGCTTTGGATAAGCGATTAGCTGTATTTTACAGCTCATAATCTCACAGGTAGGTATGTACACAATTTCCTTGAATTTAGAATAGCAATGCAGTCACTTCTTCCTAATCTGTGCTCTCATTTCTCTTATGTTGAATATACTATTCTGTTTCTCTTTATATTTATTTTATTGGTATTTTGAGTATAAAAGAAACTAATAATATTCTAAATAAACAAATGGGTTTTTATCTGCTACATTAATACAATCTATTGACGCAAGCATTTGTCTGACAGACAAGTAGAAGCCCCCTTCCAAGTTGCTTGATACCTCAATTTTCACAAATTCTTTCCCCCCTTTCTTGCCTAATTTTAAATACAAAATTTATCTTTCATCCTGTGTACTACAGGTGGCTGAGGTGTCAATATCTGTCCTTATTGGTTTTAGGGGTCATTTAAGAATGTGGATAAAAGACACTAGGTATATGTGGTACCAGAGAAGATTTTTTTTTAAAAAAACTGGGGGCACTTTTCTCAGCCTTGTGTTTTCTGAGAAACTGGCCAGGACTTCAAGTCCAGAATATTTATATCACTTCTTGATTATACTCTACTGGAAGGATCCTAAGGGGCAGTGAGAAAATATAAGACTGTTGGGAGGGGATTGAAATTAAGCATTTGTTTAGAAACACTACATAATAAAATTTAAGTTACACATTCTTCAGAGGGAGGCAAAGCTTGTATGGGTCCCATATAGCCTTCTTCGGAGGCACTAGAATAATTTGAGCTGACCTGAGTAGGAGATCAAAGACTTTGCAACCATGAAGTGTGGAGAAAAGAAAAGAGCAAGCACCATTTTAGGCAGCAAAATGTTTTGGGCATCTTAGCTCAATTGCTACTTCCCTCTGCTCAACACAGGCAGTCTATAGTCTATGTGAGACTCTTACCTTTTGTCATAAGCAGGAAAAAGCCCACAAGTTCTAAAGTTCCCATAACACCTGAAGTCTATTAAATACTTGTAGTGGTAAAAGTGCTGTTCTTCCTGGAACCTTCCTCTTTTTTCCATCAACATTGGAATGAATGGGATAGAGAGAAGGGAAGGGAAGATGGGCCAAACCTCTTACTCTGTTCCACCACTGCTGGGAGAGCCCACCATTTCTCTTACCCACAGTAGAACCTCATCTGCCCAGGGGCATTCGTTTGGGGTGGAAAGGTAGAGAAATTCTCATGTTTTTATGCCAGCTTGGATATATTGTGCCAATTTCACCAAAAATTGTGAAAAACACTGGGGTCATACTGTCTGCAGGCTGCATTTTCCATATATTTATTTTAAAGTCACCTCACAAGATCACCTCACAAGATCACTCTTTCCTCCATCTGTGATTACTCTGAGATTTCCTGGCAAGGAAACCTGGTTAAGCACAGCAGATCTTTGAAATATAATTGAGAGTGCTGATACCAGGCAAATGTCTCACCTAATAGAAACCCCTCAATTTTGTTAGTGGAGATGGTAGGTTGGCCAAGGTCATCCCTTCTCCACTAGTATAGCAGAATGGCTTCTGGACAAAGGTGGAGAGAGAAGCAAAGCACAATGCATCTGGCTCTATCTTTGGCTGCCTTGTGGATGTTAGAAGACACACAGGAAGACAATCTCCAGAGATTTCTAGAGGGCTGGGAAGTAAAACTGGTAACATACTGCCAACCAATCAATGTTTACTCTACTGAACCACATGGACTAATAGCTGACTTGGTGAAAAGGCAAGGGGTTTTTTGTTGTTGTTGTGTAAAATCAGAAAAGATGTATATTTAAAGCCATATTTTTGAAAGTGGGAAAGATGACTAGATTCTGATAAGCAACTAGTGTGACCAGATGCAAATGACAGCATAGCTGTTGTGTGGAAGAAAGAATTTCAGTATGGGTAGCTTGATATGCAAAACATTGTAAAATAGGTTTATGCCACTCTTCTTAAAAATCAGAAATAATTGCATATCATGAACACCTGGTTCTTTCTGGCAAACAAAGGCAATATCTAGTTTTGGAAGGGAGAAAAACCCTACTTGCCAAAAGCAAGGAATCTTCAGTATGTGCACAAACATGTTCCACACTTTACGGTTCTTCAAAGTATATGTAAGTGCTCATGTGTTTTGAGAAATATAAGAAAGAAATCCCCCAAATTGTAGCTTTTTGCAAGGCAGTCTCCATGTTTGACATCTTATTCTTTTTCTAAACCAAGCTGTTATATTTTAGGCTCCATAGAGTTGAATTCCACATTATTTTAGAGTTAAGAAGCATATAAACTTTTAAAGGTTTTATAAAGTTTGCACTATCCCTTGCCCAGCCCTTTTTTAGTTGACCATGACCATTTTGTAGTTCTATCCATTGGTTTTATTGAACCTTGTCTGATGGAGTTATAATTGCAATTGGTTTACATTTTTATTGTTGTGTTCTAGTGGGATTTTTGTTTCTTATTTGCTTTTATTTTAATCTGTTTGTATGATTTTCTTTTTGGCAAATGAATGTTTTGAACGTATGGGAAACTGCCCTGAGTCCCTTCGGGGAGATAGGGCAGTATACAAATAAAGTTATTGTTGTTGTTGTTGTTGTTGTTGTTGTTGCTATTATTTGAAACACAACAAGATGAGTCCACAGCAAACAAGATCACAAACAAGATCATTGTGCTAGCTGTTGTATTGGATCATACGTCAGACACTTGCCAAGTGTCTAGGACTTTGTGATGTATCCATGAATAATGCATGCAGAACCCAGTAAGATGGCCTTTTGCAGGTGACAGATGATAATTTTATCAGCGCCGATTGTGTTTAAGTGAAGGTCAAGGTCTTTAGGCACTGCACCCAGTGTGCCAATCACCACTGGCACCACCTTTACAGGCTTGTGCCAGAGTCTTTGCAGTTCAATCTTCTTCTTCCTCCTCCTCCTCCTCCTCCTCCTCTTCTTCTTCTTCTTCTTCTTATTATTATTATTATTGTTGTTGTTGTTATTAATTTCAACTGCCCTCCATCCAAGTCCTTGAGAATGGTTCATACCAATTGAAATAATCCTAAAGCTGCAACAGCTTTCCTAACCCTAATAGGAAGCCAGCTCTTTTCAAAGTTGGCTCTCATTCACTTCTTGGGGGGGGGGGGGGGGGCTGCCATAATCTGTCATCAGAAACATATTTATGTTGCAATATTCATCCACTGCCAAAGGATTTTTTGTTCCTGCTTTTGCTTCCTTGGTCCTACCTCATCTTAATTAACTCCACCTGGCTTAAGGCTTTCTCTTTCAACAAGCTGCATCAGTGCTATTGTACAGTCCCAGCAGGAGAAAGCCACAGATCTAGAGAAATTAAATCACTCACCATAGAAACATCTTGAACAATAGTGTGAGAACACAGAATCAGCCAATCCCATTCCATCCTAAGAAAAAGGCCTGTGCAGGCGCACATTTCACAATAAAGATAAGTGCATGGTAGCAGTAGCAGCAGCCATCCAGAGACAAAGGGAAGAAAAGAAATTCTTTCAAAAAGATACCTCCACTGAAAGTATAATTCTCCAACCTGGAACCTTTCCCATTCAGCCAGTACTGGAAAAGACAGAGTAAATGGTCAATAAATAAATAAATGCAGATTTCCAGCTTTATTCTTCTTACTGCCTTTGCTATTCTATGTGTTCCTTGATTCTGACAGGAATGTTTTTTTTCTTTGAATAGAATGTTTTTTTTCCCTTTTAAAATGGATTCTTTTCAGTGTCTTCAGAAGCAGAAGAAGAAAGAGCATGGCTTGAAATGTATTCTGCAGTGGCATCCCCCCCCCCCGCCGCCCCTCCTCCGCCCCGCCCTGCCCCCCAAATATGAATCCCAGAATGGTTTCCCAGATCAGAAGCAGAGATAATTGCGCTGCTCTTCTCAAACTTAGCAAATATGCCACAAACATTCAGCCAGTGCTTCGAGATTAATGGCAGAGAGGAGGTAACCCAGGACAGTATCATGCAATAGGGACCATCATCAAAGGTGACAGTCCTACTTCAGTGCCTCCCTCATGCAATACAGTCCCGAGTCAAATAGAATGAGAAAGAACCACCATATAACTAGGAATAGATTTGACTAGCATTGTGAGATTACTCATCCAATGTCACAAAGTGTAGGTATTATTTGTATATACATGGCTTCAATGTGAATGTAACAGAAATTCCATTTTATTTAGCATTTTCCTCCTTTATTAACATTTTATTACTTTATTCCTAAGCATGTTTTGTGCTTGACAGTAGTTTTGGGAATCATCAAATGCTGAGATTTCACACCAGTGAAGTGCGTGTTGTTTTGTTAATTTGCAAATGCTAGTTTCAGGAAAATTATGTTTATCAGGCAAATTCTCTTGGGCAGAGATTCAAATTCTCAAGTCAGCATAGATCCATCCTTTCTATCTCAGAACAGAGTGTTGCTTTGGGCTTTCTCAAGACCCCATATGAACCTGAACACAAGCACATGCTTACTGTAATAAGCATAGGATGTGTCTACACTGTATAATTATTGCAGTTTGACATTAGTCATGGGTCAGTGCTTATCCTGCAACTTTGTTAACTGAGGCTGGATATACACTGCCATATAATCCAGTTTCTGAAACCAGATTATTTGCTTTGAACTGAATTATATGAGTCTACACTGCCATATAATCAAGTTCAAAGCAGGTAATCTGGATTTGGAAACTGGATTATATGGCAGTGTAGGTATACCTGAATAAGAAAAAGAGGAAGTAATATTAAGGATTTCATCTTAATTCCTGAACTAATTTGATGCCTGAAATGTGCATTTTCTGCCTAATAATCCAGATTAAACAAAAGATGAAGCGAATTGCTTAAAAATCAAAATAGGACAAAAGCACAATCTATGAAGCTGGAATAACGTAGTTTCAGAACTAAAAGTTGTTAAAGTCACAAAGATATTAGCAAGCAAAGTCCAGAAGTCCAAAAGCGAAGTCAAACTGGTCCATAGTCAATTCCGTTGAGAAGCAAATTCCATTGAGAAGCAAAGCTGGAACGCTGGAGTCACCGAGGAAACAGGAGCACAGGAACACATGAAGCTATAGCCCAGGACCCCAGGTGGAAAGTTGGCAGGTACAAAGAATTATGTCCCATAAAGACACTTCGCCTTCTGCGACTTGCAGTTCAAACTGAACCCATTTTTATCTCAAAGTTCTTCCTCAGAGCTTGATGAGCTCCCCACCCTCTCGTCATCACTCCCAGCTGCTCCCAAACCTGCAGCTGAATGCCCATCCCTCCACCTCTGACGATTATCAGGGTTCAGATCCTGCCAAGAGTCCCCTGGCTGCCAATCCCCAGTGAACCACTCAAATTCCTCATTAGAGGTGGGCTTGTTACAGATATCCCTTATGTTTTGCACACGGGTCCAATTTAACTCCTCATCGTCTTCCATATCACTCCCAGTCCCAGAACTCCTTTCAAACCCAAAGAAATCTTCATCTCTGTTGGTGCACAAAGTATTTCCCGAATACGCTTCCTTTGTAATTCCCCTTCAGACTCTGGCTCCCGAGCAGCCCTCTTTATACCTCTGCTTACTTCCCCATCCCCCATCTCCCAATCGGAGAAACCTGGAAACGTGTCAGTATCGCTTGGAGCCATAATGATTTCTCTAATGTGCTGATGCTGTTGTTCTCCCTCTGACTCCAAAGTAGACCCGTTCTCCCTGCTACTAGGAGTAGCAACTCGAGCAACATGCTGAACTACAACAATTGTGGCATAGTACTAGTCTCCCACTTTTTATTCATTTTGGATTTTTGGATTTTATTAAATAACACCTTGCTATATGTCAAATATCACTATCAGAAATCCATAGTGTAACTACAATTAGAAAGCTTATGATGTATACCAGGGGTCCACAAACTTTTTAAACGGAGGGCCAGGTCACAGTCCCTCAAACTGTTGGAGGGCCAATTTATAATTTGAAAAAAATATGAATCAATTCCTATGCACACTGCACACATCTTATTTGTAGTGCAAAAAAACACTTTAAAACAATACAATAATTAAAATGAAGAACAGTTTTAACAAATATAAACTTATTAGTATTTCAGTGGGAAGTGTGGGCCTGCTTTTGGCTGATGAGATAGGATTATTGTTATTGTTGTGTGCTTTCAAGTCATTTCAGACTTAGATTGACCCGGAGTGAGGGCCTAGTAAATGACCTTGGAGGGCCGTATCCGGCCCCTGGTCCTTAGTTTGAGGACCCCTGATGTATACAGTTCTGGCTGCTAGCATTATATTGCAGGAAGGGTATTATAGAACTGGAGAACTGCAAAAACACTATATTGACCAGTGTGGCTGTAGCTGTGTGTGTGTGTGTGTGTTGGGGGCTGTCATTGCAGAGAGTGAGACACTGGCAATTCACACCTGGAATTCCTACATTTGCTGTGTTTGCATTCCATTTATAATATCAGATGCTTGATCTGTATTTTTTAAATGCTCAGATGAAGTTTTTACTTAAGGTTACTGGACTGACTTTGAAGGAGCTGGGGGTGGTGATGGCCGACAGGGAGCTCTGGCGTGGGCTGGTCCATGAGGTCATGAAGAGTCGGAGACGACTGAACGAATGAACAACAACAACTTCAATGTTTTAAATCTGGGCACTGAGCAAAATTCTCAATTTCAAAGGAAATTTTCTCATTATTCCCCTCCATGCAGGGGCGGCTCAACCCATTACGCAAAGTAAGCATTTGCAGTATAGTTGATTTTGCCCAGGGGCACTCTTGGAGCGCTCTTGGGGGAAAATAGACCTTGACATATGCGAGTTGTAGTTACTGGGATGTATAGTTCACCTATAATCAAAGAGCATTTTGAACTCCACCAATGATGGAACTGAACCAAATATGGCACACAGAACTCCCACGACAAACAGAAAATATATATCAGTGATTGGTTGGGGGGGGGGGGGCACCAAAATACTGTTTGCTTACTGTTGAAAATTACCCAGGGCCGCCTCTGCCTCCATGGCTACATGCCCATATGCTGTAGTGGATCCTGCCAATGTGTTCATCTTGTGATTCTGTTACTTAGTATGTTTCCTAATGTTTAATGATAACACATTGGAATGTATGATGGGGTAGAGAAAGGAATCTCACTGTGATTTCATTACACAGGCACAATGAATCTATGGCTTAAAACAGAGCTTAGAAAAGTTAGTTTTTAAAGCTTCAAATCTGAGAATCTCTCGAACTACTAATGATACTACTTGGTAAACAGGTTATCTTTGTATTTATTTCACCTGATATGATCTTCTCCAATAACATGTTAGATGCCTCTAAACTGTCAGAGACAGGGCATGCTAATGATTGTGAACATCAGCAATTGAATGAGATGTATTACTACTGCAACATCTTAATTATATAATAGTACAGTTGCATTATGAGCAATAATCGAGTTTTGTAATGTTGTGAAATTTAGCAAATACCTGTCACTCTCAATGACTATTTCTTTGTCCAGGAGCTCTTTTTAATGATAAATCAGGCTGCAACATGATTTGGATTAACCTGTATGGGTTCAGTGGTTTGACCTTTTATATTACAGCATAGAGGGGCTGAAACAATGCTGTTAGAATTGGGAGGGTGGCAATTGCATATGTGCCAGAGTAACATAGATTCATGAAGGAAAGCAGTCAAGTTAGAACAAATATTCTCTTCCCAAAGGGCCTGTTACTGTGAAATCAAATTATAAACTTGGGCTCGTCATAACATATGCCTTGTTTGAAAGAGGGGTAGAAAAAAGAGCCCAACACGCTGTGCAAAAGGATCTTATGCACTTGAGTAAACATATTACAAAGACTCAAGTGTTAGGCATTGAGCATGTCCATCAATCATGGTGGCCTTTCCAGATGCACATTTACATGCGGCTCATACATATGCCTCTAGGACTTCACACACTATTGTAAGAACTGGGCTCTCTCCCTCCCACGCCCCCCACCCTGACAATCACAGCTGGAACAGGACATAGAGGCTATACTGAAAGATTGCCCAGTTAGTAGAATATTGGTTAACTACTATACTTGCCCCTTCTATCTTTGATTGCCTTGTCATCTCAGGGTATCAATGCAAATATTATTTTCACAAAGTCAGTGACCATTACAGTTAGTACAAAAATTAAAATGAAAGCGACCTGAAAACATATCCAACAAGTAAACAGACTAATGGTAAAAAATCATGTTTTCCCCTAATATATATAAGCAATATAACGTAAGGACCTTGATAAACAAAAATCACTGTGATTTAGTTAAGAGTAATTTTTTTACAGCTGAAAACTGAAGCTATCTCTAATGCTGGATCCTAGCATCTTTGAAGTATTTCTTAGCATTTCAAATATCTCAGAGTTATCCTACCATTCATTACAAGGTGAGCATCCTCTATCCAGAGTTTTGAAATATGCCAAACTCTGAAATTTTGTGACTGAGATAGTGACACCTTTGCTTTCTGATGGTTCACTGTACACAAACTTGGTCTCATGCACAAAATCAATAAAATACTATGTTTAATGTATTGTCGAAAGCTTTCATGGCCAGAATCACTGGGTTGTTGTAGGTTTTTTCGGGCTATATGGCCATGTTCTAGAGGCATTCTCTTTTGACGTTTCGTCTACATGTATGGCAAGCATCCTCAAAGGTAGTGAGGTCTGTTGGAACTAGGAAAATGGGTTTATATATCTGTGGAAAGACTAGGGTGGGACAAGGAACTCTTGTCTGCTGGAGCTAGGTGTGAATGTCTCAACCGACCACCTTGATTAGCATTTGATAGCCTGGCAGTGCCTGGAGCAATCTTTTGTTGAGAGGTGATTAGATGTCCCTGATTGTTTTCTCTCTGCTGTTTTAATTTTAGAGTTTTTTTTAATACTGGTAGCCAGATGTTTTTCATTTTCATGGTTTCATGGTTTAAAATTACCCTCAGGTTATGTGTATAAGGTGCATATGAAAACATAAATGAATTTTGTGTCTAGGCTTGGGTTCTATCTCCAAGATTATTATTATTATTATTATTATTATTATTATTATTATTATTAAACTTTATTTGTACCCCGCTAGCATCTCCCGAAGGATTCGATGCGGCTTACACAGGCCGAGGCCTCAACACACAACACAACAATACAATCTAAGCAAATCAAACAATTAAAAACAGAATAAAGCAAAATAAACAACAGACACAATACACTAAACACAATAAAACTGGGCCGGGCCAGAGTAATGGGTACAAGGTTAAAAGTGCTGATGTGACAGGAGGTGTATACAGGGCTTCCAGGGCAAGTGCGATGTGTGATGTGCAGCCATCCTTGGTTCTGATAAAGTGCTTATGGGACTTGGTAGTGGAGATTTCCTAATCTGGGAAGGCGCATCGGAAAAGCCAGGTCTTCAAGTTCTTTCTGAAGACAGCCAATGTAGGGGCCTGTCTAAGGTCTTTGGGGAGGGTGTTCCAGAGTCGGGGGGCCACCACGGAAAAGGCCCTGTCCCGCGTCCCCACCAAGCGCGCTTGCAACGCCAGTGGGATCATGAGCAGGGCCTCTCCAGATGACCGAAGTGAACGTGTGGGTTCGTAGATGGAAATGCGGTCACGCAGGTAGGCTGGTCCCAAACCGTTCAGGGCTTTGTAGGTAAGCACCTGCACCTTGAATTGGGCTTGGAAAATAAATGGCAGCCAGTGGAGCTCCTTAAACAGGAGGGTTGACCTCTCTCTGTAAGGGGCCCCAGTTAGCATCCTGGCTGCTGATCATTGGACCAGTTGGAGCTTCCGAGCCATCTTCAAGGGCAGCCCCACGTAGAGTGCATTGCAGTAGTCCAATCTGGAGGTGATGTCTCATTATCTACTCACAACCTTCTCCTATTAATGTGTTGTAAAATGATAATGATTATGTCCAAATCTACATTTACAATAAAAATAAACTAAGTAGAGTCGTGCTTATCCAACATAAGCAGGCCGGGAGAATGTTGGATAACAGATAATGTTGGATATAAGGCGGGATTAAGGAAAAGCCTATTAAACATCAAATAACATGATTTACAAATTAAGCACCAAAACATCATGTTTTACAACAAATTGAAAGAAAAAAACAGTTCAATACATGGTAAAGTTATGTAGTAATTACTGTATTTATGAATTTAGCACCAAAACATCACAATATATTGAAACGGCTGTGAATCCAGGCAGGAGGCAGACTTCATTTGATAATACAGAACGTTGGATGAGCTAAGGTTGGATAAGCAAGACTCTACTGTAGTTTTGAATGGTATGCAGGTTAGATATAAGTGGCCATGCTACGATTTAGTCACAACTGCTACGTCTTGCCAACCTTTGTCCAATGCAGTGGAGCAAGGAGTATCTAAGCTCTGGTCCTTTCTAAGAACTGAATTTTTTTTCATTTAAATTTTTAACCAATTATGTACTTCTCACTACAATACATGGATAAACATAGAGCTAAACTATAATGTTTGACTTCTTCAGATTTTTTCAGTGCAGATAACCAGACTGAAATGTGAATATAGTAAGATGAAATAAAACCCAAATGAGTGTTTTTTTAAAAGTCAAAATGGTTTACTAAAAAGTATTGTAATGAGAAAATTTTACTTGAAAAGTAAAATAAAAGTTGCATTAGTTAAGGAAAGTATGGATTCCTTAACAAGGTTTAGATGTAAATTCTATTTTTAAAAATCACAAACTAATGCAGAAACATCCCTAAACTATTTTAAGGATGTAAAAGCTGAGAAAGATTGAAATTGGTGGGTCTATTCACCCCATTAGGAACAAGGATGTCATACAGTTTTAACAAATCAGTATCTATTGTATGCTAGTGGCTCAAATTAAGCACTCTAGGAACTTTATCTCCAAGTCAAAATGCCGACTTGTTAGAAGAGGTAGGCATAGGCACAATAATTGCTTTACAAATACTGAGACAGCATTGCTGGGCATGCTGTTTTGTCTTTTTAAAAGGTAGCTGCATAAAGTCTATTCATAAACAGGTCATATGAGTTAACTAAAACAAATAATTTCCAGTTATCAGCTTTAGTGGGGGCCTGGTTTTCAGGAACAAAACAATGTTGAGCTTATCAGGTATGGGCAAACTTCGGCCCTCCAGGTGTTTTGGACTTCAACTCCCATAATTCATAACAGATAGTAAGCTGGCACTATTTCTGGGGGTTGAAGTGCAAAACACCTGGAGGGCTGAAGTTTGCCTATGTTTTGCTTAGATGGATCAGTGAACTGCTACTGTTCTCTGTCACAAAGCACTTTAGGGTGTTTTTTTTAGTCCAACTCAACTTTTCCTAACCTAGATCTACTCCATGACCTCATGATGGCATTGTGGCTTCTAGAGCTGCAACAGCAACTTTTAGGTCAGCAATTGTTTGATGATACAAAAGAACTCAATGAAATTCCAGATGTCCTTATGAGGCCTCAAGAATTTGGACTGGCAGACCATTGCCTGAATAACAAACCAGCACTTAGAGTGGTT
This sequence comes from Anolis sagrei, assembly GCF_037176765.1. Classification (NCBI taxonomy): domain Eukaryota; kingdom Metazoa; phylum Chordata; class Lepidosauria; order Squamata; family Anolidae; genus Anolis; species Anolis sagrei. Next base: position 111,871,645 of record NC_090023.1, on the reverse strand, counting down.
TTACTTGCCCGCTTCTTGATTGTATAGCCATGTATTTGTTCAGTGTTTGCTTTGCTTCCAGCTTTCACATCATCCTCTTATTTCATGGGGTCTGGTAAGGATAAAGTAAGACAGCTACATGTTCATTGCCCTGAGCTCTTTGGGGGAAGATCAGAATACTAACATCATGGATAAATAAATAATAAAACCATTCACTCTCGTGAGTGAACCATTTCTATAGTGTTGCTGATGTATCTTGGTGGGGATGAACTCTAAGAACATTGAAACAAATTTACTGAAAATTGTGGAAATATGTCTTCATATAACAAATTCAGCTACAAGTTAACATTTTATAAAATCACATGTAATACAAGCAGAATGACCAATGTCAATAGGCAACATTTTATAAGTAATTTCTTTCCACTATAGAAAACTTTATGTTCCCTTTGGGGCACTATTTGTATTTAGCAAAGCATTAGTTTCAGCCTGACAGTTCCTGAACCTTAATAGAAGAAAGGAAAAGGCAAAACTAATGGCTGTGTATGAGCTTAGAAGCTAGTGAATGTATCAATCAACCTAAGCACCTATGCTCTAGGGAGCAAATGGGGGTGCTTTTACAAGTAGCAAACAAGACCATGGATTGTTTTCTAGAAATTAAGAATGATGATGTCTATTTATTTGCTCTTTGCATCCAGAGTTATCAAAACAGCAGATTCCCATTCCCTGAGATTTCAGATCCAAAGTCTGAGACCAGGAGAGGATTCATCTAATGTTATAGTGGTGGACCCCAGTGATATCACAGATAATTCAAGGCCTGGGATATTGCTGAATTAGCAATTCTACCCACCTACCTGGAAAAGCACAGAATATCTTGAGATCTTGCTACTTGCACTATAATATCATTAAAAGAATGCCATCCAAGATAGTGTTTTCTGTGGCTTACACATAAAACAGGAATAGTCTTGTTGATCATAAGACAAAATCCCACATCTATTTGTGGGAACACTTTTACAAGACCTAGACCTCCAAAAAAAGTTCCCAATTCTGCACACATTTTGAGACCTCCAGGTATTTTCCTTTGGCAGGATGTTATAGAAAACAGGCAAGGGATGCTCTGATTTTAAAGTCATGTCATCTTAATGCTGCCTTAACATGTTGTGATTTACAAGAGCTGATAGATTCTCAGATTTGTTTTGTCAAGTGTTAGGCTTCATTCTGAATGATCCTTAGGCAGGTAATAGGAATAAATTTTGATTCTCCATTATAAAAATTTGATCCTTTCCTCTCCAAATGCCTTTAAAGTTCACAGGATCCTTCTGGAGAACAAAACAGAGTCTCTAGTCCGGTGGTTCTCAACCTGAGGTCCCCAGATGTTTATGGCCTACAACTCCCAGAAATCCTAGCCAGTTTACTAGATGTTAGGATTTCTGGGAGTTGAAGGCCAAAAACATCTGGGGACCCCAGGTTGAGAACCACTGCTCTAGTCAGTCTTCATATTGACAAGGCTGGGTATGATTTTAAGGTGCTGGATTATGATTGATCAATAGAATTAAATGTATAATAGAAATTAGGTGGTTTTTCATGGCTGGTTGGAAGGGACGAGTCCCAGTCTTCCTCTCTGGCATTTTGTGTTCTTGATAGCTAAAGATGCGTCACTGATGTATGGAAGATGCCTTCTTAAATTAGAACCAATGACTGTTCACTTGTGATAGCTGTTGACTGCTAACTACTCAAAACACATTCTCACCTTAAGGGTGATTGGGAAGAGAGGAATGTTTAGTGGAGTGATTCTGAAACCATGGAATGTGAGATAGAAAACAATTGGCAATACAACCAGCAAGAAGTTGAATTCTTCCAGGATACCAGAGAGGCGAAGAAGTCCAAAGGCAAGACCTTCTGCTTCAAGAATGAGTATACACTGAATTGAAGATGAAGATTGACTGCTTACCTGTTCTTCCCCACTCAACTTTAAATAATTTTACATTAAAATGTTTTATATATACTCTGGAAGTCTCAATACTGCCATCTTTCAAAGAAATTGACAGAGTCTGAGACCATCCCTAGAGCTTCCACCAGAGATGGAACTTGAGGGGGAAAGCAGAATTTTACATCTCAGGAAGCATTCTATATATAAGGGGTCATTAAAACTTTCAAGCAGGTAGCCCTAAGTATATTGTAAATTGTTGCTTATTTCATTCTTTGAAATGAGAATGCAATTTTTTAAAGTTTTCTTTCTATTAAATATTTTTTTTTCATTTTGGTATTTTAATAAAACCAATTAGATAGGGATATACAAAATCTTCTCCACAGAAATTCTACTTGACAGTGTCATTGTGGCATGGGATGACCCTGTCCTCTTGAAATCTATGCCAAAGCAATGTACACTGTGGCAGGATCTACCAGACTGCCAAGATATGCCCCCTGTGGTGCACTGTAGGCATTTTGTCTGAGAAATAGCTTAAATAAGAATGGAGAGACTCATTATCAGAAGGTTGGCCACTAGATGTATATTGGCCACAGCAACTTTATGATGTAAAATTATTGTGATATGGTGGAGAGTTATTGGCACTGTTAAAATCACAGATCTTTAAGGCATTAATAACACAGGACACACATATGCTTATGACTGACACACACACATGCTTGCAGGGTGGCACATGTCTATGTGGCCTGTTTTGCAAAGGGCATTAAATGAATGAATAAATAACATTATTTAATCTTAGTTAAGCCTACCCTGTCTTCTGAAATACTACTAGGCATAAGTAGTGCTAGGTAATTGGCTGATTCTTTGGCATACTATTAAGTGTGACTGTACACTTTTGCTTCTGCCAGCATCTATTTCCTAGAGAGCAGCAGAAAGAGTTCTAATCAAGTAAAAACACTTTAAAATCTGTCTATCCCTATCATTATAGTCAAATGATTCTTCGTTACAAAAACTAGCAGGAGTTCTTGGATAGTGCAACTAATGGCAATTGTGAGCAAAATGCCAGGGATAACTACTAATTAGGGTGCCATGCATCAATCTTGTAATATAAACCTTACATTCATCTGTAAAGGGATAGGGTACAGGACATTATTAGTAAGGTAAAACTTCATGTTTTACTCTTCTCTTCTATATACATTGGAAGTGTATATTTTCTCTCTCCCTATGACATTGCACTGCATAATTTTTAATGAGAACCTGATTTCCCTAGCATAAACATATTTTAGCTTGTAATTTCCAGAATCCTACATCTAAGAAGGTCAAAGGTCTGGACACTGTAGTGCAGAAAAAATGTTTCTAAGATCTGCTTTAAATCAGCGAAGGCCATTGATCTACTCATTTTTCCATCAGGTTATTAGTTTATCAATTGGTCCATGATTATATTATCTACAGTGATTGGCAGATTGACACTGTTTTTCAGAATTGGAGGCATTTTTTTCCTAGCTCATCTAGAAGACATGGGCATTGCAACTGAGATTCTCTGCAAGCAAAGCATTTTCTGCCATTGAAATATTTCTTTACACCTAAAGCAGCATTCTCCTTTTACTGGCAGCTTTTTAAAAGGGCCTAAATGAAACAGAAACACAATTATTTGTAATGTAATTTTATTGTCGCCGATGGAACAATAATAGGTACATCCAATTCACACCCACTCAATTCCAGGTACACAACATCAAAAGCCAGCCAAATTTGGCACAGGATGCAGGGAAATCTACAAATGCCTCTCTCCAATATAGTTTACTAGGAACTGCTTCACATGGCCCTTTGGGCCATGATGTTACACCCCCTGTGCCCTCCCCCCCTCATCACATGAAGAGGATGGGAAAGGATACTTTGGCACCCTTTCCTTCCCCTCATCAGATGGCAGCAAGGGTGGCAATGCAAGGCAATGTGCATTGTCCCGCTGCCCTTTCTGCCATCACACAGGGAAATTGAAGGGAAAGTGTGAGTCACTCTGTCAGAGCTACCTAAACTACACTTCCCTTTAGGTGCTTCTCCTCCACTTTGGGAGGAATGTAGGTGGGGCCTGCCATGTGCACGGCAGTCCCTGTCCTTCCAGTGACTAAAAGGGGTTAAACGGGGCAAAAATGCCCCATATGAAGAGGTTGTAGGAGACCACTGTGGCCCCATCTGAGGCTCCAACACTGCCATATAAAATCCAGATTATCTGATTTGAACTGCATTATATGACAGTGTAGAATAATATAATCCAGTTTAAAGCAGATAATCTGGATTTTATATGGCAGTGTTGATGAGGCCTGAGTGTTTCTTTGCAGAATAGAATTGTTCAGTGGAAGGAAGAAGAGTAGGCCAGTTGCCCCACATTCCACTTTAAATCATTTTTTAAAATATTTATTTATTTATTTATTTATTTATTAAAATAGACATACATTTGTAAGTGTTTGTTGCACACAGTGAAATATTTTCCAGCTACATTGGGGGTAAATTTCAGACGAAAATAGGCATGATCAAAAACAAAGATGGCAAGGACCTGACAGAAGCTGAAGAGATTAAGAGAAGGTGGTGAGACTATTCAGAAGATCTGTATAGGTAGGATAATCATATCGAAGACAGCTCTGACAGTGTGGTGAGTGAATTAGAACCAGACATCCTGAGGAGTGAGATTGAATGGGCCTGAAAAAAGTTTTGCTACTAACAAGGCAGCAGGAGACAATGGGATCCCAGCTGAACTGTTTAAAATCTTGAAAGAGGATGCTATCAAGGTGATGCATGCCATATGCCAGCAAATATGGAAAACACAAGAATGGCCATCAGATTGGGAAAAAACTCAATTTATATCCCCATACCAAAAAAAGGAAAGACTAAAGAATGCTTAAACTTTCATACAGTGGCACTTATTTCACATACCAGTAAGGTAATGCTCAATATTCTGCAAGGTAGACTCCAGCGATACATGGAGCAAGATGTACGAGCTGGGTTTAGAAAAGGCAGAGAAACGAGAGACCAAATTGCCAATATCTGCTGGATAATGGAGAAAGGCAGGGAGTTTCAGAAAAAAATCTATTTCTGTTTTATTGACTATTCTGCAGCTTCGACTGTATGGATCATAATCAATTGTGCAAGTTCTTGGTGGTATGGGGATACCAAGCCACCTTGACTGTCTCCTGAAGAATCTGTATAACGACCAAGTACCAACAGTAAGAACAGACTATGGAACAACAAACTGGTTCAAGATTGAGAAAGGAATATGGCAGGGCTGTATATTCTCAGCCTGCCTATTAAATTTGCATGCAGAACACATCATGCAACATACAGGGCTTGATGAATCCAAGGCTGGAGTTAAATTTGATGGAATAAACTTTAACAACCTTAGATATGCAGATTATACAACTTTGCTGGCTGAAAGTGAGGAAGAGCTGAGGAACCTTATAACCAAGGTAAAAGAAGAAAGTGCAAAAGTTGGGTTGCAGTTAAACATTAAAAAAAAAAGATTACGGCAACCAGACTGATTGATAACTGGCAAATAGAGGGAGAAAATGCGGAGGCAGTGACAGACCTTGTATTTCTAGGAAAGAAGATTACGGCATACGCAGACTGCAGCCAGGAAATTAGAAGACGTTTACTTCTTGGGAGGAGAGCAGTGACCTATCTCGATAAAATAGTTATGAGTAGAAACATCACACTGGCAACAAAGAACCACATAGTTAAAGCAGTGGTATTCCCTGTAGTAACCTATGGATGTGAGAGCTGGACCATAAGGAAGGCGGAGTGAAGAAAGAAAGATGCTTTTCAACTGTGGTGCTGGAGGAAAATTCTGAGAGTGCCTTGGATCACGAGAAGATCAAACCAGTCCATACTCCAGGAAATAATGCCCAACTGCTCACTGGAGGGAGGGATATTAGAGGCAAAGATGAAGTACCTTTGCCACATAATGAGAAGACAGGAAAGTTTGGAGAAGATAATAATGCTGAGGAAAATGGAAAGAAATAGAAAGAGGGGCCAACCAAGGGCAAGATGGATGGATTTTATGTTTGAAGTGACTGGCTTGACCTTGAAGGAGCTGGGGGTGGTGACAGCTGACAGGGAGCTTTGGCGTGGGCTGGTTCATGAGGTCACAAACAGTCAGAAACAACTGAACAAATAAAAAACAACAGTGTTTTATAATAATTTCTCACATAATATCTTTTCTCTAAGGAGTCACAGCCTTCTATTTGAATAGTACATATAAAGGTATCACAAGCTCTAACTTAATATCTGCTTCCTCCTTTTCTGCAGTCTTATAAGATCCCCTATGTATATTTCTAGTTTTATTGAGATGTTCTGTAATAGTTCTCCTTTTAAGATTACAATTATTTTGTCCAATTTTGTTGTTGTTCATTCGTTCAGTCGTCTCCAACTCTTCGTGACCTCATGGACCAGTCCACGCCAGAGCTCCCTGTCAGCCGTCACCACCCCCAGCTCCTTCAAGGTCAGTCCAGTCACTTCAAGGATGCCATCCATCCATCTTGCCCTTGGTCGGCCCTTCTTCCTTTTGCCTTCAATTTTCCCCAGCATAATTGTCTTCTCTAGGCTTTGCTGTCTCCTCATGATGTGGCCAAAGTACTTCAACTTTGTTTCTAGATCCTTCCCTCCAGTGAGCAGCCGGGCTTTATTTCCTAGAGGATGGACTGGTTGGATCTTCTCGCAGTCCAAGGCACTCTCAGAACTTTCCTCCAACACCACAGCTCAAAAGCATCGATCTTCCTTCGCTCAGTCTTCCCTAAGGTCCAGCTCTCACATCCGTAGGTTACTACAGGGAATACCATGGCTTTGACTAGGCGGATCTTTGTTGCCAGTCTGATGTCTCTACTCTTTACTATTTTATCGAGACTGGACATTGCTCTCCTCCCAAGAAGTAAGCGTCTTCTGATTTCCTGGCCACAGTCTGCATTTGCAGTAATCTTTGCACCTAGAAATACAAATTCTGTCACGGCCTCCACGTTTTCTCCCTCTATTTCCCAGTTGTCAATCATTCTTGTTGCCATAATCTTGGTTTTTTTTTATATGTTTAGCTGCAACCCAGCTTTTGCGCTTTTTGTCCAATTTTAGCAAGTCTATAATGTATTCTTCCCATTCTTCTAAGGGAGGTATCTCTGAGATTTTCCAATATCTAGCATACATTATGAAGAGGTTACTAAATTTTAAACATGAAATATTTTGTACAATAGTTTCCATTGATATTTTTCATTTTTGTATTAAAAAGGAGGATAATGTTTACACGTATACAGAACCTTTCTAAATTTTTAAGGATGTTGTTTTCAAGCTGCTCTGCTGAAGAGACTTATTGCCATCATGTAACCTAGCAGAATGGCCCTGCTTTGTCATACCACCTGATGACTATGCTGAAAGGCTTGCTGTTGCCGATATCTGCGGGCTACTGCTGCCCAGTAAGTGATAGCAGGCAATTTTCAAAGAGAAACACCTGGCAACTGTTACTGTCAGGTTGTTCTCTGTAGGTTTCTCAGGGTTGGTTTTTAACCTTCCAGCTGATCCCATTAATCTATCTGTGCCAGACAGACGGTATTGTAAATATTCCCAGCTGAGATTCAAATTTTTAAAATCTTTAGGAATTTTCTTTACTAAGAAATGTGATTGACTAATAGGAAATCGAACCTGAGTAGTACCACATTGCTATGGATTTGTAATAGATTTATGTATTATGCAGAAAGGATTGTGTTGGAAACCAGCTTACTGCCTACAAGTCCTTTTATGGATTAGAACTGCATAGATGCTAAAAGTGCTGTGGGTATGGTTTCCACTGACTTTTCTTCACCTGAATTAGGACCACATATGTGAAAGTCAGTGGGACCATTACAGCTTGCTTGGGAAATCCATTTCAGTTGTTATTCCTGTCAACAGCTTCTACTCATTGCATGGAACTCCCCAGTGCAGATAATCTTTTGGGAATTCCTCTCTTGATAATTGTGCCCAGCATCTGGATAACTCACACATACCTGGGAGCAGCTGTAGAAAGAGCAGCCATAAAAAGGAGAGTGGATTCACTTCCCTATAATAAAAACCCACTGCCCACCCTTACTACATTGAGCAGTTAATCATCAAGCTTATTGTCTCTTTAACTGATGCATGCATAAAGGTCCAATTGCATAGTGAAAAATGTATGGTCTTCAAATTATGCTATTTGGACCACATTGATTCACATTCACAACAACCACCTTCAATGTTTAATAACAGTTCCACTACTATGTTATCACACCCAATAAAATTCAGACAATGCTGGTGACTTTATATTATGCTATAATTGGTTCCATTATATATTTAGTGGCTTCCACCTGATATAAATAGGGTTCAAGTGAGTTAAATGTGCTTAACTGTGTAATTTTTCAAATGACTAACTTCACTTTTATATCAGGCCCTTACTTTTCGTGGAGTATTCGCATACTAGCCCAGTGTATGTTTAAGGTGCTTCCAAACAGACACTGTAATGCAGTCCAAAGCCAACTCAAGGACAGGGTGTCCACAAAGTGTATACCCTCTCAATGCATACTGCAACAGACATCAACAGCGATACAGTGTTTTAAACATAGTCTCTAAGAAGCGTGTGCTCTGTCAAAAGATGTACTGCTTCTGATATCTGAGTATCCCAAATCTAAGACAAATATATGTATGCCAACAAAATAGTACAACACGCAGTCAGCCCCCCACATTTGCTAAGGTGAAGGGCATAGGACCTTTGTGGAAATTTATTTACTTTACTTGTATACCGCAGTTTCTCAGCCTAAACAGGCGACTCAACGCGGTTTACAACAAAGGTACAACAGTCAACAATATACGATTTAAAACCATAAAAGCATAATACACAATATTGACACAACAATAACAACCCAATGCATCTCATGACTAAAATCGTGATCCAGTTTCGTCGTCCATATTACCATTCCTGTAATCATCACATTCATTGCACCGATTAACCAAATGCCTGTTCGAACATCCAGGTTTTTAATCTTCTTCGGAACACCATCAGCGAGGGGGCTGGGAAGGGTGTTCCATAGCCGAGGGGCCACCACAGAAAAGGCCCTGTCTCTCATCCCCGCCAGCCGCACCTGTGAAGCAGGCGGGATAGAAGATCTTAGGGTCCTGGTGGGCTGATAGGCCGAGATACGTTTGGATAGGTAGGTTGGGCCGAACCGTTTAGGGCTTTAAAGGCCAACGCCAGCACTTTGAATTGAGCCCAGTAGCAAATCGGCAGCCAGTGGAGCTGGTGCAGCAGAGGAGTTGTATGCTCCCTGCGCTCCGCTCCTGTTAGTATCATGGCTGCCGAACGTTGGACTAATTGGAGCTTCCGAGCTGTCTTCAAAGGCAACCCCACGTAGAGAGCGTTGCAGTAGTCTAAACGGGATGTAACCAGAGCGTGGACTACCGTGGCCAAGTCAGACTTCCCAAGGTACGGGCGCAGTTGGCACACGAGTTTTAACTGTGCGAATGTTCCCCTGGTCACCGCCGAAACCTGGGGTTCCAGGCTCACAATGAGTCCAGGATCACACCCAAACTGCGAACCTGCGTCTTCAGGGGGAGTGCGACCCCATCCAACACAGGCTGTAACCCTATACCCTGTTCGGCCTTACGACTAACCAGGAGTACCTCTGTCTTGTCTGGATTCAATTTCAATTTGTTCGCCCTCATCCAGACCGTCACAGCGGCCAAGCACCGGTTCAGGACCTCGACAGCCTCCTTAGTATGAAAATGAAATGAAAAACCACAAATAAAGAAGTTGCTTTCTTTTAGTACTCAAGAGAACCACTCTATGAAATTCTATGGCTCTAGTGTAACTTTGTGATTAACTACTTCTTAAGCTGGCCACAAAGTCACATTAAAGGACCTAGAGAATCATAGCCACCTCTTCACATAGGGCATTTGTTCCTTGTTTTGCAGCTTTGCTTCATGGAAAGGACTGGACCTGTCGTGTGCCATCACATGATGCATGGCAGACTACACCCACTTTTCTTCCAAAGTCAGGAGGAAGAACCAAAAGGCACTTCCTCTATGACCATGGGGAGAAAAGTGTATTTTGGGTAGCTTTGATAGAACTACCTGTGCTTTCCCTTCCTTTTCCCTGTGTGATGGGGGAAAAGGTGGCAGGGCAATGCACATTGCCACCCTTTCTGCCATCTGATGGGGGGAGGGAAAGGGTGTTAAAGCACCCTCTCCTGTCCCCACTAGTAGAGGAGGGTGGGCACGTGGGGGGAGGGAAAGGGTGTTAAAGCACCCTCTCCTGTCCCCACTAGTAGAGGAGGGTGGGCACGTGGGGCACCATGAGCCAGTCGTACACCTTCCCTTTCGCTGGTGATTGCTGGTGCAATGGCACACCCTGAAAGAGCTGTGTGAAGAGGTACTAGAGAAGCATTCTCTCTGGACCTCTCTAGAATGTCTAGCATGACTGTAGGAACATGACTAAAGAGTTAAAGTAGAAGACGTAGATATTTTTTTGAAAAACAATTTTAATCAAGTCCATGATTAATCATATCCACAAAAGTCAAAACCACAAATTTAGAGGGATGACTGTATTGATCTAATATAATGATATAATATATGACATTAGGTGCCTATAAAGTCAACTGGATAGTGGATCCTGAACATTTTCAGAGAAACGATGGGAAGTAAAGTCTTCCTCACCTGTGTATAGATAAGCTGTGACTCCCTGGTGTTCAGCATTTTTTTTCAAACATCTTTTTTCTCTCTCTAGATTGTTTTATAAATATCCAATGTAGGTCTTTCTGTTCATGATTTCATTGCAAGCTGCTCTAGCCAAGAAATATGTTTGAAATCATTTAGGTGTCTAGCCTAGTTACATTGAAAAATATGTAGAGCTATCTAATAAGTTAGTGGCAAAGTTATAAGGAAATACATTAAGCTGGCTGCTGCATGCGATTATGATAAAAAAGAGAGGAAAATGGAGAAAAAGCAATAAAAAAGATTAATGAGTGGAAAGGTCTAACTTATTAAATATATACACACAAATATATATGGCTGCCAAGCTGGTAAGTGATAACAAAGAACACGTGATATACCGAAATTATTGTTCCAAGTGAATTGAATGAAGCATTTCTCTAGTGGAAGAAATTTATTGAGCTGATCGATGGATACATATTGGCTCTGTTTCAAGACTTTTAGTTTTATAGTTTATATTCATTGATGTAAATATTGTTCACCCCATTCCATATCAATAAAGTGGTCAATAAAATCACTTTAACATGAGACAACATAAAGTCTAAAACATGCCGAAAGCTTTCATGGCCAGGATCACTGGGTTGCTGTCAGTTGTTTGGGCTGTATGGCCATGTTCCAGTAGCATTCTCTCCTGCATCTGTGGTTGACATCTTCAGAGTTCTGTTGGAAATTAGGCCAGTGGAGTGTATATACATCTGAAATATCCAGGGTGGGAGAAAGAACACTCGTGTGTTTGAAACAAGTGTGAATGTTGCAATTAGCAAGTTTAATTAGCATTGAGTCATCTTGCAGCTGCAAGGTCAATCTGGGGGTATTTGCATACAGGTAGCTTGGCTGTTGTTTGCCTGGAGCCACCTTTTGTTTAACTGGCATTTGATTGTGTTGTTGAAGGCTTTCATGGCTGGAATCACTGTGTTGCTGTGAGTTTTCCGGGCTGTATGGCCATGTTCCAGAAGCATTCTCCCCTGACATTTCACCCACAGGCATCCTCAGAGGTTGTGAGGAATGTGGCACTTGATTGTTTGCTGGCTGGAATTCCCCAGTTTTGTGTGGTGTTCCTTACATGTATTTACTGTCTTGGTTCTGATGGGTTTTTTTAAAAAAAAATACTGTTAACCAGGTTTTGTTCATTGTCATGGTTTCCTCCTCTCCGTTGAAATTGTCCACATGCTTGTGGGTTTCAATGGCTTCTTTAAAACATTTTAAAATAAGTTAACATGGCTTCATTTATTTTATATGTCAAGCTGGAAGGACTCTCTTTACCAAAAACACAGATACTTCACATCACATGAATCCTTATCCCTATATTCTTGGGAAACTCTGTGGGTGTGTGTTTGATATCTCATGCCCATTAGAAATGTTCTAATGCAAGGATGATCGAAATGTGGCCTGAGGGTCACAGGTAGCTCCCAGACTTCCAGAATCTTTCTCTTCAGACACTGAGCCATCATGTCTTTCCTCTCTGTAACCCCTAAAAGCCTTTCCAGAAAAAAATGAAAATAACAAGTTGGCCACTTCCAGTCTCCAGAATAATAAAGACAAGGTAATCTTTTAAAGATTGGGATGGAGGAAATGCAAAATAACCTCTGAGTGGCTGGTCACACTCTCATGGGCTTCTAATGGCATGGTTGACAATTTTCACAATTAAAATTTTGTCAGAGTGAGAAAAGTGTTGTGATTATGATGTTGCTACTGAAGCCCAAAGGAAGACAAAACCAACTAGAATCCCTGTTTTATGAATGCACATGGCTGAAAGCATTCTCCTAACGTGCATTTGTTGTACCCAAGGGTCTAATGAAAAAGGCTGAAGGGTTTAATGAAGAGTATGAAGAATAAAACTATCATGTATATTGGCCAATGCAGTAACACTCTTACTCCTCCTCTTTTTTTGCCATTGAAGTTCTTAGCTGTGTTTCTTCACATTGCATATTCAACCCCTTTGTTGCAGTGATTGTAGGGAAAGTAACCTGCACCCAACCAGATGGGGAAAACGTTTTGGCAACTTACAGGCATCAATCTAAAAAGCAATATAAGTAAATAAGAAATGGAGAACAACATGAGAAACCAACATGGTGGTTTTTATACTGAACATGGGTACAATTTAGTTAAGACCTGCTAAAGCAATCATTTCCATCTGTTTCTCCTGTTCATATATAACCTCACATCCCTCAGAATTTTGTGGAACCCTTTGGAGAAGATTTTGTAGGACTTTGGGTAGCTTCAGGGAAGAGGAATCTGTCTTTTGAGAAGTCATCTGTTTTTCAGCATTGGAACCTAATTTCTTTTCACGAATCGGTTTTGCTGTGTCAAAAGTCCTAGCTATGAATCAAATATTACAATTAGAGTTTACTCAGTGAAATTCTACTTTGGAATCATGTTCACTGAAATTTATTTCTCTTAATAAACTGCAAATACTAAATTAAATAATGCAAGCAGTGGTACTTTTTCATAGTCATTATTAATTACAAAGTACTGGCAATAAAAATGTATCAACGATGATTATTCATTAACTGCAGCATATAAGAATTTGAGCTTCAGCTCTCAAAATATCTCAGCTGGAATATTTTGCATGCACTAGAAATATATCTTCTTTTCCCCCCTCCTGCCAGCAAGATCAATTATGACTTAAATCTCTTGAATTTCTCTGGGTAAAATTGGCATCTAAGGACTTGGTATGGTATCAGTGCTCTTTTAAAATATGTCTGTAATAGAGATTAGTGCCTCTTCTGTAATATTGTATGCACTGCATTTTGTTACATTTATTATACAAATTGAAATGCATAATAATATGCAGCTTAACATCCCATGAATATATTTTAGCATTCCCCGACAGTAGTTAATATGCTAACCAACTTTACTGAAAGGCATACAGATGTGGAAAGAGTCTATCTAGGGACTTTAATTATCACCTTGTCAAATTCAAATTATTATCTTGCAAATTCATTTCCATAAAGTATCCCCTTTACTGTTGGATGATTTAACATGTGTCTGCTTCTTATCTTATTTGTAGGCTAGTTCTGTCAGTTTGTGGTGTTTACCATAACTGATTTTGTCACAAAGATTTTTGCAAACACTCTATTGGGGTAAGAGATGGGTTTGTACAAAGGAGAACAGAGCTGACTGGCATGCACCACCAGTAACATTTTATAAATCAAGCAAAGAGTTCAACCAGCTCTAAATAGGATCAACTTGAGATCCTATTTAATCAAAGAGCCCCAAAGAATGAATTACTGAACTAAAATCTGGAGTCTGTCACTTTTCAGACTGGTAAATCATTTCAGGGTTGAGACTGGAGAGGATCCAAACTTGGGAGCTGAGGGAGTAGGCAAAAAAGATGTTGACTGGCCTTTATCACAGGATGAGGGGAAAACATCTGAGGAAATCTGACGTCATAGTCATGTAAAATCTTCAAAAGGAATGCATCTACTGGTCCCTGCATTCTCAACATTAAAGCAAATATCCCATGTGTCCAAGGGTCATGTTTTAAAGGGTATAAACTGAATCCAATATCTGAGGTCAAAAAGATTGCCTGTGGGACCCTGTACCATTTTAGTGTGCTTACTTGGTTTAATCTTTTGCCTGTATTTTCTTTTACAACATTGTGTTTCTCTATGGATGCCTCATAACATGCTGCTTTCAGTCTCCTTGTGAAAAGATGATAAATTTGAAGAGAAAAAGCAGAATTATTATTATTATTATTATTATTATTATTATTATTATTATGGCAGATTATGTGAAAGGCAGTCAAGAACCAACATTGAAGGAAGTCAATAGTACTAAACTGCTTAAAGTACAAAAGACAAAGAGTGAATAAAAATACAATCCAGAGCAGAAGAGAAAACTGGTGAAAGAAGGCTCTCCATGGACAGTTCCTGGGAAAAATTGAAAGCCAAATTGACAAAGAAAAAACATGGCTGTGCCTCACAAATGGAATTTTGAAAAAGGAAAAAGAGGGCCTGATTCCGGCAGCCCAAGAACAAGCCATTAGAACAAATGCCATCAAAGCCAGAATTGAAAAGTCATTGACAGATCCCAAATGTAGACTCTGCAAGGAAGCAGATGAAACAATAGATCACATCCTCAGCTGCTGCAAGAAGATTGCATAGACAGACTACAAGCAGAGGCATAACACCGTTGCTCAGATGATTCATTGGAACTTGTGCCACAAATACCATCTGCCTGCAACAAAAAACTGGTGAGATCAAAAGCCAGAAAAAGTTACAGAAAATGAACATGTCAAACTCCTCTGGGACTTCCAAATTCAGACAGACAGAGTTTTGGAGCACAATACTCCTGACCTCACGATTGTTTTAAAAAACAAAATATGGACTGTCGATGTTGCAATCCCAAGTGACAGCAGGGTTTAAGAGAAACAACTGGAAAAGCTAACACATTATGATCAAACTGCAAAGACTCTGGCACAAGCTAGTAAAGGTGTCAGGTTTTACAATGTATTGTAATGTAATATAGTTGAGTCATGCACTGCTAATGGGCTTCTATTGGAAATGCTATGTCATGCATTAACTGTATATAGGAATATGGGGAATGTGTTCTGGCCTAGTCCAAGTGATTGTGAATTATGTAATCCTAGGTCTGGGTTAAGTTAATGAGTTGGGAACCAATCAGAGATTGTTATGTGTAATTGTATAGAATTGTATATAAGGAAGTCATGTAAGGTGTATTCTCTCTCCTTGTGCTGTGATGTTGTTCGTTGTTCGTCGAAGGCTATATGTAATTGATTAAAAGAACCTGTCTGCTAAGACAAGATATAACTGTATGCTGTGGTAAGTTTATAATGTCATCTAGACTAGGGGAAAGACAATGGTAAATCTGACAATGGCCTGGCATGTGCTCAAGTGTCTATAAAAGAGTTCCCGAGTGACTGCAGTTTGTGGGGGCAGTTGACTGAAAATACTGTGCAGGAAGAAGCTACTGGAAAGTGCTGAAGTTGTGCAACTGATCTGCTGCTGAATTATGAAATTAATCTCAACAAAAGGTGATCCCAGTGGTGATCAGCACACTGGGTGCAGTGCCTAAAGACCTTGGCCTGCACTTAAAAACAATCAACACTGACAAAATTACCATCTGTCAGCTGCAAAAGGCCATCTTACTGGGATCTGCACGCATTATTCGCCAATGCATCACACAGTTTCAGACACTTGGAAAGTGTCCGACGTGTGATCCAATACACCAGCCAGCAGTGTGATCTTGTTTGCTGTGGACTCATCTTGCTGTGTTTCAAATAATAATAATAATAATAATAATAATAATAATAATAATAACAACAACAACAACAACAACAACAACAAACATGATTTCAGATCAAAAGAAGAAAAGACTATCTTCTTATAACTGTCTATTTTACTTTAATGCAAAGCAATTGTCTGCAGGGAGCAGGAAAGAGCTACTTAGGCCCCTTCCACACAGCTACATAATCCAGATTATCAAATAAGATAATCCACATTATCTGCTTTGAACTGGATTATATGCATCTACACTGCCATATAATCCATTTCAAATCAAATAATATGGATTTTATATGGCAGTGTAGAAGGGGCCTTAATCACCTCTCTATATACTATTTTTGGGATCAAATTTCCCACCACATGGATTCCTTTCTACCTGCAGAAAAAATGATCTGAAATAAAAAGTTAAAGTGTCCCTTCACTTTTTGGTCCTTCTCTGTTACTGCCAATATTCAAAGCCTCCAATCTACAAGTGGCTTAAAATAAAACAAATAAATATGTTGGGACACATCCACATACTACCTGCATCTCATTGAGACCTTATTGCAATTATTTCTTCACCATCAGAGAGAAACAGGTTGGCATGATTTCTTTGGTATTGCCAACTAAAGAAGACGATTTATGTAAACTTTGCCTTACTGCTCATCAGTAGATTCAATGTGCACATGTGGAACAAGGGCTAGGCTTGGATCACTAGAAAAGTATTCAAACAAATTATCTACCCTACATAAAATGTCAGGGTAAACACATAGTCTTCAGACAAAACTCATATTCAACAAAATGTTTTATTGCAGAGAAGGAGCTAAGATAGTAAACGCTATCAAACAAAATTGAAAAAAAATCACTGTTTGTCTTGGGTGTAATTAGCCAACATGGCATATGGCTTACAGATTTAGCAGTCTTTCATTAAAGACATATCAAAGCCCTCAGAAAGATACTGACCACATACTTTCCAGGCCACCCGCAAGTTGGAGTTGTTTTGGCCAAGTTGTGTAATCTCTTAGAAAAGGCATCAGGAAAAATCCAAATGTAAGAAGAGAACCAGAAATTGAGTCCTAGCTCCCAGTAGAGCTTATTTATAACTAATGAAATACATAAGGAGAAAATGCAAGGCTCCCTTACACCAATCTGCAAATTAGAACAGTCTTAGTCTACCACTGAATGTCATGCTTTAAAATCTTTAACATGTATCTTAATTCAATTGATTTTAAGCTTACTGTTTGTATATGTTGCAAGACATTGGATAATTACCATAAGTAAGCCACCTTGAGTCCCCTTAAGGATAGAGAAAGGCTGAATATAAATAAGGTAAATAAATAAATAAATAAGGCAGATTTAACTATAACATGGTTCTTAGTTTGAATCAACATCATGCAGAAATGTACAGATAATGTCAAGCTGAAAACACACTTGTGAAGAAGAAAAAGGAAATTAACATGGGTAACATGGAGCATTAGAAACTAAACTAACATGTTTAAAGACATTTAAGAGTAGAGGTACTTAACAGGAATGTGTAGGGAATTCAGACTTTGGGGGAGTCTACATTCAGTCCTCTCTGCCATGACATGATGAAGACCAGATCTGCACGTCTTCAGATGCCTAGAGACAAGCGCAATAAAATATGCTCATTTGGAAAGCATACATAAAATGCATAAATTTCAAGGTGAGAATAGGAAACATGCGGAGGTAAATTTGAGGGATATATACATTCCTAATATTCCCAAGATTCCCTGAATATTCTCCCCCACCCTCTGAATTTGGAGTTCTAAATTATCTCAACTTGCTTAAGATGTGTAATGGACACATTAACTAAAATGCATCATTGCATTAATGATAAATTCTTCTTCCCTTTCCCCAAATTTAGCCCTTATTCAGACTGTTACAAATATATCTTCCTCCCCATTCCTCCTCTGGAAATTATATACATGAGTAAATGTGTTTGCTAACTAAAATCCTGTACACAAAGGAATCTCAGTTCTATCACACAATTGTATCAGGGTGGCTTTTGATATTAGGTTTTAGTCAATGCACACAATTGCCTTTGTACAACAGTAACTGCTATACTTGTGGAAAAGAGAAGAGCAAAAAAACCAAGGCATGCTATGGACATTACCCCCTCCCCCATTTCTAGACACTTTTAAATATAATGATGGAGCCTATCCCATGACGTTGGGAAACTTCCTATCTGTGCCCATCATAAATTATTAAGAAAATGTCTGAAAAGTCCAAAAATGGAGGGCAAAGAAGTCAGGCAGAGATCATCTTCTAAGCTCAGGAATTGGTATACAACTGGGGAAAACAGCAAAAAAACAAAACAAAAAAAAACCCCTACATGGGATGGGTTCTGTTGAATTTGCCCATGACAAATCACCTGAGTGATATGAAGTAAGGGGCAATCCTGTGGGCAGTCCCCTACCAATCTTTGACATTTCTCTCCCAAAATCCTACTTCCTGGCCCTGTATTTATAATGATTAAAATTAATTTAATCATTATACATACTGAAATTTCAAAATATCTGTTTTCCTGCCATTTCTCCTTCATAGTAGTTTTGGCTTTTGAAGTTGCAGAACTGCTAGTTTTTAAAGTTTTAGACTTCCATAATGGAGAGTTCTGAGATCGGAGGAAAGCCCAGTATCGCCAAAGTGGTGTCTTGGGGATACTGGGCTTTCAGTGCCTTGGTAGTGAGACTGGAGGAGAAAGGCCAGTACCCCCAATGTTTTTTTCAATTGTTTTTTTTTTAATTGAGTGGGTGGGAACTGCACTCGTTCATGTGCTAATATGAAAATGGATGATTCTGGAAGAAAAAAAAAGAACAATGTGTGCTGTGTTCTGGGAAATGATACAATTTGCTTTCTAATGCAAGAGGACATAATGCCACCATAATATGACACCCATCCCGACGGGATAACATCCTAAGTGTGAATTAATTTTGAAACTCATTTTATAAATTCTAGACATCAGGCATGGAATAACATGAAGCTGCGTTCCGCCATGGAAGCAATAGTAGGTCAGAACCGGTAGTGAAACACTAAACATTGAATATTCTTAGTAAAAGTGCAAGCAGCTTAGTTAGCTTTGAGAAATTGACATTTTCACACCTCTCGTGACATATTTATCAATTGCAGTTGACCTTGCTGATGCCCAAAATGGTATTTGGCATTGTAAAATGAAGAGGAGTTGAAAACCTATTAGCAGTGGTGAATAGGTTCACAACACCTATGCCATTCTCTAACTGAAACCCTCACTTCAAATTGACAGAGAAGCATCATTTTTTTTCTCCATTTAAAAAGGTTTTTAAAAACATGATATATTATAGCCAATGAACCTTTTGATTTGTCATAATGACCACTGGACCTGTCCAGCAAAATCCATGTTCTGTGAAAAAAAAAATGTTAGCAATTGGACAACTCTAGATTCAAATTCTTTCTGGCTATTAAGTTTCCAGTGAGTGACAATGAGCTAGGATGTTACTGGACAGTTGTTGTGAAAGGTAACAAGCAGAATGCAGAGAAAACTGGAGAACTTTTGGTTCTCTAGCAGTCATACTCCATAGGGATTTTAGGAGTTTTTCTAAATCAAACTGATGAACCAAAAGTTTGTTGCCTCAGATGTAAGGCATTCAATAAGATTTGCAAAGAAACTTTACATGAATACAAATATAGGTTTGTCTAGGCAATAAGGAATAATTTGCAAGACAAAATGTATGCAGTAAATGTATCCTAAAGCTTATACCACAAATAGTCTTTTCACAAGGAGTTTTGAGAATGTGTGGGCTGGACGATAGGTCTGCATAAGATATCTTCCTATGAACTCATTGCACCATCTGTGCCATAGTATGTGAAAAAGTCTAAAGACCATAGTATGAGAGTACTCTTTATATGCACATATGCACAAGTAGTTTGTAATATTTAACGTGTCAGGAATGTAACTCCCATTCAAAGTAGTATGATCTAGGAACATTGACATAAGTTTTATGGTTATATAACAAAATGTATGTAGAAAATGTACTGCCACCATAATTATTTTATGGTGGCCAAGATCTACTTCTCTGATATATGTAGCAAGCTATTAGTTTGAAATTTGGAAAGTAGAAAGCTCAGTTAACTTCACTGCATTTTTCTAAATCTCAGCAGGGTAATTGTTGCATCACTTGTTCATATTAGGTTAGTTAATATGCTAACCAACTTTACTGAAAAGCATACAGATGTGGAAAGACTCTTTCTAGGGACTTCAATTATCACCTTGTCAAATTCACACATTTCAATACATTTTATGTGATTTTTTAAAAAAAAGTTCATGAATTTTATGTGCATTTTCTTCATTGATTAAAAAGGTTTTGTTCCAAATATGCTTTAAAAATGTATCTACACTTTCATGTACATTTTATTTTATTTTATTGATTTCCCCTTCAAATGTCCATGTTCCTGAGACATAAAATGCTGAAGATTCTCAGGAGGTGTAGCTATTTTTTGTCTTGAACTATTTCCCCCCACTGCTATGTAAAATGAAATTAAGGGGGAAACAGAATACAGTAATTATGCATTGTAATACAGCATGAAAGTGGATTTAACTGAAGTGCTATCCAAGGTGTGATTGAAAGGAATAGTAAGTCTAAATCTGAATGCATGCAGAGCTTACCATTGCAAAAAAACACAAAACTTGTCAGTAAAGTATTATGAATATTCACTTTTAACCTGATATATATGCACGTCCTTGCTATAATTAGATACCTTGCTCTTGACTTCTTTGACAAGTGTCTGTAGTTGTCTACCAAGTGACCCTGGAGAGATGCCAAGAGAACAGATGGAGTAACAGTCAATTGTACTTTCACAGGAGTTAGGATTATCTAGGAAATTCAGTGTGTTTGAAATCTTTTCTTTAATCAGTTTGTCAAAGTTACATTTTGGCCACAGTTATGTTTACCTGGAGATCCTGGGAAGTATAATTCTCAAACAGTAATTTTCCCAAGCTCTGTTTTTAAAGTTTATTAAAGAGATTATCTGTTCCTGTTCTGAAATTATTCCAACCTCTATTCCTATGTGCATTATTTAGTCATTGTTTTTCCATAGCCACCATATTTCAGATGCTTCTTTTCATTTTAAATCACATATATACAAATTTTAAAAATTCCAAAATAGTGTACCCACAATTAATTCAAACAATCTTTATTTTAAAAATAATTCATGAATACAAAATTCTGGAAATCATGCAAATCAAACCAAACTAATTGATTTTCCAGAGAAAGGCTCCACACTTGATTTGGGGAATTATCATCTTTCATTTTCACAAAAATGACAAAAATGTTACAGTATTACTTTTATTCTGGTGGTCAGTTTTGAATGCCAATGTTTTTGTAGTAAAAGGAAGGCATTTGTGAATTAGGTGGTTACAAAAAAGTGTGTTTTGTAGGGTGGGGTGACCTTAGGTTGATAAAAACCCTGGGTAGGTATTCAAAAATTAGCCCAGAATACTGTGAAATGTTGGCTAATTGTTAGTAAAGGAAGGAAAAACTGTGAGATGGAGAATTGTAGACAATAGCTGACTGACTGGAGCAGTAAGCAAAAGAACTTCACACCACAACTCTTTTTGTAAGCCTCCCTTGTACAAGTTCTCTCTGTAATGTCAGTTCTGTGGTTACATGTAAGTCTGCAATTAACATTGCAGTCTTTGGTTCAGAAAAACAAACATGGACAAACCATCCTAAAAGGCTTTGGACAAGAAAAACATCTGGCTGTGCAGAGCAAGGTCCTGAGGTTAATCACAATACAAGAGCTCATTGCAGATGTGGGCAGCATACAGTCCATCCTACTGACAGTGATTACCATATCCAGATAAAGATAGGAAAGTCATCCTGCAGCACTATTTCTAATAGTACTAACAGAAGTGATGGTAGCAGCAACAGCAGCAACATCAACAACGATAATATTTCCCCAATATTGGGGTTCAAAGTGCCTACACAAGTTTAAACAATCAGAGATAAAAGTGCACATCTTACAAAAACTAAGATATGTTTTTCAACAATATTTAAAGCAATCAACAAACAATAAACATTGTTTAATTCTACATATCCATGCTTTACCAGGCTATGACTAATTAAATACTTGTTAATTTAATATATATCTCATTTTTTTCTCAGCAAGGGTTCAAGGCATCTTGCATTCATTGCTAAGTCTTCTACCTCCAGCCTACACGATATGACATTTCATCTGTTGCACTTCAACTTCTTCATCTTAGCATGGTGTGGATTCTGCCTCAGTCCTACATTACCTGGCATGGACAGTGAGACAGAGATTGAGACCCAGTGCACGCTGTAGTGCGGATCAGCATAATAAAAATACCAGAAAGTCCTGAAAAGGTTCAAATCCAAGAATGAAAAATGTAGAGCACTTGTCAGGACACCCTAGCACTGAAGCGTTAAAAAATGCAAAAACACAGCTGGTCAGAAGGTAAACAATTATTTCCTTGGGAGAAGAATGCTCAATTTCTGACCCTTAGGTTTCATTTCCTGTGCCCTGCTTTAGTCTAGCACTTATCCTGAATGGACATTAATATATGCATCAGTACATCTCAACAGGACTGGGTAAAAACACTGCATTTTCTGGCTTTGGTTACTACAGTTGGTTCCAATCCACAACCAGCAGATACTGAGGTCACCATCCCAGCCTCAAACTGGATCCTAGAGTGTTTTTGCACTAAACAACAAAACTGGATCATTTTAATCCACCTCTAAAATGCATTATAGCATCTGTGTAGAAACACCCAAAGACAAGGAAGGAACCTATTGTCTTTAAGAACAAGTGTAAATGTATACATGTAATCTTGTCATGTCCTTGTTTATCCTTATGAGGGTTGGTATCCCACTCTTCTCATCCCCTGAACTAATTGTGAAGTAACAGTGATCAGAGGTCCAGTGCTAATGACTGAGCACATGATAACCCAATCCCTTTCTAGTATTGCCTGTTGTCCGAAGTGCATTTTTGTTAACTGCCATCAAGTCAAATTCAACTTATGGCAACCCCATGAATAAAAGACCTTCAAATCATTCTGTCAGCAACAGCCCTATATACTTACTTCACTGAGTCTACTGAGATATGTAGATATTTCTCTCACCTCCTGCCCCCATTCAGAGTTAAACACATCCACAATTCATACAGGATATGATACAGAAAGTTTTGTTTTGCAAGGGATTGAATGTGTGCTTGTGTTAAAGATGCCACATTGCACAGTATGCCATAGAGAAGTATTGGTCCTGGGATTTACTTTGAAGAAAGGAACTGCATTGGGGAGATGGAGATAAATAAATTATAGATTATGTTTATAAGTCACTTCACTCCTCCCCAAGCATTCAATTATTCTGATGCAGAAACCAGTTGAGCCCCAGGCTTGTCTTGAGAAGACAAAAGAAAAGCAATCCCATTCAAAAATAAATGGTGAGTTATTGATCTCATGCTGCACATTACATTAAGATTTAGCAGGCACAGCTAACCCCCCTCCTGTGGAAAGTGAAGTTTCCCACCAACTTGGTTGAATGATAGACAACTCTGGGGAAGGTCAAGGGCAGAGGCATCTCAGCTTTCATTGTGGGAGTTCAGGACACATTCTGGGTCACGATGAAAGGTACGTCTGAAAAGCCGCTGATATATGTGCTCCCAGGATATCTTTACCAAATGGCATACAACTGGTGCATGCACTTTCTCAAGCAGACATTATAGAATGAGCTGCATAACTGGACTTCGTCAATGTTAGATTGATTTTCAGCAGCATCCCTAATACATAAAACTGAAGCCGTTTGAATTTTATCCTCATGTACAGAAATGAAGAAACATTTCTATTTTAAAGCATTAGGCCAATTTAGAAAATGAGTATGTATGAGAAAAATGTGGGAGTCCCCAGTATAAATCTCTGATAAATATGAAAGTAACTGGCAATCCTTGGGTAATTTACCAGTTGTCAGCCTATGTTACCTGTTGTAAGGATCAAGTACCAAGGCAACCCATCCTAAACTTTTTAGAAATAGGAGAAGGTCTGATAGTAAGTTTAAAAAGGAATGTAAAAGCATACCTTCCATAACCCAAATAGAGGCTTGATCCATGTTGTGTGCTTTAAACTCAATATTTACACGATTCTTCTTATTTGAATTTATATTAGTCCTCACAAACTAAATTATTTTGAATTACATTTGCTTAGAATCAAATCTCCATATGCATCATTATAAATAAAATCATTGTTCTGTTGTTTTTGTTTTTTTGTCAGTTTGAGGAAAACCAAGACCAAGAATCAATGAAAATACAGCCTGAGGTCCAAGTAGTTTATAGGACCATTTTCTCCCTTTCAAATTTGCTCATATTTTGAGATCTTTTGGGGAAGCCCTCCTCTGTGTCTGTCTATCTTCACAAGTAAACCTGATGAGACACCGGAACACGAAGTGCCTAGCATTTTTTATTATAATTTTTATTAAACATTTTCCAGGGTATATATACACATAAAAGAAATTAGGGGTAAAATATAAGTATGTAAAGGATCATCAGGGGGGAAAAAAGTAGTAGAGGGAAAAAGGGATGGGTGGGTAAATGGAATGAGAAGGGAAAAGGAAAAGGAAAAAGGAAGGAAAATGGGTTGGGAAAGTGGGTGGGGGGGAAGGGAATCCTGGCTTCCCAATCTTCTCATTCTTAATCTTTCTATTTTATCGTATTGTTAGCTTCTCTCCCAAAAACTGTTGCTGTCTACTAGTTCTTCTCCAACTTCCTTCTTCCACTGATTTTCAATAAATAACTGACCTTATTTATGGCTTCATATATTTTTTGAACAGTCCGTCTGCTTCATTTTAATTTTTCCTACAGATTCTTTCAGATAAAAAGTCAATTTACCCATGTCCCTTATTTCCCATACTTTGTTTAGCCATTCTTCTTTTGTTGCCATTTTGTTTAACTTCCATTTTCTGGCATACACTATTCTGGATGCAGTCATCAAATATGTAAAAA
The DNA here is from genome assembly GCF_037176765.1 of Anolis sagrei. Taxonomy (NCBI): domain Eukaryota; kingdom Metazoa; phylum Chordata; class Lepidosauria; order Squamata; family Anolidae; genus Anolis; species Anolis sagrei. Next base: position 111,846,769 of record NC_090023.1, on the reverse strand, counting down.
GGATATCTTTATTTTCATCTAGTTCTATGTCATCATCTGTTATTCCTAATAGGAAGTACTCCAGTGTCATCTGTATTTTTATTTTTAATATCTTCTGGCACAGTTCTTGAACCATTTTCCAATAGTTTCTTATTTTTGTACAGGTCCACCAGAAGTGGTAGAGCATCCCTACCATTTCCAGCACTTATTGTGAGCTTTCTTATACATTAATCCTAATGTCTGCAGTGTCATTAACCATCTATAAACATCTTGTACCAATTTTCTTTTAGTTCCATTGCATAGGTATATTTCAGTTTTTTGTTCCAAATCTGTCCCCATTCATTTAGTTTTATTGGTCTACCTATATTGGTAGCCCACTTAATCATACATTCTTTCACTAAATCATCTTCATTCTAATAATTTAGTATATATGTTGGTTATATTCTTTTTATCCTTTTGTATTATTATATCCTCGAAGTAATCCTTTTCCATGTTGCCTAAATCTTTATCCTTATTGTAATACTCTTTTAGTTGTATGTATTGAAACCAGGAGACAGCCTTAAATTGTTGAACTATCTTGTCTTGAGATTTCATCACCTTCTTACTTACTATGTCCCTGTAGATAGGCTCTGTAGGTGCCTAGCATTATTGTCCTTGTCAAGCGTAACTTGTAGAACATAAGAAAATGGACTGAGCACTAAAGTAATCTTGTCTTGTTATAGGTAGAACCAATTCTTCCCATATCAACCACCACTGTATGCATGTTTTCTTTAGGCTTCCATTGGACATACTGATTTATAGTCTCCATTGAATATGCTATTTGATAACTACAGGGATAAACATTTAGATATCAGTCCACTACTTTTACACGAGTAGAGTTGCAGAAGGGATTGACTGTAATCTGATTATATACAGTGGTTTAAATAATGTGAAGCAAACAATTGTCTTCATTGACCAAAAAGATTTGATTTCCCAAAATCAATTAGGCAACTCTCATGGCAGAAGATGTTTCATTTGTACTTTTATATTGTGTTCATGTAGGAAAAAATGGTTTAAAGGGAGTACAGTCAGAGAAATGAAGAATTAACAAAGAAAAATATAATGATAGGAAACGTATCATGTTACATCTATATCATTTCAGAGGTGAATTGCTCAGAATCCCCATAGCAATACTGTACTTACATCCATGATGTTACAAGTCCATGTTACAACATGACTTTTCCAGATATGTCTTCAAAGCAGAATATTATTAATCATATTCTCAAAGAGATTATTATTAAGTAATTCTCCAAATGTTTTCAACAAAAGCATTTGGGGTGCAGGATGCTGACAAGGACAAGCATTTTCTTTGTATTATTAGTAACATATCCCAGCCCATCCCCAAAGGATTTTTATACATCTGATATTGTGAACCATTAATAAACTTCCTCATAATTTTAGACATAATATAAGATGATGTGAGGAGGCCTCCTACAGCACCTATATCCAATAGAAGATTTAAATCCTGTATTTTCCAAACTCAACAAAGGAGCAACTTACTTTATTGTCATCCCACCTTTCTCGTGGATATAGGAATTCAAGGTGGCTAAAAACATGACACAATACAATTAAAACAAAGCAAATGCATGAAATACACATATTTTTTTTTTACAAAATCAAATCCCTTGGGTCAAGAACATAGAAATACATTTAGAACTACACTGAAAAATACCCTGCCCCCTATAATCCCACTCATACTTACATTATTCTAGAATGTTCTGCATGGCTACATCACATGACTAAGGGTGCTTCTACATGGAACATTTAAGTCAGTGTGGGATTGCATCAGTCTGTGGGAGCCTACACAATGCATTCAGGCTAATGTGATTTAACCTGGGAAAACCTGTTTAATTTGGCTGCACTATGGATTATGAATCCAACAACATGATTTGAGGATTCCCCTGTGTTTGGGCAGTGCAGACACGCCCCTGGTTATTATGCAGTATCTGGAGTGGGCGTCTCAGCTTAGGCAGCCCAGGGAGGTGGGGAAGCTGTTTTCTTTGTGTCCACTATCCCCTATTTTCTCCTCAAAACAGAAAATAGAGACATCTCCTCTATGGTGTATCTCTGCTTCCTAGTCTCTTGCCATGTGACTAGCAAAGGAGCTTGGGGAAAATCGGAAAGAGGGACTTGTTTAAATGCAATTTTCCAGATGCCTTACCCAGTATGGATAATGGGTACACTGGTGAAGAAATCTGATAGTTGCAGTCTGAAGAAGTAAATTGTCCAAATTCTACACCATCAAGTTAGATTATGTAAGCTGGGAAGCCAAAACAACTATTCTTGAAAAATGCAGAAGCTGGCCATTGAGAGTTACTTGATATATCACACTCACAATATTGTATTCCTTTAAAAAAGCACAATTGCTAACTAAAGGTTAAATCAAAGAAATTAGAGGTGAATTTCCTTATGTTCAGTCATCTGTATTATTTCCTGCCTGCTACTTCGCTTTGTTTCACTGTTTTGAATATTCTTTTTATTCCTGATGTCATGTAGCTTTATTCCAAGTTCAAAAAAGAAAAAAAGAAAATCTAAATTGCCTGTAGGCTTATGCTCTTTTTAACTTCACACACTGACCTCTTCTTTTTCTGCTAGCTGGTGTTTCAAGCAGCTTGTTGGTATCAATTCTTTTCTTATTCAGAGTCAGTTTGTCATTTGAACTCATCTCTGAGTAAACTTATGGCTTAAAAAAAAAACAGGAGGTAGATAAAATCCAAATAAGTTACAAGAAAACCTTCAATAAATGACTGCCCATCATAGGGCAAATTGTATTTTGATGACACCTCATATAAAATGATTCGTAACATGATGTGAAACCACAAATCATGCTGTTTTTCTGTTCCAAGTGTTAGAATTGGGGAAAAAATGACAAAAATATTGCTATAGGGTATAATGTAGAAACATACACTTGTGTTGCTATGAACCCCCCCCCCCCAATTATCTCTATTTGTGTCCCTTTTACTAACCAGTTGTTTAGAAGTGGTAGCTGTTGAAGAACTTTGAACAAGTTACTTTGGAAAGCTAAAGATATATGGCTCTTAGAAAAAATTAAAGGGGCAAAAGTGAATTTTCTCCACTTTTAGAAGTCCAACAATAGCGGGCTGTGGATGTTGGAGGAATCCAAAGGCTAAAACAAATTAAATGAGCTACATTCTCTACATTCCTTTCCTTCTAAGTGTTTGTGAAACTAGTGCAGAAATATTGTCTGAAAAGCACAATTTGCAATGTGAATAAGTACAATTAATAGCTGTTGATGTTGGAGAAACAGTGAAGAAAATTTTCCAGGAACTGTGTGAGAAATTAAGCTTCCCTGAGATAAAGAGTGAAATATAAACATTTTAATAATAAAACAAAATACATATTGGAATAAATTTTCAAACATATTCCACTGTGTTGGAATTTTCCTTTCAACCCTAAGCTGGTCCTTAAATGACTGTTACAATATTTAAATTATCCAACCACATAGAAAGGGTATGATTTTGTAAGTCTTAATCCAAACAAACATCCCATCAACCTCATGCTAATGTCATTTGAGCTCAACTTGAATTTGAATTTCTCCTGGAAAAGTTACTCCCTTGATAGCTAGTGTAATATTTTTAGGGCCCAAATAAGGCAATTTAATTTCATCTGCACACTTAGGTTTCTAAGACAATATGTGCAAACCTCTAACCATCCAAATATGTTTGAATATTCATGGAACCCGCTGATGGTGAACTTTGCTTTGCATAACAATGCATGAAAGACATTTTAATGTAATAATGAACAACCATCTAGTTATGTTAATTGAAAAATCCTTTGTCACTTACTTTGACCATTTCTAGGTAAACTACAACAATAGAATATCAATAGTGATAGAAGAATGCAAACGTAATTGAATAATTACAGCAAATATGTCCATAGAAATAGCTGTTTGCTGACATTCTACTGTATAAAAAATGAAAGGCACAAATTAGATGAATAAATTATTTATTATGAATTATTCACTTGGCTCTAATAACAGGCCTGTCTTGTCAGATTTCAGGCTACAGCCTGGGAAAATTACCTGGACTAATAGGATTTGTGATACCTCATTGAACTCCATTTCTGCTGCTCCAATCAGCTTCCTCCCATTTGTATTATCTCTTCAGTGTAGCTTGAGCTTTCAAATACTTTTGACAGTGCAACTTTTAATATTATTGGACTGATAGTTGGGAATTGCACCATCCACAGGATTCAGTTCAGCATTTCAGAAAACAGCCTATTTCAGGCTGATTAACAGATGTCTCCTTTGTCTCAGATACAAGTCCAAATCTCAATTCTTCCTGAAAATCCAAATCACAATTCTCCCTGAAAATTGAAATCTCCATATTGGCTATCACTCTAATGCAAAAACAGCATTAGGTATTTTTGTGTTCAATTGAATTTAAACTATGGGTGCTGTTTACCTCTGCTAAACTTTCAGGCAATTGTGTGCAGCATGCTTTGCATTATACATCTTTCAAAGATAGTGTGTAGAGATAGACAGATAGATTTTCTCCCCACCAGGGTTACCAAAGGACATTATGTGGGATTAGGGACAATTGATATGAAAATGGCATATGCTATAGAAGTTTTCCTGTCCCAAACCTTGCAAAATACAGTATTAGAAGTTAAAAGAGATAGTTAAGATTAATGAAGATAATATTAATATTTTATGATATGTTGGCAGAACAGTCATATATACTCAACTGGAACTGCAGTCAAACCATCACAATAAGACTTTAGTGGATGGGTTGATGGATGAATAGAGGCGAAAGGACAGAGCACCCAGCATTTCCCAGGAAGCTGGGTGTTATTTCATAATCTAGAATAGAGGAATTGATTTCTCTAGTGAAACAATTCCCTAGAAACTAAAGCTGCCAATTACAAAATTATATCCCCTGGAATCATTGGCCCCACTGTTCTGCCCCTCTCCTAGTGTTTTTAATATGGAGAGCTAGGAAGAAATGTACCTTTTTTGAAATACACTATCTATTCCTTTCTGTCTTGTCCATCCCATTGCACATTGCTAATGGGTCTTCAAGTTTGATCAGATTCAAATTTGATCTTCTTTTGAAGAGTCATGCTTTAATTAGGGCATTTTCTGCATCTGTCTAAATCACTCCAAATAATTAATTGCTAGTGACAGTATGAACTTTAAAGTAAGACATGCATAAATTTTAAAACATATCTCCTTTACTTTCAACTCCCTTACTGAAATGTGGATACTGAGAATATTTCTGAAACCAAATTTCACCCTTGGAAACCTCACCCTTGTGAAGAAGATAGAGGTTTACTGCCTGTCAGACGACTTCATCACACTAGAGAATGAATCCACTATTTATTTATTTTTAATTTATCTAGGTTTTAGCCAATAAACAGTATCATTAAAATAACATTACATTATATCCTCGTGTATAAGCCTAGATATTTTAGTTTAAAAGTTAAATCCAAAATCCTGAGTAGATTTATCCACAAGTCAATGTAAGTACCGTACATGAATCTCTATCAAGCAAACAAACTCAGAAACCATTTCCTTCTTTAAGTAGAGTGGTAAAAGGCAAGAGCCATCCTGGGAGAATCTAAAAGGAGCACTGACCTTCTTTATTCCAATGCTTTTTGAATGACTGGGCAAAATGGTGGCAATAGCTGGCCTCCTGAGGTCTTGCTGACACTTTCCTATCTTTTCAGAATGACCCTCAACTTTCCCATGAGTCATATCAAAATCCATGATTTTGCCTTCCCCCCCCCTTGACTTCTACAAGAGGTCAATGTATGCATGGATATATAAGATAACTAGCTGTGCCCTGCCACGCGTTGCTGTGGCCTTTAGTAAGAGTTTTGAAGTCTCTGCCTGGTCTCTCTTCCTTCCTTCACTCGCCCTCTTTCCCTCTTTCTCTCTCTCACACTCCTTCCTTTCCCCTCTTTCTCTCTCTTTCTCTCTCTCTCTCTCTGGCATCCCTCCTTCCTCCCCCTTCTTTATGCTTGTGTGTAAACTTGAGTATCTTCTGTTGGACATGGGGGTTCAGTGTGGCATGTTTGCCCCAATTCTGTCGTTGGTGGGGTTCAGGATGCTCTTTGAGTGTTGGTGAACTCTGAATCCCAGTGACTACAACTCCCAAATGTCAAGGTCTATTTCCCTCAAACTCCATCTGTGTGGATATTTGGGCGTATTGAATGCTTTGGTCCGGATCCATCATTGTGTCTTCAAAGTCGCCCCCTCCCTTCTTCCCACCCCTTCCCTCCCTGAGTCACTCCTTCCCTCCTCCCACCCCCTCCGGAAAGACACGCCCCCTCCCTTCGCCCCACCCCTTCCCTCCCTGATTGACTCCTGGAAGGAAAGGGGTGGGGCGAAGGGAGGGGGCGTGTCTTTCCAGAGGGGGTGGGAGGAGGGAAGGAGTGACTCAGGGAGGGAAGGGGTGGGGAGAAGGGAGGGGGCGACTTTGAAGACACGCCCCCTCCCTTCACCCCACCCCTTTCCTCCGTGACTCACTCCTTCCCTCCTCCCTCCCTCTCTGGTTAGACATGCCCCCTCCCTTCACTCCACCCCTTTCCTTCCAGGAGTGTCTCAGGGAGGGAAGGGGTGGGGTGAAGGGAGGGGGCGTGTCTTTCCAGTGGGGATGTGGCGCGGTGAGGCTTGGAGGCAGCGTGGGAGAAGTAAGATGAAGGAGGGGGTGGAGGGAAGGGGGCGGGGGGAAGTTGCGTTGTTTGTGTGTGTGTGTGTGTGTGTGCCATGGGGAAGTGCGGTGACGTGTTCACGCTGGGCGGGGCGAGGGAGGGAGAGAAGTGCGTTGGCCGTTCGGCCATGTGTGCGCGCGCGCTGGGGACTTTGCGCCAGTGCGCATGCTCAGTTGTTTTGCCGTTTTTTCTGTGTGTGGTTGTGTTGTTTTGATTTCTGACTGGATTAGTTTGTACCTAGTGGGTTGTCCTTGGGGCATGGCAATTTTGGTGGAGTTTTGTGGAGGGGTTTTAGAGTTTTGCTTCCCCGTTGGACGCCAGTAGGAAATTTATAGATATAGATAAATAAAAATCTAATTTAATAAAATATTATTAAAGTATTTATCTTCTTTGCCACCCAAAATGATATTAAAACTGTCATTTTATTGACAAAGAAGTGTAATACTTTCCTACCTTTTCAGATACAACCAAATACATGTGTACTTAAGTAAAAAAGGGAACTCTCTCTCACAGCCTTTAACCTATTGTCTAGTTTGATCTTGAGGTTTAATACTTCTCTACTCACATGAAGCAGAGCCACATACTTACTATTAAGTTAACACAGAAAAGAAAACTTCTCTCTTACAGCCAGACAATATATCTTTAATATATTGTCTACTTTGACCCTGGTATTGTTTGGGTTGAGGGTTTTTTTTTTTGCTTTGTTCTTCTTTCTTTTCTTTTGTGCTTGAGTTTCATGCTGGGTGTGTTGCCTCAAGCCAAGAATTAAAATCTTGCATGATGACATACATTACCAGTGCAAACTATTTGTGTAATCCAATTACCCTTGTGAGGCCATTTAAAAGATTACAGGGAGTAAAGTAGAACAAATAGAGTGTTTGGCTGATATAGAAATGGCCTGCCATTTGAAAGAAGAAGAGAAAACAAAACAAAATTGTTCTGGAAGATACGTGTCGCAGATTTCTTCAAAGCATCATCATAGGTTAGTGAAAAGGATGTTTGCTTCTAAATGCCAAATGCTGTCAAAAAGAACCATACATAATTAGGTAACAAGCAAAGAGCACTCCTTGCAAAATTTTCCTTAAGGTTTTAGTAGCTCCAGATGAGCTTTTACTGCTTCAGGGGCCTCCATGTTTGGTGGAAATGGGATCTACAAGCATCAATTTTTCTCCTGGGTCATCTGCACTTGATCTTACTTTGTTTAAACCCAAGCACAAGAAAGGAGGACTCTTTAACTGAATAAGGAACATGGATTCATTTTAGAACAAAAATATAATTTACTGAATATTTAAATGTTTCTAACAGAAAGCATTTGATTTTTTGATTTTTGAATAGTTGATTCATCCAACCAGGGCCAGAAATGTGAATAGTTACCTCTTGAAAATTTGGATTTGACTTGAGTGCATTTGATCATGCTCCTGTCAAATTAGAATTGCATTGTTTCCAGAGAGTATAATCACTTTTAATATTCATACAGCAGGCAAGGATAATGGTGTCCTCTCCACTGGAAATAGCTATACCTGTTACTTTTTGAAAAACTTACTTTTTGAAAAAAATTCATTTTTTTTCATGTTTCAGATGGACAAAGGGGTTTTTTCAGGCTTGCACACTGTGGTGGGCAATGTGGGCAATTTTCTCCACATGTATTTGTGTGAAATTAATGCTGCAGATACTGAAACCAGCCACACCAGTATGTGCTTAGCCTTGCATTTTTCCTGTTTCATAGCTTGGCCCTCCAACTTGATCAGTGTTCTATGCCACTCTTGTTGTGATTGCAGAATGGCAACTGGGACTCTCAACACTTGATCTTGAATACTAGGGACCTCATCACATGTGCCACTGGAATAACCCAGGATCATGGCAAATCCGGTGGTGCTTGGTGGGGGGAAACCTGTCACCCCACACCCCGCATTGCCTGACTTACCCCAGGCTGAATCCCATGGGGGGAGGGGGGAAGCTTCTGCCACTTGCCTTCCCCCGTTGATCTCAATGCAACATGGTAAGTCTCCCATGTTGCCACTACTTCAGCATATGCAGGTTCCTCTTCCCTTTTGCAACAGAGCCCTGCCAGAAGTAGATGTATGCCATGGGATGAGAGCCGGCTCGCTCCATCACAAAACTGAGGAACAACCAGCATAAGCCACCAAATTTTAACTCATCTCGTTGTAAAATATGTAAATTGACACTTTTTAACAATGATAACATTCTTATAATGGGTGGAAGGAGGTAATTGCTTCTTTTGCTCCTTGTGATTTTTTTCCCTCGCAGATTGGGAGTATGCTTGTTTCCTAGCATGTCTAGTTTCTTTCAAGTAGAATAAGAAGTACTGGGGCTCAAGTCTTCATCAAATCTCATTATTTATTACTGACTCCTTCCCACCCACTGATTTTTCCCCCTTAGTTATCCCCACTGTATCAACTATTTACTGTCCTGGCTTTGATTATATTCAGATAAGTTCAGCCAAAAGCAGCCAGAAGCCCATCTTGTTTATGAAACCACTTGGAAACAAATGAGGTAGCTTCAGATTTAGTGGTCCAGCATGATTACTATCACTATTATCACAGGAACATTAGCCCATCACTATTGGGGATGACCTGTTCATCCTGGATTGACGCTTCCTGGAATGATGTTTCAAAGTGTCCCAAAATAGGTTTGTATCCAGCCTCTGCTTAAAAGCCTCCAAAGAAGGAGCCTGCACCACACTCCAGAGCAGAGAGTTCCACTGCTGAACAGTTCTCACAGTCAAGAAGTTCTTCCTAAAGTTCAGGTGGAATCTTCTTTCCTGCAGTTTGAAGCCATTGTTCTGCGTCCTAGTGTCCAGAGCAGCAGAAAACAAGCTTGCTCCCTCCTCCCTATGACACCGCCTCACATATTTATACATGGCCATCATGTCTCCTCTCAGTCTTCTCTTCTGAAGGCTAAACATGCCCAGCTCTTTAAGTCACTCCTCATAGGACTTATTCTCCAGACCCTTGAACATTTTAGTCACCCTCATCTGGACATATTCCAGCTTGTCAACATCTCCCTTCAATTTTGCTGCCCAGAATTGGACACAGTATTCCAGATGTGGTCTAACCAAGGCAGAATAGAGGGATAGCATGACTTCCCTGGATCTAGACACTATACTCCTATTGATGCAGGCCAAAATCCCATAGGCTTTTTTGCCGCTGCATGACATTGTTGGCTCATGTTTAATTTGTCCACAAGGACTCCAAGATCTCCACGAGGACTCCAAAATCAAAGAGTGGAAAATAAAATGAAATGTTTGTCAGGTACATTTTGGAACAGTCTTTTTTTCTGTTCAGCTTTTATGGAAAAGGAAAAAAGCTGCAGCTTACGTAGAAATTTAGTTATTCACATATAATCATAAGAGTCTAAGAATCTTATCTTAGGATAATTGACATTGCTAAATAAATATATTTTATCCTCTGTTCTCACTGAAGTCTGTTCAATTGTTCCCTATGTCTATTTATTCATTTGCAGTTCTCTGTTCTTGTTACACTTTCAAGATGAGTTCAAAATATCACATTTTTGAAGCTCAATCCATCATGTTGTAATTCTCTGCCAAACAGTATAAGACCAGGAGGTGGTATAAAATAAATCTATGTTCATGGAGAAAAGGAAAAAAAGATTCTAAATGAGAAATGTCCAAAACGAATCCATTCTGATGACAGACCTTAGCACTATAATGAGAAATGAAAGTAGAATAAAAATCACAAAACACTCATAATAAAGGTGATAATGAGAATTAGTAGTACTATACAAAAGAAAATCCCCACAAGATTCAACAGCTTCTATTTGGTAGAGTCTTTGTCAAATGTTGAATTTATTTTTAAAAGACACTATTTATTTTATTTTGTGTTTTAAACCTGTCTCTATGTTTTTAATCTATGAATTTAAATGGATTTGTGTGTTTATTATATTTCTTATCTAGTTGAAGTCTTTGGGATAGGTGAGTAAGAAGTTAAAAGTATTATTATTACATGTTCTCAAACTATTTATGAATCAGTACTATTTTCAAGACAAAAACAATAAAATATCTTCATTACTCTAAAGCTTCTTATCCACATTCATGCATAAATAAAGTTACTACATAATTCTGTTCCTTTCACCTATGGGGAGAGGTGAGTAAAATGAGGATAACAGCAGCAGCAGTAGCAACAACAACAACAACAACAGCAGCAACAAGTTTCTATTCAGTTGCTCCGGGACATGGTGGATGAGATGAATTACATGTATTCTGACTTCAGACTTGATTGTGAGACAAGAGAAAGTTTTAGTTACTTTTGCTCATGTCCTACACAGGGTGGATCCAGACCAACCTTTATCCCAGGAGAATCTGCATTTTAAAGTGTGCACTTTGTAGGGTGGGTGTCCAGATGCTCTCATGGGACTGGCCCGTGAGAATATATGGAGGCCCAGCCCCCCTCCCCTGAAGCTCCCAGACCCCTTTGAAAAGTAAAGAAAACTTACCCAGCCTCTAGTAAACTCTTAGAGCAGCTCTCCCGGCATGTAGAAATGACACTCCAGGAGAGCGGGGGGGGGGGGGAGGGTGATTTTCCTCCCCTCCCCCTCCCCCCACTCTCCTGGCATGTAATTTCTATGGGCCAGGAGAGCTGCTCCAAGTCTGGAGGCCAGGTAAGTATTCTTTACTTTTCAAAGGGCTTTGGGGGAGGGGTGGGTATTCTCAGTTTTCCTGACTAATTTAGTCTGGAAAACTGGGAATGATGTCTGGAATGCAGTCCAGATACTGGAAATAGTGGGTTTATCCCGCACCTTCCAAGAAGGTGTGGAATAAATCCACTATCTAATTATTTTGCTACAAACCAGGGTTTTACTGGTTTGAAGCAAATTAATTCAGGACTGTCTAGAACGTTGTCTGGACAGCCCCTTCTTTATTGTGGGAGTTACCACAATAAAGGTACTGTCTGGACAGGCTCACAGAGAACTGAACAAAGGGTATTGGTTCTGCTGAAGGGATAATGGAAGCTGGGTAGGCAACTTGGCAAATAAATATTCAGAATGTATAATGCTATAGGCCAGGGGTCCTCAAACTAAGGCCCAGGGGCCGGATACGGCTCTCCAAGGTCATTTACCCGGCCCTCGCTTAGGGTCAACCTAAGTCTGAAACTACTTGAAAGCACACAACAACAACAACAACATCAACAACAACAACAATTCTATCTCATCAGCCAAAAGTAGGCCCACATTTCCCATTAAAATACTAATAAGCTTATATTTGTTAAAATTGTTCCTCATTTTAATTATTGGATTGTTTTTAAGTGTTTTGTGCGCTACAAATAAGATATGTGCTGTGTGCATAGGAATTCATTCATGGGTTTTTTTCAAATTATAATCCAGCCCTCCGACAGTTTGAGGGACTGTGAACTGGCCCTCTGTTTAAAAAGTTTGAGGACCCCTGCTATAGACAATTGACCAATCTTAGATCTCTTTTTTTAAAAAAAAAATACTATATTTTCCCCAAACCCATATAATTCAGGTGTAAAGGCTAAATAATAAGAGTTCCCTCTCCCATTCTTTAATCAAATCTGTACAACCAAATGTCCAGAGATAGAGAGAAGGGGAGATTTTGCTGTGATCTATTCTGAAATAACAAGAGTCCAGCCTTTAGATAGGAATGAAACATTTATATTTGTGTGGGGAATTGCCTCTGTGTGTTCCATTAAACAGGAAATATTTTCTGGTTTGTTTGTTTGTTTGTTTGGAAAGGGAACTTTGGAAACAGGTACAGCAATCAATGGGAATGTTTTTTCCATTTGTTTCCTTCCATCGTAGACTACAACCCAATTGTGATATGAGGAGCTGAGTTATAATGTGGCGTATATGGGTGGCACTAGATATGGGAAGTCTGGTCAAACTGCTCTGCATCTTTCTATGCATTCTACTCCCTTCTCCAGGTATTGTGTTAAATAACTGAAGGACAACATGTTTGGTATGATCTCAGGCTAATGAACACTTCTCAGCTCTAAAATGGTGCACAAGATTATCAGGAACAATTTTGTGTGGCTGATACATTCCTAGCATATAATGCAATCTACTAGATTATTTCATTAATGACAATTCATTGGATCTGAATACAATAAAGTAAGGAAGAAAGGCTTCCTTGCAGCAATATGAAGAAACGCTGAAGGAAATAAGAATGCTCAAATCTTTTAGAAATCAACATGATCTGAGCGTACATATGTTTAAGAGAAATTGATACCTTTAGATCTTAAATATTCTCAATACCCTCTTGAGTATGCCTAAATAGAATCATAAACAACCAGAAGTTCATAATAATTCTTATACTTGTAGTACACAAAGAATCCTATTGCAGTTTAAGTGGCACTTTAATGTACAGTTTTATATAGTGGAAATTCCATGCAGATTTTAAGATTAATCAAGCCATATACAGAAAGACCATTTATGAAAGGCAGCTAACAAAAGCATTTGACCCTGTCTGTTGCTTTTTTGTGAATGCAAACAATGCATTTGTAAATTTATTTATTTTTAAAAGTCACTTTTAAGTATGTTTCTTTGGAGATATTTCACTAGCTTGAAGCACAAACTTCAAGAATATATATCTATTCAGTCAAAAATGCCTAATTAACTTTTTACAGAAGAAAGCTGGCTAGAATAAAATCAATTAAGTTGAAATGTGGTGATGAAGAAGGCTTCTTCACCACCACCCTAAGTCCCCTTTGAGGTGAGAAGGGCAGGGTACAAGTATGGGAAATAAATAAATAAATCATCCATATACTGTGGACAGCAAAAAAAACCTCAAATAAATGGATCCTAGAGCAAATCAAACTTGAACCCTCCCTAAAAGCCAAGATGACTAAACTGTTGTACTTTGAACGTATCATGAGAATACATGACGTACCAGAAAAAAGACAATGATATTTGATAAGGTAGGTAGCAATAGAAAAAAGAGGAAGATTATGCAGGCAGTCAACAAGTTATGGACAAGATGATGATGATGATGATATCTTCAAAACTGGGGTGGGTGTTGTCCAGAAAACAAATGCAATGCTCAGAGTTTGGAAAACTGCCATCAGGAATATTCAAATAGTTTTTACTCTGATCCTTTTTCCAGTACTAGATGAACAAGAACAAAAATGTAGGCTTTCGGATCTACAGCAATGTTTCATTCTTTTGCCTACACAGCATAGCCAATGTCCTGTGAAGATGGAGTTTGTAGTCCAACAACATCTGAAGGTCCAATTTCTTCACACCTGTTTTGATCACATGATCAGTCACTTTTGCAACCTTAATTTGCTTCCATGACAGTACAGGAGAATTTCAAAATGACACATATGAATTGTAAACATACAGATATTTCTCTCATATACATCCAGCCTGTACAGATGGATCCCAGTGTAGCAAGGAACTTCCACCTGGAAGCTGTTCCAGACACATATGTGCTTTTCTGGGCTGTCTCTAGTGCATCATCCCACCAGAATAGCATAACTTTGACTAACAAATAATTACCCTTAAACTATCTCAGAAAAATCCAATTTATCTTTGTGGAAAGATGAGATGAAAGATTGCATTTAGCCAAAAAAAAAAAAAAGACATCTGATTTTCTTAAACTCTTTTGATGTTTTTGTCACATTTCACCAAATACCTTATTTCAGTGGTTCTCAACCTGTGGGTCCCCAGATGTTTTGGCCTTCAACTCCCAGAAATCCTAACAGCTGGTAAACTGGCTGGGATTTCTGGGAGTTGTAGGCCAAAACACCTGGAGACCTACAGGCTGAGAACCACTGCCTTATTGTATATAAAGTAGCAGACTGCCTATAATGTCTCATTCTTTCAGCTACCTGTGCTTATTTTTATGTGACAAATTAAAATGTATTTGAACATGTGTTAATATGGGGGATCTCTTGGTGAACTAAAGATCATATTTATTTTATATCCCTCTTCATGATTGTGACAGTAAATCATGTCAGCTTTTCTTTCCAGAGCAATTTTTGATATTTCTTCTTGTCTCTTTCTTTTTTAAAAATGGGGTGTCGGTGTGTGTGTGTGTACAACAAGGGAGCTCATTAAATTCAGAATAAAGAGGAGAAAAGGTGTTACAAGAAGTTAATTAACAAGATACAAAGATACCAATTAACACCTATATTGCGAAGGAAAAACTTTTTTCATGTACTATAGTAAAAAAATAAATTCACATCTGGTTGCGCATATTTAACTGGCACAAGACTAAATTTGAATCTGATGCCAGTATTAATCCAAAGTATCCCAATAGGAAAAGGAGTCCAAAAACACATCCCTCTGGTAATAACTGAGGTCTCTTTTTATAGGATGAGCATCTGTTCACGTATTAACATTTGTGACAGTAGATTTATTGAAAAATAAACACATCTTTTAGAAAAATGAAGGAAGCATTTTTAAAGACACACCAGATATTTTGAAGCTATTCGGATTTTTTTATTTGCAATTCACACCTTTACAAAGATTTTTTGGGGAAAATATTATAAATGATTTGCAAAAAAGGAGGGTTTTTAAATGTCATTAATTGGATTTAATTCAGTCTTATGCCATGTATTTGCAGAGGCTAGATTCAGTGATTTTGTAAACTGCTTTGACTCCCTCCAGGGATGAGAAAAGTGGTATATAAATGAATAAATAAATTTCTATCTAATTCACGCCCAGGTGAGTACAGAATGAAACCATACAAACACAACACACACCTTTTGGGCTAAATAGCGCATTACAATCATGTGCCTAAACCTTGATTTTGCTCTCTGTCAGGCTGAGACTAGTGAACTCATCAGCCTTGTATGATGGAGGAGTCACAGCTTCCCAACTGATCCTGTTCAAGCTCTGATTGAGGCGAGCTGGGTAGTCACATCGCCAAGGCGGGTGAGTTCAGCAGTCTCGGCAATGGGGGAAGGGGAACCACTTTCCTGCCAGCCTGGCTTTCTGCTCCTTCTCAGCTGGCTTCTCCCTTGTCTCTCATCAGCTTGTGAACACTACAGTTGATGACACACTACACTCAAGTAAAAGTGTATATGTGTGTAGCCAATTTTTTGCAGTTGGACATTTGGTTTCCACAATGTCTTACACAAGGCACATAGAAATAGATATAGAATGTAAATCAACCAAATGACATTGTTATTTTTTTGCTGTGTTCAAGTTGTTTCTGGCCTAATTAATTAATTTTTTTTAGAGTAAACAGCTTTCTTGTGTGACCAGTACCTACAAAATCAATGTATCCAATCATTTATATTTATTAGGACTTGTACCAAGTAAAACATTGTCTGATTTGTGATTGAAAGACCAAGTCTAGTTGATCTTTAAAACTCTGCATTTGTGCACTGATTGATTTCCTGTTGGATACAGGAGACAATTGTAAGGAGCTTCAGTGAAAGAAGAAGAAGAAAGGAACTGTTTATTCACCCCATACAACAATCTAAAACAGGCCTTGGGAAAAGTTTTGTCCTCTGGATGTTTTCAACTACAACTAGTCATATTGGCTGGAATATTTGGGAGTTGACATCAAAAACATCTGAATGTCCAAAGTTTCTCTACCACTGACCTAAGGACAGTTAAGAATGGCCCTCTAATGTGGCACCACTATTGTATCATATGATAGGAAAAAGTAGAGCTTGGAAATGTAACCTTTCGGCTACATTTCCCGCAATAACTCTGACTGTTTGGTCAATGTTGACATTTCAGTCCAAAGAAATAACTTTTTCAAACCCAAGCAAGGCGCTGACAATGATTTTCCAGACATGTTCAAGAGAGGTTCATGGTTGTTCCCAAATTATTTTGGAGTTGTATCATGTCCTTGTTTCTGTTGCTATAGCTGAAGAATGGGAAATAATAATAGCTGAAGTCAGATTTACCTACAGAGTTTCTGGAAACGTTACCTCAGAATGTTTTTCCCTTTACAAATAGTCTGAAAACCATTCAGTCTAAGTTGTTTTTAGCAGTCTTATTTTGGCACAGCTTTCCATTGAAAACATTGTTCTAAGTATTTACAGCATACTTAATGAAATGCACGATGTTCAGAGGAAAAGCAAGTCTTTTCACTGCAAGGTATTGTAGATATTATACATATTTTCATGTCAGCCTTTGAAAATAGTTCTTCATATTTATTTATGTATTTTATGTTTGAACAACTTCCCCTAAGCTTTTTTTACTTATGGGAAGTTTTTAAAGTGACGAGGAATAAAAATGACAAATATTTTTTACTGCCTGAAACTAAAAGATGTGAAAAATGAAACATAAGCTGAGTGGGGGTTTTCCTGATTTGGGAAAACTGCTAAAAGAAAAAAAATACAGATACTAGTTAGGGCATTACAAAAATCAGTTAAAACATGGTTCCTTTCAGAACTTAGTTTTACTAAACACTAATTGGGAGACACTCTCTCTCATACAATGTAGTTTGTTTCTTCATTAATGCAAAATAGTATTTTAACAGAAATTGGCCCAAGATTTAACCTGCCCCCCATCTTCCTTCTATGAATAGGATAGTTGTGACACTGAGAAGCAGTCCCACATATATTATTCTTGTGTGCCTTCACGTTATTTCTGACAAATGGCTATCCTAAGGCAAAACAACCTCAGGGTTTTCTAAGCAAGGTTTGTTCATATGGTTTCTGCCATTGCCTTTCTCTGGATGGATATGGTTTACTCAAAGTCACCCTGTGGTTTCCATGACTATGCAAAGATTCACATCCAGATCTACCAGTTTAGCTCCAGTCCAGTACGCAAACAGCTACATCACATTGAAACTCAGTATCCCTATAGAATCACAAATAATAATAATAATAATAATAATAATAATAATAACAGACAGAAAAACAAGAAACTGATGACAATCCACTACTCATTACACTCGCGTAGTGATGTTGACAGACTTTACCTTCCCAGAAAATCGAGAGGCAGAGTGAAACAAACAGTAGAAGAAGAGAAGCATGCACTGGCAGATTATGTGAAAGGCAGTCAAGAACCAACATTGAAGGAAGTCAATAGTACTAAACTGCTTAAAGTACAAAAGACAAAGAGTGAATAATACCATAAAAATACAATCCAGAGCAGTAGAGAAAACTGGTGAAAGAAGGCTCTCCATGGACAGTTCCTGGGAAAAATTGAAACATGGCTGTGCCTCACAAATGGAACTTTGAAAAAGGAAAAAGAGGGCCTGATTCCGGCAGCCCAAGAACAAGCCATTAGAACAAATGCCATCTAAGCCAGAATTGAAAAGGTGATGACAGATCCCAAATGTAGACTCTGCAAGGAAGCAGATGAAACAATAGGTCACATTTTCAGCTGCTGCAAGAAGATCGCACAGACAGACTACAAGTAGAGGCATAACACCATTGCTCAGATGATTCATTGGAACTTGTGCCACAAATACCATCTGCCTGTGACAAAGAACTGGTGGGATCACAAGTCTGAAAAGGTTACAGAAAATGAACACATCAAACTCCTTTGGGACTTCCAAATTCAGACTGACAGAGTTTTGGAGCACAATACTCCTGACCTCACGATGGTGTTAAAAAGCAAAGTATGGATCGTTGATGTTGCAATCCCAGGTGACAGCAGGATTGAAGAGGAACAACTGGAAAAGCTGGCATGATAATGAGGATTTAAAGATCAAACTGCAAAGACTCTGGCACAAGCCAGAAAAGGTGGTCCCAGTGGTGATCGGCACACTGGGTACAGTGCCTAAAGAACTTGGCCTGCACTTAAAAACAATTGGCATTGACAAAATTACCATCTTCCAGATTCAAAAGGCCATTTTACTGGCATCTGCACGCATTATTCACCCATACATTACACAATCCTAGACACTTGGGAAGTGTCCAATGTGTATTCAAATACAACAGCCAGCAGTGTGATTTTGTCTGCTGTGGACTCATCTTGTTGTGTTTCAAATAATAATAATAATTTATGTCACAAGTACCACCTACCAACACTAAAGAATTGATGGGATCATAAACCTGCAAAGGTAGTGGAAAATGAACACGCAAAAATACTGTGGGACTTTTGAATCCAGACTGACAAACTTTTGGAATACAATACACCAGACAACACAATTGTGGAAGATAAAAAAGTTTGGATTATTGATGTCGCCATACTGGGTGACATACCGCATTGAGGAAAAACAACAGGAAAAACTCAGCCATTATCAGGACCTCAAAATCCCAGTGGTCATCGGCACACAGGGTGCCGTGCCAAAAGATATCAGCCAGCATTTGGAAACAATAAACATTTGACAAAATCATGATCTGTCAACTGCAAAAGGCCACCTTACTTGGATCTGTGCCCATCATTCGAAAATACATCACACAGTCTTAGATGCTTGGGAAGTGTATGTCTTGTGATTTTGTGATACAAAACCCAGCATATATTATTATTATTATTATTATTATTATTATTATTATTATTATAACTTTATTTGTACCCCGCTAGCATCTCCCTAGGGATTCGATGCGTTTTACAACAGGCCAGAGCCCAACACAATACAACAATACAATACATAGCAAATAAACAGTTAAAGCAGAAAACAATAGCAATAACAATACAACAGGACATTATTAAAAACTGAGCCGACTGGAGTAGGGTACAGGATTAAAAGTGATGAGGTGTCAGAGGGATATGGGATTAAAATATAAGTGCAGTGTGCGTTGAAGGTGATCTTGACTCAACTAAAGTGCTTCTGGGCTTTGGTAGTGGAGTTCCTAATCTGAGAAGGCACGTTGGAACAGCCAGGTTTTCAGGTTCTTTCTGAAAACCGCCAAGGTAGGGGCCTGTCTGAGATCTTTCGGGAGGGCATTCCAGAGGCGGGGGGCCACCACAGAAAAGGCCCTGTCCCGCGTCCCCACCAACTGCACCTGCGAGGCGGGCGGGATCACGAGCAGGGCCTCTCCTAATGACCGGAGTGAGCATGTGGGTTCGTAGACTGTGATGCGGTCTTGCAGGTAGGGTGGTCCCAAACCGTTAAGGGCTTTGTAGGTAAGCACCTGCACCTTAAATTGGGCTCGGAAAATAAACGGCAGCCAGTGGAGCTCCTTGAACAGGAGGGTTGACCTCTCTCTGTAAGGGGCCCCCGTTAGCATCCTGGCTGCTGCCCGTTGGACCAATTGGAATTTCCGAGCCGTTTTCAAGGGCAGCCCCACGTAGAGTGCATTGCAGTAATCCAGTCTAGAGGTGACTAAGGCATGGACCACTCCGGCCAGATCAGCCTTCGCGAGGTACGGGCGCAGCTGGCGCACAAGTCTCAGTTGTGCAAAAGCCCTCCCGGCCACCGCCGATGCCTGAGCCTCAAGCGTGAGCGATGAATCCAGGAGGACTCCCAAGCTGCGGACCTGTGGCTTCAGGGGGAGTGTAACCCCGTCCAACACAGGTTGCCACCCTATACCCCGGTCTGGTTTGCGATCGACCAGGAGGACCTCTGTCTTGTCGGGATTGATCTTCAGCTTGTTCGTCCTCATCCAGATAGACACAGCGGCCAGGCACTCATCTAGCACCCGAGAGGCCTCCTTGGAATTAGGTGGAAAAGAGTAGTAGAATTGTGTGTCATCTGAGTAGAGATAGCACCCAACTCCAAAACTCCGGATGACCTCTCCCAGCGGTTTCATGTAGATGTTAAAAAGAATGGGAGATAAAATAGAGCCTTGCAGGACCCCACAGGTCAAAGGCCAGGGGTCCGAGCAGGCATCTCCCAGCTTCACCATCTGGGTTCGTCCCTCCAGGAAGGACCGGAGCCACGACAGAACCGTGCCCCCAAGGCCCATCCCAGAGAGCCGACCCAGAAGGATACCATGATCGATGGTATCGAAAGCTGCTGAGATGTCCAAGAGGACCAGCAGGGTTACACTCCCCCTGTCCAGTCCTCTACGGAGGTCATCCACCAAGGCGACCAAGGCTGTCTCAGTGCCATGACCAGGCCTGAAACCAGACTGTGCCCGATCCATATCTCATTTGCTGTGACATACTGTGTTTTTGTGACAGTAAAATATAATAATAATAACTTTATTTTTATATTCCACCACCATCTCCCAAAAGGGACTCAGGACGGCTTACAAGTGGGACCAAGCTCAATATCAACACATTTTCCCAACTAAAACACATTTAAAAACATAATAACACTGTCAAAAAATCACTAGAGAACATAAAAAATGGATAAACAAAATAGAAGAATTTGGGAGATTTTCAGGTTTCAAAATAAATAAGAAGAAAACAATGATACTTAACTAAAAACATATTGAAAATGAGACAAGAAAAGCTAAAAGAAATTTCAGGACTGCAAATAGCAGACAAAAAGAAATACTTAGGCCTTACCATAACTGCAAAAAAAAAAACAACCCTTAACTATTGAAAAATAATTACAAAACAGAATGGAAGGAAATTAAAAAAGATTTGGAAAATTGAAAATCTTTAAATTTGTTCCTGATGGGAAGAATTGCTGATATCAAAATGAATGTCCTCTTAAAAATGTTATGTTTGTTTCAGAATCTCCCAATAATTAAAAATATACAGATTTTTAAAGAATGGAATAAAGATTTGTCAAAATTTATATGTTTGAGAGAGAAACCTAGAATTAAATTTACAAATTTGATGGATGAGAAGAAAAGAGGAGGATTTGGCATTCCAGATCTAAAGACATGAGGCATGTGGACTAGCATGGATTAAAGATTGGATGACACCCAATAAAATAAAAAAAAAACATAAGAAGGCCATGATCTAAGAATTGGGTGACACTCATACCTTTGGTATGGAAAAGGAAAGGTGGGAAAAAACTTTCATAATCTTCTTCGAAGAGCTGCATTAATTAAAATTTGGGAAAAGTACAAATGCAGACTATATCCCAAAACTCCATTATGAATTTCACCTCTGGAAGCTGGACAAAGAAAATTATAAATAAATTCTTAAGAAACAAAATGGAGATTATCTCATGAAAAAACAGGAAGAAATTAATAAAACATATAAGAATATTTTCTGGTTCCAATATAGACAAGTAAGAGGATATAACAATATGGATAAAATAACAGGACTCACTGTAAAAGAAAGTTTCTGGGATAGAATAATGACAACAGAAAATAAAGTAATTACAAAAATTTACAAGAAATTGCTAGAATGGGCCACAGAAACTGAACAAGTATGATTTAATGGGCTAACAACATAGGCTGGTCAATAAAATTGGAGCAATGAGAGAAAATTTGGAATCATAAACATGTCTACGACTTGAAAGAGAACTGGCATAAAATGATGTGCCCTGCAAAAATTAGTGAAGCATTACAAAACTATGCAATCTTTTATTTGTATACCACTCTATCTCCCCGAGGGGACTGAGGGCGGTTTTCAGCATAGGTAAAGCATTCAATTACCAAGACAAAATCATACAGAATAACCATGATAAAACATAGACGTAATATTATAAAACAGTCATACATATTTAAAATTAAAAGGCAGTACTTATTTCCATTGGGCAAAAATTCAACTGCCAATGGCCAGAATTTCAGAGTAGGCCTAGACAACTATGAGAGGGCTGCACTAGAGCAATGAAATAGCCTAGGGCCAGGGGAGTGGCTATCCTGACCCACCTGATGGTCAGGATAGGATCTGGGGCTATTTATTGCTAAGGCCTGCTGAACAGCTATAGAAGGTCTGGGCCAATGGGGAAGCATAGGGCTGTGGAAGTGGGTAAAATGCAGAGCAGAATCCTAACTAATGGCTTGCATAGACTCTTAAGCTTCTTCCTTCTCCCGCCACAACCCATTTTCATGATAACCTTGATTCATTCTATTCCTTTTTTCTTTTCAATTTATTTTTATCATTATTGTTAAAAAGTATTCTTCAATAAAAAATTATTTAACAAGCATATAACAATCTGATTAAACAACAAAAACCAGCAGAACATCAAAAACATTACAATGAAACAAGCAAACCTTTATGGACAATCTAAAAATGTTAATGTAAAATGTGATCTCTTCAAAAGTTATACATGTGTTATCTACTGTTTTATGATTGTAAAGAATTTCTGGAAGTGGTGGAAAGGTTATCTCCAACAGAGGCTAGTTAGTTTGTGTCTAAGGCCTGCTGTTGGTCACCTGCCAGCTGTCAGGGAGCTTTTACTGTTCTTACGAAAGAAGCTGTATTGACCTTATTGGTTCACAGTTAGACCTGTCAGGGTATATATTAAACAAGAGGACTGAAAAGGTCAGGTTTTGATAGGTCCTTTACAAACATTGTATTGATTCTCATTGGCTTATAGTTACAGACTAACGAGTTGACAGATACTGAGGCATTGCATGTTGTTATTAGAGGGTCCTAGAATGAAACCATACAAAGTGATCCATTATGACAGTAGTCAATTTGATCACTGTAGGCCCATGGTCTTTGAAGATATCAGCTGATGGAAGAGAAATGTGGAAGAGGAAGAAAACCAGATACCAATGAAGGGAAAAATTGCAAATCCTGACAACACAAGAAAAGTCTAGAAGAAATGGCTTCTGGACAGAGATGATAAACTTCTGGAACTAGACTAACTTCTGGACAAAGTAATAACAAAGTACAGTTGGCAATAAGAAGCAATGATAGGAAAGCAATGGTATTTTCTTCTTGGCTGTTTCCTAGTCCTCAATTCTCTAATTAGAGGGAAGACTTCAGGAGATGTTTAAGTTTGACATTCTGGTGTGCTTAACTAATTATAATGTGTTCACAGTTTTCTATATTCAGGTGAAATGTCAGAGGGTGGTTTGACATTCCAAAATATGAACAAAAGCCTGAAATCATAGTCTCTTCTCCTGCTTTTTATAGTGACAGGAAACAACACGAAATGGAGGGTTGGGACACTGATGGTTATGAGGTGGTGAATATAATCCAATTTTTAGCCTGAATGTTAAAATACTAGACCTGTCTGGAGGATTGAGTCAAACACCTTGGACAAATCGGATAGAGATAAGTCAGAAAGTGACCAGGGGACCAGAATAATATAGAATCATTATAAACCCATGGAAAATTTTGTAGGTCCAACCCATATCCTTGGACATCTTCACCTGTTCTGTTATCTTGTTTTGGTTTTTTGTAAGTATCCCAATTGGAATACCAGTGTGAGCTGCAGGGAAGATGTTTGAAATAGTAAGTAGCATTTTGAACTTTATCATATTACTAGCTTGGGGACCCGGCGCTGCCCGGGTTATTTGAGAAAGGAATTGTGTATCAAGGTTGGTCTTTATCAGTTATTTGTATGGCTCATAGTGGTCTCAGGAAGTTAGTGAAGGTACTGTGAGTCCCATCATCTGTGGTCTATCCTCCACCAAACTGCTCCAGGATGGAGAGTGGGTCATGGGGGCTCTGTGTGCCAAGTTTGGTCTTGATTGGTCATTAGATAAGTGTTGCAGAAGTCTTGGGAAGTGAGTGGTGGTACTTGAAGTCCCATCATCCATAGTCTGTTCTCCCTCAAACCTCACCAGAATATTGAGTTGGCCATGGGGGCTCTCTGTGCCAAGTTTGGTCTTTATTGGTATTTGGATGAGTGTCGCTGTGGTATCAGGAAGTGAGTGAAGGTACTGCAAGTCCCATCATCCATTGTCCATCCTCCCTTCAAACAGCACCGGGCTGTAGGGTGTGTCAAGGTGGCTCTGTGTGCCAAGTTTGGTCTTGATTGGTCATTAGATGAGGGTTGCAGCAGCCTTGGGAAGGGAATGGAGGTACTTGAAGTCCCATCATCCATGATCTGTCCTCCTCGAAAGTGCACCAGGATGTAGAGTGGGTCATGGGGGCTCTGTGTGCCAAGTTTGGTTTTGATCAGTCATGGCCGAGGGTCGCAGTGGTCTCAGGAAGTGAGTGAAGTTACTGCAAGTCCCATCATCCATCTCCAAATTCTTCCAAACCGCACCAGGATGTAGAGTGGGTCATGCGGGCTCTCAGTGTGAATTGTGGTCCTGATCCATCATTGTTGGCAGTTGTATTGGTCTTAGGAAGGGAGTGCAGGTATTGCAAGTCCCATAGTCCATGGTGCATCCTCCTCCAAACCACACCAGGATGTAGAGTGCATCATGGAGACTCAGTGTGCCAAGTTTGGTCTTTTCCAGTAATTGGATGAGGGTTGCAGTGGTCTCAGGAATTGAGCAAAGGTATTGCAAGTCCCATAATCCATAGTCCATCCCTGGCCAAACCACACCAGGGCGTAAATTGGGTCATGAGAGGTATATTTGCCAAGTTTGGTCTTGATCAGTCATTGGATGAGGTTCACAGTGGTCTCAGAAAGTGAGAGATGGTACTGCTAGTCCCATCATCCATGGTCCATCCTCCTCCAAACTCAAGTAGGATGTAGAGTCTTGTGGGCTCTGTGTGCCAAGTTTGGTCTGTATTGGTAATTTTCTGACACTGCCTCAGCCCTTTTTCTCTTCTCTCGTCACCTCAGAATCTTGGAACTTTCAGGCTGGCTAATCAGAGACCATATGCAAATAGTACCACAGTGGCAGCCAATCAGAAAGCTGGCACATACACCGCCCTACGTCCGCCGCACTTCCGCTGGCCGCAAACACTGACTTTTATAATATTCATAGATATGTATGGCTGGTATAGCCATTTTATTTGTTAATTGTTGTTGCTGTGTAGTTTAATAAGATTGCTATCTAAATTTTATTTAAAGCTTGTTTGCTAGTCAGACTTTTATTTTGCACTCTGTTCAGTGTTGCATCTTTCTAGATACACTGTTCCTTGAATCCACCAAATCTCAATTTGTTGAACTGTAAAGAGAAATTCAGTTCTTGTGGATTTTTTCGGGCTATATGGCCATGTTCTAGAGGCATTTCTCCTGACGTTTCGCCTGCATCTATGGCAGGCATCCTCAGAGGGTGAGGTCTGGAGCTGGGAAAAAAAAGGGGGTTTATATATCTGTGGAAAGACCAGGGTGAGACAAAAGGCTACTGTAAGATGGGCTAGGTGTGAATCTTTTCAATTGACCACCTTGATTAGCATACAATGGGCTGACTGTGCCTGGAGCAAACTCTTAATGAAAGGTGATTAGATGTCCCTGCCTGTTTTTCTCTCTGTTGTTTTAATTTTAGAATTTTTTAAAACTGGTAGCCAAATTTTGTTCATTTTCATGGTTTCTTCCTTTCTGTTGAAATTGTCCACATGTTTGTGGATTTCAATGGCTTCTCTGTGTAGCCTGACATGGTGGTTGTGAGAGTGGTCCAGCATTTTTGTGTTCTCAAATAGAATGCTGTGTCCAGGTTGGTTCATCAGGTGCTCTGCTATGGCTGATTTCTCTGGTTGGAGTAGTCTGCAGTGCCTTTCATGTTCCTTGATGCGTGTCTGGGCGCTGCGTTTGGTGGTCCCTATGTAGACTTGTCCACAGCTGCATGGTACACGGTAGACTCCTGCAGAGGTGAGAGGATCCCTCTTGTCCTTTGCTGAACGTAGCATTTGTTGAATTTTCTTGGTGGGTTTGTAGATTGTTTGTATGTTGTGTTTCCTCATCAGCTTCCCTATGCGGTCAGTGGTTCCCTTGATGTATGGCAGGAACACTTTTCCTCTGGGTGGATCTTCATCTTTATTCTTGTGGCTTGTTCTTGGTCTTGCAGCTCTTCTGATGTCTGAGGTGGATACATCACGGACCATCATCAACCTGACAGACAGACAACTCTCTGAAGACCAAGTATCCATACTAGCGAAAGGAGGAAACTTTGCTGTAACCTCCACCAGGATCCCAGTAGAAAACATCATTGCCAATGTCGAATCAGCAATTTACCGCCTACCAGAGGAAGAAGCAGAAGAAGTACGAGCGGAAGCAGCAAGGATCCTGAAAAAGGCAAAACTCCCCTCCAGTAACATTACTAGGAAGGAAAGAGAAGCCATTCGAGACCTAAATTCAGATCCTGATATCCTCATTCTGCCAGCAGACAAGGGGAATGCCACAGTCATCATGCATACAGAGCAATACAAGGAGAAGATCAGAAAACTCCTGGACCCTACCATATACAGAAAGCTTAAGCAAGACCCAACTTCCAAAATAACCAGAAAAACCAACACTCTAATTAAAAACTCCTCCATCAACTTCGACATACGACAGCAGCTATGTAAATCGGAAGCCCTTCCACCCAGGCTTTATGGACTCCCCAAAATCCATAAGGACTCCACCCCACTCAGACCAATCGTGAGTGCCATTGGGTCCCCCACATATGACTTAGCCAAATTTCTTGCTGCACAGTTACAAAGCCACATTGGGCTCACAACACACTACATCAAGGACTCAGCCCACTTCATTGAAAAAATCAGCAATCTCAAGCTAAATACAAATGATAAACTGATCAGCTTCGATGTGGTGTCTCTATTTACCATGGTCCCAGTTGCAGACACCATGGCACTCATCAACCAGAGGTTCCCAGAAGACATCAGGGCGCTGTTTCACCATTGCCTCACCACCAGCTATTTTCAGTGGGACAATGAATTCTACGAACAGAAAGATGGAGTAGCTATGGGGAGCCCTCTCAGCCCAGTCATAGCTAACTTCTACATGGAACAATTTGAAAAACTAGCTCTTGAAACAGCAACCAAAAAGCCCACTATATGGTTCAGATATGTGGATGACACTTTCACCATTTGGAGCCATGGAGAAGAAGAACTCAACAGGTTCCTGGAACATCTTAACAGCATCCACCCTAACATCCAGTTCACTATGGAAATAGAAAAGGAAGGAAGACTGCCTTTTCTAGATGTCCTAGTCATCCGCAAACCAGATCAACAATTGGGTCACACCGTCTACAGAAAACCCACACACACAGATAGATATCTACATAAAAACTCCAACCATCACCCAAGTCAAAAAAGAAGCACCATCAAAGCCTTGGCAGACCGTGCAAAAAGAATCTGTGAACCCCACCTCCTCCAAGATGAACTGAACCACCTCAACTGGGCTCTACAGGCCAATGGATACTCCACCTCAGACATCAGAAGAGCTGCAAGACCAAGAACAAGCCACAAGAATAAAGATGAAGATCCACCCAGAGGAAAAGTGTTCCTGCCATACATCAAGGGAACCACTGACCGCATAGGGAAGCTGATGAGGAAACACAACATACAAACAATCTACAAACCCACCAAGAAAATTCAACAAATGCTACGTTCAGCAAAGGACAAGAGGGATCCTCTCACCTCTGCAGGAGTCTACCGTGTACCATGCAGCTGTGGACAAGTCTACATAGGGACCACCAAACGCAGCGCCCAGACACGCATCAAGGAACATGAAAGGCACTGCAGACTACTCCAACCAGAGAAATCAGCCATAGCAGAGCACCTGATGAACCAACCTGGACACAGCATTCTATTTGAGAACACAAAAAAATGCTGGACCACTCTCACAACCACCATGTCAGGCTACACAGAGAAGCCATTGAAATCCACAAACATGTGGACAATTTCAACAGAAAGGAAGAAACCATGAAAATGAACAAAATTTGGCTACCAGTTTTAAAAAATTCTAAAATTAAAACAACAGAGAGAAAAACAGGCAGGGACATCTAATCACCTTTCATTAAGAGTTTGCTCCAGGCACAGTCAGCCCATTGTATGCTAATCAAGGTGGTCAATTGAAAAGATTCACACCTAGCCCATCTTACAGTAGCCTTTTGTCTCACCCTGGTCTTTCCACAGATATATAAACCCCCTTTTTTTTTCCCAGCTCCAGACCTCACCCTCTGAGGATGCCTGCCATAGATGCAGGCGAAACGTCAGGAGAAATGCCTCTAGAACATGGCCATATAGCCCGAAAAAATCCACAAGAACTGAGTGATTCCGGCCATGAAAGCCTTCGAAAATATAAAGAGAAATTGTTTACAAGACTATGGCCCCAAATGGATTTAATTGTCCTCTTACATTGGAACTACCATCCACCACTGGATGTAATCAAAAGGTGATCATAGAGTCACCCTGGAGGATCTAGAGATTCTTGTGAAATATTTATATTTGTTGTTTTCCACTTTTTGAATGGGTTTTTTTTTTGGTCTCTAAGCCCTCTGGAAGTAGATGATCTGTTGTATAGGATTTTGATCAAATAATACATAAAACACTGAGCAGTTTTCTCAGACAATAAGGGCCGGTAGTATTCAACAGTATTGTAAAAACTGGTTACAGAATGGTTTATGTATGCATTGATTACATTCTTTTAATTTTTATGCTTTGCAAATAGACAGTGCTTATTATTACGTTTATACAAATTAAACGCAGCATTTAAGTACTTACTCGTGCCTGGGTAGCTAGTATTTTTTTTCAAAGCAAGTATTTCTTTCTATTATGCTCAATATATATAATCTAGCATAGATAGATGTTGATTGCCTGCTTGCTCTTTAAAAAAATGTATTTGTTACCATTTTTGTTTGAGATAATGAGTCTTAAATATGATTTATTCAAGTCAGCTATGCAAAGGAAAAAGCTAAAAGCCCAGAATGTAGAAGCATAACACTTTATCATATGTTTGAATGGAGATCTACAAATGTTTGTGAAGTTATTTTCTGTATCTTTTTCTGTTTTGTATCTTTATCTGTTTTCAAAGTTATTTTTGTATCTTTTTCATTCTTATTCAATTTTTTTAAAAATCAGCACATATACACTATACAACAAACACATAAATACCTATACAACTCAGAACTTTTCCTCATTGATAAACTTGCACACACAGTGTTCCATTCACACACATTCACATCACTACTTGGGTTTCTTTTTCACACCACAGAGGAGGAGAGGGCGAGGGAGGGAGAAAGGGCAATTCATACTCCTGAGACCTAACTATTTGTAAGGCACTATCCGATAACCACTTAAGCAAATAATTCTTCATTCATCCACCATGAAATGGACTGGTGTGAAGGGAGAAGCTGGACAATCCTTATTGGTGCCAGCCACTCACAGCTTAGGGAATACAACAAGAGATGAGAAAGGAAAAAGATTGCAGAGAGACAGAGAAAAGTTGTAGGAGAGATGGGACAGTCAGCCAGGGGAATAAATGAATAGCATTTGGGAGAGCTGTGAAGGATTAAATCGATCAAGAGGCAATATGTGGTCTATTTGCACAGTAGTACACTTCTACTTATTTGTGCTGGTTGTTTTTTTTACAGTTGCATCTGACTGTTACATTTACATTTGATAGAGAATTTGTTCACACTTAACACAGTGACCTCACAAAACAATATATCCACAGGTTTGTACAGGGATCACTTTGAAAAACAAGTATTTGATTCTGGGGGGTATCTTGGGAGAAAGCAGAACAAGGTCAGTGACAGGATTTCAGAGGCTAGGAATTGTGGGGGCACAGAGACAAAGCTAACTCTTTGCCATCAACAACCAGAATGGCAACCTGGAAAATAACCAAAATCTTGTTATTACCTAGGATGATTCATTCATTGACATACACACACTGTGAACTTTACATTCTGTTGGGATTGTGTAAGATCACTGATATGCTCCTACTAGAGGAAAACGATCCTGTATTATGCTATAGATTTTTGATAGTTTTAGAGGTGCTGGCTGGGTGGGGCAGTTTAATACTGATAATCAATCATTTTCCTGCTAATGCAAGCTCTCTGCACCAGGTGTATGCTGGCTGTTCTCTCAAAATTGACAGGCAGAAAATGGATAGGAATGTAGCAACTCTTCCTACATTTGTTTGTTTTTGAACAAGACTAGGTTGTTTGTTGTAGCTAGGAATAATACACATTCTTCTTGGTTGGCATTTTTTAAAAAGAAAAATAGGATTTTAAATAATTTTAAAAAGCATTTGTTGATTTCATTCTCACAAAAATGATTCCTAATTTTGAATGCTACATTGATCAAAGACCCTTCTCTTCTCACTATCCTTTTTAAAGTTGAGATCATTGGGCAGAATTTGGAAGGGATAAACATACAACATCTGTATTGTTAAACTTCAAAACATGGAAAAGTGAAAGGAATTGGTTCATAAAGGAATCAAATTTATAGCAGCCTCATTAATTTGATTTAATACCTCAGCAAATTCATTTAATTTTTTGTGCACTGGACAGAACAATGCCGTTTATTATTTCTTTCTGGCTTTCTGCCAGTTGCTTGGGGTGGGGGAAGCTGGTCTCTTTACTTATTCAATGGTTGCTCTTATAGAACTCCTGTTTATCATAATAGGGCCACAAAATTGGTGAAAGAATGTACTGATTAATTGAGAGGGACTTCACGCTTAATGTGTACTGGCATACTTATGTTCTATGAGTTAGTTCACATGTTCAGTTTTGTCTCCATGAGATACTCTTCAAGAGTTCACAGGAGCATTTTTATATAAAAGAATATCATGTGCAGGCAAGGTTATCTATATTTACACCAATTGACTCTTGCTAGTTTTATAATTGCCACACCCCATTTTCAGTAATCAAATCATGTAGATTGCACAAGAAGAAGTGGCCATACTAAAGAATGTATTATTTCATCATAGAATATCTTTTTCATGAGAATATTTATTTATGAATACACACATAAACACACACCATGACAAGATTATCCCTTCCATCAGATTTACAATCTAAAAAGGGTTTTATATTTTAAAAATACACAAAAGGCAAGGAGGATGGGGAAACAAAAGGAAAACAAGAAAACTGAAGCATTTGTTAGTTGGGACTAACAACTGGCTTTAGGTCTAGATTTTTAAGGAGAATTAACACAAAAATATGAGGCTATTAAAAAAAAAGAGTTAATACTATTCCTTAACTTTTAACAAAAAAGGAGGCATCCTTTTATTTGTGTAGAGTGGTGAAAGGCCTTTTTGAATGCCTGGATGGGAAAATAGTGGTGGGCAAAGTAGTTGTCCCCTTGAGGCGGCTCTGACACTTTGCACCTCTCTGTAAAATGTTCCTTAATTTGTCCATGGGTGATATCAAAAGCCATAATCCTCCCTTCACCTGACCTCAACTCATAGATGAGATCGACTTATACATAAATATATACAACATATTTCCCCAACTTGTGCAGCTGATCAATGTGACCAGGGCCAGTGCTGCTATTGTAAGCACTAGGCAACTGTGAAGCCCTCTTCAAGAAATAGGCTCTCTACTTGAAGTTAACACATGAGGAGAAGAGGGCATGAATACCACTCACTACTTCATTACTTTCATCATATCAAGAGTGACAATTCAAAGAAGAGACACTTATCCACATATACAATCAACTCTTTGTAGGAGCAGAGGGAGAAGGCCTAGCATATTCCCTATTCCGAAAGTAACTTAATAGATGGTATAAACCTTAAATATGGATTTTTGCTGAAGTCAGTAGGGAAACTTGTACTGGACAAAAAGAAGTAATAGTGAAGGGAGAAAGATAGATGTATCAAGCATATTTCTTCTTATACTACATATAAATTGAATGGCTAAAACTGCAAACATTATGACTGAAGAACCTTAACAGCACTTCTGTGATTTTTTGGCAACTGCAAAGAAATGTCTTCCATTGAAGGAAACATCTTTCTTGACATTATTGACTAAAGCTGGCTTGTCCCAGTAGACTTGCTTTTAAAAATATTCAGTGTTTGCTTTCCTGGTTAAGGCAAGACCTCCCAAACAACTTTAAGTAGGCTGCAGTTGATTTTGATTGACTTTGTTTCAATTGCGGTGAAAGATGACTTCCATCTTGCCATTTAAAGAAAAAAAGAGAACGGGGAAAAAAATAAGAAACACAAAGCTCACTTGAAATTAATATATAATTATTGAAGAATTCAAATTGTTCTCCAGGAAAAGGCTGAAAGGTTTCCATTAACACTGAATGATGTTTCTGTTTTGGAATCACAATGGACCATCTCGTTTCAGCATGTGTTTTCCCTTTCTTGATAAATTTCAACTTATTTTTTATTTGAAAAAAACTTTATAAAGTCCTGATATCAAAATACTTTCATAAAAGTACAGCACATTTGCTGAAGGATTCCAACAAAAACTTTCAAGTGATAACCCCAAAATATTATCTGGAAGAATCAATCAAAAAGTGTAGACCAATTTCTCTAAACACATATATTTTGTGCTTAATGAAAAAAAATCAAATCTCATTACAAAATTAGGGGGCACTGGCGTTTCATTTCTAAAGTGTTTCTAAAGTATCATTAGTGAAAATTTTGTTACTATAATGAGAGTAATGACATTTTGTTGCTTTTTGTTACAGTAACTGCACAAGTGAGGAAACATCAGGAGCTCCTTTCTCCCTCATTTTTACAGCTATTGGGAAAACACTTGCTACAATGGTAGAACACATTTATCACTGTTAACCCATCAATTTCAGTATGTTTCACTTATCCTCAGATCTTTGGGAAATTTTCAATTATTTTATAAACAACATCTTCTAAAAAACAAGAGCTATCTTCTTGCGTTTTCTATACAATGACACAATATAACAAGGGATAATCCCCCCTCAAATTTCAGAAATATTCATATATTTATCAATTTTAGTGATTTTTTTAAGTTTTGAAAAAAACATTATTTTTTTTTAAAAAAAGCCACAACAGCTGTTGCATCCCAGTTCAAGAAAAAAGACCATAAGATTAAATCCACCACACTGGACTGTAGGAAGAGCAGTCCTTGTTTATTGATGAAAAATTGGTTACAAAAGAAAGGTAAATGCAGAGTCAAAAAGCCACAGAAAAGCACAGCAGTCAGTAGAATCTCTGAACTTGAGCAAAATTTCAGAAGCCACAAAACAAGAATCAGGGACCTGTTAGTCTTTTACTAACCATGAACTTGATAAATACAAGCCTCTGGGATTACCGGCCATGAAACACAGGAATTCAGCAAAGGCACAGCCACAGTCCCAAACCTTGCTTGATCTAAAGAGGCACCCGGCAGGAGGCCTCTTAAACCAAAGAAGCTATTCTTTAAAATGCCCCTTGACTTTTCCGTCTGGGCCTCTTTCTCCTGTAAGCGCTGTGACCTTCGTAGAAACTGGAAAATATTTCTGTCTCTAACTATCTGTTCTCTTCGGTCCTCATTAAAAACCCCAGGTGGAGAGATATCACGGCTAGTGATATCACGGCTAACTTCCAAAACATTTTCCTCCAGCTGTTGGGTTTCATTTTCATCTCCACTGACCTCTGCATCAATAACAGATTCCACACTGTCAGAGTCAGGGAGAGCTTGCTCAGTTGGAAAAACTATCAGAGAATCCGGTTCACACAGATCAGGATCAGGCTGAACCCCAACAACAGCTATCTCATTTGATATTTCTCATATTAACCAATAGAACTTCCATTTAGGATTTTTTTCCCTGCCCAGCACAGAGTATTTACTTACTAGAATATAATTCAGTCCTCCTGTTTGCAGATTCAACCATTTATTGGAACTCTGGTTGGCTGCTGCTACAGAGGGACAAATCTCTTCCCTGTCCTGATCAGGGCATTCTGATACTGAGCAGAATTCTGAGAAATGTATTTTAGGGCAGGACCTTTTGAATTCTTTGGCTCTTCAAACTACTTCCCAAACTACATTTCCCAGAATTCTGTGCTTTCTTAGTCTCTTTCCCAGCAAACTCTGCTTTCTCCCTGCTGCTTTCCTCTCCTAATGGTGAGTGGCCATTAATTTAAAGAGGGAAGGCAGACTTTTTGGGTTTGCTTTGCTTGCTTGTGCTGAAAATAAAACAGACTTTGGAAGGCTTCTGAGGTTTACAAAATTCAAACAAAAAAGTATTGGGTAAGTTTTGATTCTTAAGTTTTTGGCCTTGGCCAGTCCCATGTGTCAGATATCATGTTGCAAGTTCAAGTTTAACAAATTTGATCCGACTTACAACGACTAATGAAAAAATTGCACACCCCTCATATTTACATCCCTGAAAGCAGAGCATAAACAATAAGCATTCCTTGTTGTTGTTCATTCATTCAGTCACTTCCGACTCTTCGTGACCTAATGAACCAGCCCACGCCAGAGCTTCCTGTCAGCTGTCACAACCCCCAGCTCCTTCAAGGTCAAGCCAATCACTTCAAGGATGCCATCCATACATCTTGCCCTTGGTTGACCACTCTTCCTTTTTCCTTCCATTTTCCCCAGCATCATTGTCTTCTCTAAGCTTTCCTGTCTTCTCATTATGTAGCCAAAATACTTCATCTTTGCCTCTAATATCCTTCCCTCCAATGAGCAGTCGGGCATTATTTCTTGAAGTATGGACTTCTTGTGGTCCAAGGAACTCTCAGAACCTCCTACAATACCACAATTCAAAAGCATCGATCTTCCTTCTCTCAGCCTTCCCTATGGTCCAGCTCTCACATTCATAGGTGACTACAGGGAATACCATTGCTTTTACTCTTTGTTGCCAGTGTGATGTCTCTACTCTTCACTATTTTATCGAGATTAGTCATTGCTCTCCTCCCAAGAAGTAAGCGTCTTCTGATTTCCTGGCTGGAGTGTGCGTCTGCAGTAATCTTTGCACCTAGAAATACAAAGTCTGTCACTGCCTCCACGTTTTCTCCCTCTAATTGCCAGTTATCAATCATTCTTGTTGCCATAATCTTGGCTTTTTTGATGTTCAGCTGCAACCCAGCTTTTGCACTTTCTTCTTTTACCTTGATTAGAAGACTCCTGAGCTAAGTATTCCTTAGATATATGCATTTTTTCCTTTTAACTGAACAACTATATTCTTTGTTACACTGGACACTTGTATCTGTGAGAGCACAAACTTTCTACATGAGTATATTTAGAAATTAGCCTTGTTAATTACAACCTTATGTGGAATACACTAGTGAGAAAGACAGCTGACCAGTGAATGTGACTCTCTTTTCTATGAGAACAATGCTACCCCTATGGAAAGATCTGGACAACATAGGTGCCAGAAAGACTGTATATTACATACTTGGCTGGAAAGTTCCACAAATTCTAGTGCACAAAAACAATTTTTCCTAAGCCCATTGCTACAGTGTGAATCCAAATGGAATATCATCAAAACGATCCCTCAAAATGAAGTTTTGTCATTTGCATATTGTAACCACTAGCAGGGCATTCCAGGAACTTGAAGACTATAAGCAAGAACACATTCAGTAAATGCAGGATCATTTTTCTGCCATTGCTACTCTCATCTCAAGGCAAAATATAAAGAGCTGGAAAAGAACTACAACAGTAACAACAAGATAAATTGTACTGTGTGAGTTCTGAAGAGAAAATGATATTCCCCACTAGCACCCATGGAGAATAACTGCTACCAAACAGAGAGAGAAACTATGCCAAAAGTAAAACAATATTTTTCCCCTAAATGGGGAAAAATGTAATTTCCCCAAAAATGTGGTAGTGAGGAGCCATTGGTTTTATGTCCTAAACTATGGTCTAATAGGAGCAACACAGTACCATTTGGCTTAGAACCAAATTTATTTATTTTATTTATTTATTTATTAGATGCACTTATTGACCGCCATTCTCAGCCCTTACGGGCGACTCATGGCGGTGTACAGTACACATAAAAAGACAGTTACAGAGGCCAGTATCAACAACATATGACTATACAACAAATACAAACTACATAAAAATCCGCTTCGTCTCTTAGTAGAATCATAGTCAGTCTCATTTTCCTTGTACCATTCCAGTTCTCATTACCGTAATGTTGTTGCTTAGCACTTAATGAAATGCCCTCTCGAACAGCCAGGTCTTAAGGCTTTTTCGAAAGGACATGAGGGAGGGCGCCTGTCTGATGTGTGCCGGGAGAGTGTTCCACAGCCGGGGGGCCACCACCGAGAAGGCCCTCTCCCTCGTCCCCGCCAGCCGTGCCTGTGATGCAGGCGGGATCGAGAGAAGGGCCTCCCCAGACGATCTCAAGGTCCTCGTGGGCTCGTAGGCCAAGATGCGGTCAGAAAGGTATCTTGGGCCGGAACCGTTTAGGGCTTTGTAGGCCAAGACCAGCACCTTGAATTGGGTCTGGTAGCAAATCGGCAGCCAGTGGAGCTGGGACAACAAGGGCGTTGTGTGCTCCCTGCTACCCGCTCCAGTTAGTAACATGGCTGCCGCACGCTGGACCAGCTGAAGCTTCCGGGCCGTCTTCAAGGGCAGCCCCACGTAGAGAGCGTTGCAGTAATCCAGGCGGGATGTGACAAGAGCGTGTACCACCGTGGCCAAGTCAGACTTCCCGAGATACGGGCGCAGCTGGCGCACGAGCCTAAGCTGTGCAAATGCTCCCCTGGTCACCGCTGAAACCTGGGGATCCAGGCTCAACGATGAGTCCAGGGTCACACCCAAGCTGCGAACCTGCGCCTTCAAGGGGAGTGCGACCCCGTCCAGCACAGGCTGTAACCCTATATCCCGTTCGGCCTTGCGACTGACCAGGAGTACCTCTGTCTTGTCTGGATTTAGTTTCAGTTTGTTCGCCCTCATCCAGACCGTTACAGCGGCCAGGCACCGGTTCAGGACCTCGACAGCCTCCTTAGTAGCAGGTGGAAAGGAGTGACAGAGTTGGACATCATCTGCGTACAGATGACACCGCACCCCGAAACTCCGGATGATCTCACCCAGCGGCTTCATGTAGATGTTAAACAGCATGGGGGACAGTATGGAACCCTGTGGCACCCCACAAGTCAAAGGTTGTGGTGCGGAACAGGAGTCCCCCAATGACACCTTCTGGGTGCGACCCTCCAGAAATGACCGGAGCCACCGCAAAGCAATGCCTCCAAGACCCATTTCCGCAAGGCGCCCCAGAAGGATACCGTGGTCGACGGTATCGAAGGCCGCTGAGAGGTCCAGGAGCACCAACAGGGACACACTCCCCCTGTCTAGCTCCCGGCGCAGATCATCCACTAAGGCGACCAAGACCGTCTCGGTACCATGCCCCGGTCTGAAACCAGACTGTGCCGGATCCAGATAATCCGTGTCTCTCAAGAATACCTGGAGTTGTGAGGCCACCACGCTTTCCATGACTTTGCCCAAAAAGGGGAGATTGGAAACAGGCCGAAAGTTGTCCAATTTAGTGGGGTCCAGTGATGGCTTCTTCAACAGCGGCTTTATAATAGCCTGTTTTAGGCTCGCTGGAATCTTGCCTTCCCGAAGGGAGGCATTCACCACCACTGTTACCCACTCAGCCAATCCCCCTCTGGCCTCTCTCAGAAGCCAGGATGGGCAGAGGTCTAGGATGGACGTGGTGGGCCTCATTCCTCCAAGTATCTTGTCCACATCCTCGGGTTTCACAAACTGAAAAGAATCCAACAAAATAGGACAAGCAGGTGCTCTCGTTACATCCACAGAGTCTGCATCTAACGCGGCGTCCAGCCCAGAACGGATCAAGGCGACTTTGTCTGCGAAGAACCGAGCAAATGCTTCACAGCGCGCGACCGAATTGTCAGGGCTCCCACCTGCAGAGGCGGGAGTTAAAAGACCTCTGACAATCCGAAACAGCTCCGCCGGACGGTTCTTTGCAGATGCAATAGTGGCCACAAAGTTTTCTTTGCGGTCTTTATTGCCGCGGCATATGCCCTAAGAAAGGACACAAACCGTGCTCGGTTTGACTCGCTCGGTTCCGAACGCCACACGCTCTCTAGTTCCCTCTTCCTTCGCTTCATAGCTGCCAGCTCCTCAGTAAACCAAGGGGCTGGTTTAGCTCGGCTACTTGAGAGGGAACGTTCCGGAGCAATCATGTCAATAGCCCTGGTCATCTCCCCATTCCAGAGAGCCACCAAGGCTTCGACATGGTCACCTACCGAGGTGGCGGGAAAATCCCCAAGAGCTGTCAGGAAGCCATTCGGATCCATCAGTCTCCTGGGGCGGACCATCTTGATGGGTCCTCCACCTTTGCAGAGGTTAGGGGGCGCAGTGAGCCTAAATCTGATCAGGAAGTGGTCGGTCCATGGCAACGGAGAGATGGACAACTCCTCCACACCGCCACCCTGTTCCCATCCCTGACAGAAAACCAAATCCAATGTGTGTCCAGCACAGTGGGTGGGGCCAGATATTTGTTGGGACAGCCCCATGGTTGCCATGGCAGACATGAAGTCCTGAGCCGCGCCTGTGAGGGTCGTCTCGGCATGGACGTTGAAGTCTCCCAGCACAAGAAGCCGTTGAGACTTCAATGCCAGGCTCGAGACCACCCCCGCTAGCTCAGGTAGGGAGACTGTAGTGCAGCGAGGTGGACGGTACACTACTAGAATCCCTATACTGTCCCGGTCACCCACCCTCAGGTAGACGCTTTCGAAATTTGCGGTCTGCGGGATGGGGCACCTGGTCAGATGGATGGAGTCCCTATAGACCACTGCGACCCCGCCTCCCCGCCCTCCAGATCTAGGTTGGTGCTGCACGGAGAAACCCGGAGGACAAAGCTGGGTCAGATTTACTCCTCCAGCTTCATCCAACCAGGTCTCCGTGATGCACGCCAGATCTGCCCGTTCGTCCAGGATTAAGTCCTGGATCCAGGTCGTTTTTCCGTTGACAGATCTGGTGTTCAACAGCACCACCTTCAGACCGGAGGGTCCGCTCACCTGGTTACACCAATTTACCTTAGGAGACCGATTTGGAATTTTGATTATAGATAAGTGGTCCGAATTTGGCCGAATTTGAGGTCTCCTTTTCCCGCATCTCCTCCTTCCCACCACGACCTCTATGGGGGCCCCTCGGCTAGTGGAACACCTCCCCTCCTCCATGCCGCTATTTCTGGCTAGGGTCTTAATCACACTTTCACCAGCTGTTTGGGATGTTGGCGTTTTATCTTGCCAATTGTGCTGGCCTTCTTCATCCCCCCTCCTCCCCTCATTGTTTCCCACAGGTTCCAGCCCACTAGCCCAAATCTCCACAGGAACCTTTCTGTTGAATCTCCAGTTGACCATCATGACTAACAGACTTTTTCTGGGGATGGATCTATGTGACCATTTGAATTAGAGATGTTAGGGAACAAATCAAAATTCCTCTTTCCTTTTTTAAGACCATTGCACTTCAACAAAGGAGAAGGATTTTCCCTGCTGAAAGCAGGGAAGAAGAAAGCAAAGGCAAATGAGCAATAGAAGTGACATTGGAATGATCTTCTGAGTAGTGTGTGTGCATGTACATGTATGTCGATATGCCAGAGATAGGTGATCAGCATCTAAAAATGAACCAGCTCAATCTGCCTATGGTCCTGTACCTAACAGACACAATATAACATCATGTAAGGGGAGAATATACACTCACAGATGAATAAGAATGCAAATCACTTGTCGTAGACACTGTGAAGAAATTTATAAGCTGAACAAGTGGAGGCACAGTTTCAATTCTTCATCAGAAATGGCATAAATTGAAGCTGGAATTCTGCCAGTTTTCACTGTTATTACTTTTTAACCAAAGAGTATAAATGGATAGATAAAGTGGAAGACTTCTATAATTCTCAGATAACATTGTGCCTGCAGGATGCTAGAGATAAGTGGCAGAAGCTTCATTAACATAACATGACAATGCCAAATTAATTCTAATTATCCTGATCACTGAGCATTTAAATGAAAATGAAGACATTAAAGGTAACTAATTACCGAGAAGGGCATTTCTTTGGATGAATTATGAGGGGGTTTAAACAAAGACAGTGTGAAACAAAGGGCTTCCACTGCCCAACTATTTGTCAGTTTGTTTATAGTGATTTCACTGGAGAAAATTTGTTGTTTTCCCCCCCAGAAAGCATGAAACAGAGAGTTCTCTTTTCACTTAATTGCATATTTTATTGCACTTCTATCAAATATAATAGTCCTACTAATCACAACATAACTTGTGAGCCATTATCATTCTATAAAAAGGCTCAGTGGTCATGGGTCATAAAATGGTTCATTGTAGCCCAGTTTAAAAGGTGTGTGTGTGTGGGGGGGGGGGGGAGATAAAGCAGATTAACTTTTACAAAACCTCAAACCTGCAATTTTAAGCTTGGTGTATAAACTATGAAAATCACACATGCAGTGTGTATATAGTCACCGTGGTCTCGAGTGAGTTGATGGAGTTGAAAGCACAGGTGCAAGCAATATAGAGCTTTAGCTACTGAAGTTCTCCTCACATCAGCTTTTGATATTGAATTACCAGATTGGGAATTCTTTCCAAAACAAGCACATTCTGTCACCTGAGCATGTGTATGCATTCAAACGAAGAGAAGTATTCTGGCAACTTGTACTAGGAATTACTACAGAGAAAACTAAAATGGACTTATAAGACATTTCAGGCAGTCAAGATGGTTTAGTAGTCTGGAAAAAGATTGCAGGAGACCAGAGTTTGATTCTCCACTCCACAATAACCCCCTTTCTTGCCTGAGCCAAAGAGGATTGCAATAAGAAACTTCCTCCAAATGAACTTGTGATGGGGCCACTATGAGTCAGAATTGACTTGATGACATGTAACAACAACAAATAAGAAAATTCAAGACTTTAACTGATTCCCATATAATCACCTTCTTCAAATAACCTCCTCCAATGCAGTGATGAAGAAGTACTTGAAACTGTGGAACACCCTCCCTGTTGACATCAGACAGGCGCCCTCCCTGATGTCCTTCCGTAAGAGCCTGAAGACATGGCTATTCGAGAAGGCATTTAACTAAATGCTACAGTAACTGGAAATGACAACTGGAACGGAATATGGACTACGAGATTGGTTATGATTCTATGAAAGACGGAGCGGATTATTTTAGTGTAATTAGATGATAGTGTATTAGTGATATGTTGGTTTTTTGTCGTAGTAGTTTATTGTAAAATATGTTTTTTATATGTTGTACACCGCCGCGAGTCTCCCTAGGGCTGAGAGCGGCAGTTAACAAATGCAGCAAATAAATAAATAAATAAATAAATACCCCATAGCATGTCCCCTAAATGCTGTCACTGTTGTTATTGTTTTATCCCTTCAAGTCATTTCTGACCTATGGTGACCCTAAGCCAAACCTAGTACAGTTTTGTCTTGGCGAGATTTGTTCAGAGAGGGGTTGCCATTGCCTTCCTCTGAGGCTGAGAGAGTGTGACTTGGCCAAAGTTCTCTAGTGAGCTTCCATGACTGAGTTGGGATATGAAACTTGATCTTCAGAATCATAGTTCAATGCTCAAACTACTATATTGTACTGCTGCCTCTCCAAATACCTCTTATGGTAAATCTTCACTATAGTTAATGGAGGCAAACCACTTTTAAAAATCATATTTTGGAATTAGTTTCTTTTTATCAGCCAAGATGAGTGTGTTCAAAAGATACAACACTACCAACTGTACTGGCCTAGCTATGCCGAAATTGGGAAAAAGAAATCTCCATCACAACTGTATTACATTTATCTGGATCTTGCTTGGATTTTCTTTCAGTCCTTATTTTATATCAAACTAAAAGACTTCAGACATGTCATCAATTTCCCCTTGCTTTCTAGCTTCTCAAAGAGTGGAGAGTGTTCTGACAACCAAAGAAGCATCTGGGACATCCACTTCTTTGTGTAAGAAGAATCCTTTTCTTTCACTTTTTTTCTATTCCCCTGTTGGATTTCTGGCAATTGTGCAGATGAACTCCTTGAAGTGGGATTCAGCTGACATTTGATGTGTGACTAACCTTTTTCCCCAAGCTCTCATACATTAGGTATATGCAAATACAGGGATTCCAAAATCTAACAAATCCAAAATCTCCTTAAAAAATCTGGTCCTAAGCATTTTGGATAAAGGAGACAAAACCTATGGTAGCACCAGTAATATATGGCATGATGAGTTACATAGGGATTTTTTAAAATGAATACTCAAAGGTGGTTTTTCCTATTCCTTCCTCTGAAATACAAACTACAGTAGTGGTGTATTCTGTACTTCTTAAAGATTTACAAACTAACATTGTGTGCCAAATTTGTGCAACTCTTTTGGAATACATACTATGTATAGCTGGAATAATAAACATTCTCCTTCCTTATTTGGTCCCATTCATGGCAATTCAACACTTTTCTAAGTGCTCTAAGGACAAAAAATTCTCAGCAATTTCCAAGTTTCTTATGTTTTCCAATTTGCCCCTTTCTTATAATAATATGGGAAATGTGTGTAGTAACCTAGTAATGGAAATCAATGGGCTTGCAGATTAGCAAGGTATATTAAGGACCATATCTGGGTTTCATTTTTATTATTATTTGAATCCACTGATATTTTACATTTCAACAGAAATATGTTTTTTACTATGTCTACTTAGAAATAACTCACTGAGCTTTATTTCCATGGAAGTGTACACTTAGGTTCATACTTTTTCCTTATTTTAAGATAACTAGTTTACCAGTCTTTGGAACTGTCCCAAAATGCTGTTTGTATGCCACTGTCATTGGTTTCATGTTGACTTAATTGTTCTTTTGTTTCTTCAAAATCCCTCTTCAAGTTGTAGTCATTCTCAAAATGCCTGTCTTTCCCCTTCTGTGGCACCCATGAGGGCAATTTGGATTGCTCCAAGAACTTGTGAAAGAGCGGACGAGGGAATCTCTCTCTCTCTCTTTTTCCTTCTCTCTAGCAGATGGGCAAGCAGCGGGTTTCCATTCCCTGTTGCAACCAAGAAACGACATACTCGACCTTCACAAGCAAAACTGCAGCTGGTCTGCAGCATCTAGACTGCTAATGGCATGTGTTTTGGACTCACTTTGGGAACTCACTTTCCTCATTATTATTACTTGTCAGTCAGGCACTAATAAAAAACTGCAAGCAACTTAGCAATTACAGCAAATTGACAAGGCTACCTCTATTTTAGGTCTGCAAGCTTTTGGATAGTTTAAATTAATAGGTTTATCAGCAAAAAGTTTAGCTGATTGACTGAAGGGGCTCAATTTTAATTACTGATGAGAAGCTTTCCCTTACTCATTTTGCCCTGCTACCTGCTCCTTTTGAATCCTGTTTAGCTATTAGAGATTTAAAATGACAATGACAATGATGACATTGGACCATGGTCAGACCCATAGCCAGAAAAAAAAATCATAGTAGGGGTGGGGAGTGTGTTAAAGCAATTTTTAGTGAATCATACAGAGTAAGTCCATAACACAAAATGATTTAAATTACATGACTCATTCTATATTTTATATAGACTTAATTAGATTCAAATTTCTATGTTAGCTACAAAGTTTCAAGTCTAAAAAACTGAAAATGACTCTTAACTGATGATGTAGTGGTTACAAAAGAATAATGCAATGCCTTTTTGGAAACCTGCTCCTTTTGAATCCTGTGTCAATACACTTGAAAACAGTGTCAATACACTTTGATAGAAACCATGACAGTGGTTCTCAAACTTTCTAACACCATGACCCCTAAATATCAATAAACTTTGGTGGACACTTGCGAGTGCAAGTCTAGTCGGTCTTTCTTGCCCCTTTCTGCATGTTATGTATGCTTTCAAACATTTAAGAGTTGAAAATACCCTTTCATTTATAGCTGCTGACACTATCAATGCTGCAGAAATTTGAAGAAGTTTCTTCACATTCAGAAAAAAAAATCTATCACAAACAAGATATATGCTTCTAGTGCATTTGATGGTATTTCTACAGGTGTAATATTTTTCCATTTTCTACACCACCGGTAAAACTCTTCCATCTGTGTGCCAGTGTCATGAAGGCATTAATTGTAAAGTTCTGTGCACTTGTTCAAATGGGATTTTTAATGGCCACAATTAATAGGGAGGATCATTTGCAGTTCCTGAACAACTTCCCTGTTCCTCATACACTTTTCTTGAAGCTGACTGCAGAAAAAGTCCAGGAATAAAATGTACACATTTAATCTAAAAGATTCCATTGGTGTTGGTGAAATGGCCTGGTTGTTGCATTTACAAGTCTGCCTAGAACAGATGCAAGGAATCCTAACTTCTACCCCCATAGACTCCACCACTGATCTTGCTTCTTTCACAGATTCTGTGTGCATCTCCCTGGCTTTTTTCTAAGGACCTCATCACACTGAGCTTCTGAAGTCAGGCAATAGTGGGGGGATTCACCAGGTAGCGTGGTGAATCTGTGGGGCAATGGGGGAAATGCTTGCCCCATGCCCCGCATTGCTCGCTACACCAATTTCCCCACTACACCGGGGAAAGCATCACTGCCTGGCTTTCTCCCCATTCTATCTAATGAGAACCTGTGAAGCCTCCCATGTTCTCTGGAAGTAGCCTTGTGTCATATAATGGGCTCTGGCAGACTCCTAGGATGCTTCCCAAAGATAATGTGATGAGTTCCTTAGAGACTGTCAATATGTTGCAGACTATAAAAAATGTCCACATCTACCGCTTGTAATGTTTTGCTAAGCTAAAGTGATAATGACAGAATTTCTTAGGATGTGTATGGTTTCTACAAATTCAGCATTCAGAACAGCTAGAAGAAGATGTCCAGCTTGGAAAGAATTCTAATTTTTGTATAGAGGACTCTCTTTTAGT
Organism: Anolis sagrei; assembly: GCF_037176765.1. Classification (NCBI taxonomy): domain Eukaryota; kingdom Metazoa; phylum Chordata; class Lepidosauria; order Squamata; family Anolidae; genus Anolis; species Anolis sagrei. Next base: position 111,801,818 of record NC_090023.1, on the reverse strand, counting down.
TCTTAAAGTGTTCTCACCACAACACCGTACAGCTCAATAAAGCATAAAACTGAATCATAACATTCAACCCAACAGGTTTCACAAAGCAGCAACAGGTTGTTTGCTCTTGATTTAGGGAAATAGTCCTTTATATTTTTCTTCATCAGTTCCAGTCTGATGAATGATGTTCTGAAGAAATTGTACACAGAGGATATTGTTCCTTGGCAGTTTCTGACAGGTAGAATGCTGCAAGTCTTTGCTAATGTTAGATTTAGTAAGCGAGTACTTCTACAATATAATTGCTTGTGCACCACTAATATGACCACTCAGATTAGCCGCTCCATTATAACCCTGTCCATACAAGTATTACCAGTTTAGCCCATTTTTCCAGTGGTTTCAAAACAATGTAAGTATTTTCTTATTCTTACAGCTTCAATACCAACACACCTTACTGAGGTACTCACATACAAAGTTTCAACTGCAAAAATAGAATAACATGGTGATACATTGCATCTTTCAACATTTTTTTCAGCTACTGTATTGAAAACCTATCTAGAATATGGCACAGACAGTATGTTGCACTATTATTATTATTATTATTATTATTATTATTATTATTATTATTAGCTTGTCCTGTATTAAAGATAACAGGATATCTTACAAATGGCATTAAATCTAATTAAACAGTTTATAGGCGTTAGCCTATAAAGCCCTAAACGGTTACCCTACTTACCTCTCCGAACGCATCTCCTCCTATGAACCGACTAGGACACTAAGATCATCTGGGGAGGCCCTGTTCTCTGTCCCGCCTGCACACAGGCACGCTTGGCGGGGACCTGAGACAGGGCCTTCTCAGTGGTGGCCCCTCGGCTGTGGAATTCCCTGTCTGCAGATATCTGATCGGCCCCCTCCCTGCTGGCATTTCAGAGGAAAGTGAAGACCTGGCTGTTCGAACATTTGATTAAACAGTGTAATTGAGCATAGGAATATGGAATAATGGATGATGAGACTGGATTCTGATTTTACTGTTGAGGCGCTAATGATGTTATACTGATGTTTAATGATTTCTGTTACAATTGTTTTTAATTGCCCTATACTTGTATCGTGATGTTTTGTATCGATGTTGTTCACCGCTTTGAGTCGCCTGAGGGCTGAGAAAAGCGGTATATAAATAAAGTAAATAAATAAATAAGTAAATAAATAATAAATATAAAAAGAATTACATAAGGTAAAGCCATAATGGCCAACGATAATAAGTTAAGGACAGATTCTAAATATTTTTTTAAAAAAACTACAGCCATATTTGGGATGAATTAATCAGGCCTAAAGGCATTGCTGAATAGTTGAGTTTTAACCTGATACCAAAACAACATGAAACGAAATGATAGATCACTTCCTCAGCTGCTGCAAGAAGATCGCGCAGACAGACTACAAGCAAAGGCATAATAACATTGCTCAGATGAATCATTGGAACTTGTGCCACAAATACAATCTGCCTGTGACAAAGAACTGGTAGGATCACAAGCCTGAAAAAGTTACAGAAAATTAACAAGCCAAACTCCTCTGGGACTTCCAAATTCAGACTGACAAAGTTTTGGAGCACAATACTCCTGACCTCACGATTGTGTTAAAAAATAAAATATGGATCATCGATGTTGCAATCCCAGGCAACAGCTGGATTGAAGAGAAACAACTGGGAAAGCTGATACGATATGAGGATTTAAAACTCGAACTGCAAAGACTCTGGCACAAGTCAGTAAAGGTGGTCCCAGTGGTGATCGGCACACTGAGTGCAATGCCTAAAGACCTTGCCCTGCCCTTAAACATAATTGGCACAGACAAAATTACCATCTGTCAGCTACAGAAGGCCACCTTCTCATATCTGCACGCATTATTCACCGATACATCACAGAGTCCTAGACACTTGGGAAATGTCCGACATGTGATTCAATGCAAGAGCCAGCATAATAAATATAAAAAGAATTACATAAGGTAAAGCCATAATGGCCAACAATGATAAGTTAAAAACAGATTCTAAATATTTTTAAAACTATCTACAGCCATATTTGAGATGAATTAATTAGGCCTAAAGGCATTGCTGAATAGTTGAGTTTTAACCTGATATCAAAACAACATGCATGTTCACACCAGTCAGTCCTTGAGGAGAGAACATTTTCTGAATCTTGGTACATATTAATGTTCCTGAGTAATAATGACCCCATGACAGTGGTTCTCAAACTTTCTAACACCATGACCCCTAAATATGGTTCCTCAAGTTTTGGTGACCCCAAACCATAAAATTATTTTTGTCACTCCTTTATAACTGAAATTTGGCTACTGTTACAAATCGTAATGCAAATATCCGATATGCAGAATGTGTTTTCATTGTTATAAATTCAATATAATTAAAGCATTGTGATTAATCAGAAAAAAATATTTGGGGGAGTATGGAAAACAGATGATGGGATTTGCAGTACTTTCAACCGATTCAGCTCTGACTTCCACAGTCCACTGAGACCTCCACACAGAACTCCTATGTCAAGCAAAAAATACTGGAGGGGTTTGGAAGGAATTGACAGTGATTTAGGGGAGATGTAGTTCACCTACATCTGGAGAGCATTGTGAACCCAAACAACTATGGATCTGGACCAAACGTGGCACAAAAATTCAATATGCCCACATTTGAACACTGGTGGAGTCTGGGGAAAATAGACCCTCACATTTGGGAGTTGCAGTTGCTTGGATGTATAGTTCACCTGCCATCAAAGAGCATTCCAAACTTCACCAGAAATTGAATTGAACTAAACTTGGCACACAGGACTGCCATGACCAACAGAAAATACTGGAGACATTTGGGGAAAATAGACCCTGACATTTGGAAGTTGCAGTTACTTGGAAATACAGTTCCCCTGTCATTAAAGAGCATTCTGAACTCCAACAATCATGGAATTTATCCAAACCTGGCATACAGAACTCCCATGACCAACATGAAATACTGGAGAAGTTTGGGGAAAATATATATTTGAGAGTTGCCGTTGCTTTATGCATTCTGGAGGAGTCTGGGCCCAGTTCCGACCGGGAGGCTTGTGCCTCTGGCAAGCCCGGCAGGTCGTGAGAGCCATGCATGGGAGAATCCCCCCACACAGCCTGGTCTTACATGGAGCCTCTTGTTTGGCTTACATCCCTGCCGGCTGGCGTGAAGGAGCCCTCACCTGCCTCGTGCCCTTGCCAGCCAGCAAGAGCGCATGGAAGGCGAGGCAGGCTTTGCAAAAAGCCAGGACTTGTGCCCTTGCTGCCCGGTGAGAGCGTGAGGCAGGCGAGGGAGCTTTCTGCTTGACCCCTGCCCCTTCCGAGCTCGGCAGGGGGCAAGGGCCTTTGCCTCTAAGCTCCTCCTCCTGACTCCCTGCAGCCCTGTGGGAACAGGAGGTGGAGGAGCTGACCTGGAATGCCAGGCTGTTTCCCTGGCACAGGGGCCGGCAGCCATTTTGAGGAGGCAGAGGGGGCGGGGCCAACTGAGGTGCCTTCACAACCCCCAGAAAATGGCCCAGAGACCGCCTGGGGGTCACAACACCCAGATAGAGAACCTCTGTCCTATAGGATACTTTAACAGTGGCAATATAGTATAGTGGTTTTCAGCACTGGACTATTTCCCATTCAAATATGGAAACCCACTGGGTGACACTGGGAAAGTCATAGTCTCTCAGCTTCAGAAGATGGCAAAGGCAACCCTCCTATGAACAAATCTTGTCAAGAGAACCCTTTGATAGGTTCACCTTAGGCTTGCCAGAAATGACTTGAAGGCACACAACAAGGACATTTTGAGTCAACCTAAATCCACTAAGTGAACTGTAGATTTGGACTAGATAAGTAAGGAAAGAGAGCTTATATGTTTCCTGCCAAGTCTTGCATTTCAAGAGGGATATAATATCCTGTAATATCCTGTAAGAAAACATTCTGCACATTCTGTGTGGTTTTGGTTAGCATATGGCAGCTGTATTTTATGAGAGAACATTTCCTGGTAGAATTCCCATAAGAGAGATGGGCTAATTCAGTCTATCTATGATCCAGAAAGGTTCCCTAATTTCCTTCTCTCAATACTTTCCATTCCTCATCTACAAAAAAGATTAAAATGTTTTCTTCTTATTTTGGGGTTTCTTCAAATTGCAAACTCAAACAGGGATCACAAACGACCTATTTCATTTCAGTCTTGAACATAGCAGAAGCGTATGATACTTCACTTTTGTCTCAGACACAACTAGAGGTTCTAAAATGTTCTTACATGCATGAAAAGATTTACAAATGTGAATGTTGTTTTTAAGAATATGAATGTTTTATATAAGGTGTATGCCAATCTACTCTTTATCAGTTCATTCTTATTATATGTGCTGCCAAAGCAGCCTTACAGCCATAAAATTGCTGTGTGCAAGAAATAATGAAAACACTTTTTTATGAAAGTATATCGTTAAATCCTATTTGCCACCAAAAAGCAAATTTCAACCCAAAGCGAAGACAAGATTTAATGTAAAGAATGACAGATTTTCCTGACAGATTTTTCCCAAATAAAAATGCATAGCAAATTGTTAACACTGAAAACATCTTCAGAATTTTTTACAAAATCAAAAGAAACTATCAAAACTTTTTGAAAAAGTCTGCACAGGACTAGATTGTCACAGGCTTTCACTATCAATAAAATGTTAAATGACTTGAAGTGAAACTTTAAGAGATTTCTTTAAAAAAGAATACTAACCAATTTTTTCAAGGTGTCATAAAAAAAATTGGAGCCAGACAGAAGCCGTTTCTATTGGTGGTATGGTGCTATAGGAATGATGGAAGCCAAAGAGGGCAATTTTCATTTTCTACTGTCTTCCTGTCCACAGACATATTCACAAAAAAATGACCTGGAGGGACTTGGAGATAGCTCCTGGCTATTGTGGGCACATCTGTTGACATTAGAATAGGGTGCTCACATGACTAGGAAGAAGCATGGGAGATTGGCTGGTTGTGAGGGTGACTCTATAAAGGCCAGAACAAGATGCTAGGGCAATTATGAAGAAGGGAGCCTGGGATTGCCCCTCTTTTCCTGGTTGTATGGATGTGATGAATTCCCTACCTGTTAGGCTAGGAAAAGCTCAGAAAAGTAGGCCCAGGAAGTTCAGCAGCCATTTTAGAAGGGTGCCAGGGGGCATCCATCTTAGAATCTCATTTCCTGAAGGGGGCATGCTTGGGAGCAGCTTGGAGAGAAATGAGGGGGGCTTGTGATTGGCTGGGAGAGATTGGGTGGAGCTTAACTTGAAAAAGAAAAAAAATGACTTTAAGGGGACCTTTTGAAATCTGATAGCTCAGATGAAGTCTGGTTGTCAGAGAAGGGAGATTAGAGTTTGGCGTGAAGAAGAAAAGAGTTAGGGAAGCCTGAAGTTGGTCAGCTAGCTAGCAGAGTTAATTAGTTAGTGAGAAGATTTAAAGCTATTGGGAAGGATAGCTGGTGAAGTGGAGAGACAGTTCAAGGAAAGGACTATCTGTGGGGGAGTTTAGGATTACTGGGCAGAGAGGAATCCTGTCAGTAATTTCTGGAGGGAGAGGGGAGTGTTGTGTGCAACTAAGTTTTCAAATGCTTAAAGAAACCTTACACTTTATTCAACATTAAAACAGCTAAGCTTAATGCCTGTTTTCTTCAAGTTCTCTCCAATAAACAACATTGTTACTTGTTCACAACATCTGCCTGATGTGTGCCTCTGTGTGTGAAGTTTTAAAGCAGTTTACTGAAGAAATCAAAAGTCTAATGGTGGCAGAGTGTATTTTAAAAAGTAATCTCTTCATTGTTACCTCAGATCATAAAGCCTGAATGCGAATTCAGCACATTCTAGCCTAAAGATATGTCAAGTAAGCCAAGGGTTTAACATTTCTTTTAAGTGTGGTGGTAGCCAGTGTTCTTTCAAAAGGTTTTTAAGCCAGAAGATTGTTCTAGCTTATTCAGCTTTTGATTTTAAATTAAGAAGCCACATTCCATTACAAGTGGTGTACAGTGTGTGGGATTTTAGTCCCTACCTTTTATAATTGGTCTGCACCGTGTGGTGCAGACCAATTACAATCAATCATAATCCCCAAATTATAATCCCCAAATTATAATCCCCAAATTATAATCCCCAAATCTTTTGTATCTGGTGGCAAGCACTGGGATTTACACTTAAATAGTCCCTACTTATGACAATGCTCAATTTATTTATTTATTTATTTATTTACCATATTTATATACTGCCTTTCTCAGCCCAGAGGTGACTCAAGGTGGTTTACAATCAGCATAATTCAATGTCCCCAACAACATAAAATATAGTTAAAACATTAACATAATATAAACCATATAAAAACAACAAAAGCAATAAAAACAATAAAACACAAGTCCTCAGCATCTCATTACTAACATCATTTTCCAGTCGCATCGTCCAATCATTCCAACTGCTGAGAAGGGCCTCTGATGTCAGCAAAGGCACCCACAATGCCAGGAGGTCTTATGGAACTCTATAGCCAGCCAGGAATGGTGGTGACATGATCACAATCTTTTCTCCTTTCCCTCCATCTGGACAGTGGATCAGACTGAATTGGATCCAAGCCAGCTGTCAGGATTGTCCCAAAGCCATGGAATACTCCTGAGTTTCTAGAAAACTCTAACATATCCCCCGACATTTCCCAAAATGGGGCAAAGTTGCTTAAATGCTAAAAACCTGGGATACTCATTAGAAGTACTTGTGAGTCATGAAGACAACCAGCCTTCCAGTGAGCCCAATCTTTATGGCTAGTATAGACGAGGCCTATGGTCCCTTCTCAGAGTTTCCTAATAGTGTTCTGATTTGCTCTCAAACCAATTTGTCTTTTGTGTGCTCCACAGTACCAAATCTGTAAAATTATTGTGTACTCAAAAAAGTCAAATTAATTGGAGGAAGGGGGGATCTTTAATCTGCCTTCATTTTCCAGTTTTAACCCTTCTTTTGTACTTTCTTTTTTAACTTCTGCGGGTAGTTGTTTTATATTTGAAAATAGCTACCCCATTTATTGGCACACTATTAACTTCTCTAAAAAGGACAAGGGATTGAAGTCCCAGGGTTTGCTGTCTTTGCCAGAAAATAAGACAATGGGTGCTAGTATTGTCCTAATGTAGAACAATATTAAGATCCAGCACCAGGATCCAGATATTTCAATAGGCAAAAGTAGGGGTTGTATGGTTCTTCTCACATCTGCAATAGGTGCTTTTATGCTCTATCACACATTGATGACCTCATCACATTGAGAGGGGGAAAGCTCATGTGGAAACACTCACATGTGGAAACTTGAAAGCTGGCAATACATTTATATTACAGATTAAAACCAGTGCTTTCGATGGTATCCTATTGTTCTGCATCAAAACCCAGAGGATACAAGACGTATCTTTAAAAAATTGCTTTCCATGGGATCCTATTGTTGTGCATCAAACCTCAGAGGATACAACAGACTGCTGATGGTTGGGCAATGAAACAGGCCAGGAAACTTTGATGGTTCCTATCACACCTGTTCTTCAGTTATAAAGATGTGAGTAAAGTGTGATAAGATGTAGGAGCTCTGAACACAATTGCTGGCCCATGTTCAGAGTTCCCTCCTTTCAAGACATTTCAGTCTCTTTTCTACCCTGGAACATATAATGAGCTCTGTGCCAACCCATGCTAGAAAAGAGGCATAAGTGTCCTAAGAGGGAGGAATTTATCAATGTGATGAGGTTGATTGCCAAAGTTCCCTCCTTTCATTACACTTCTGCCTCTTTTCAACCATGGATGACTGCCAGAAGTAGTTTAACTTATGTGATGAGCTCAGTGCTTCTCCATATTTGAATAGAGGCTGAAGTGTCCCACAACTGGGAAATTTCCCAATGTGATAAGGTGGTGAATGGCACCCTGAACCAGCTTCCACATTCATATTAGCTGAGAAGGAAACTTATGTATACAAAATGTTGGGGTGTTTTTTTTTTTTTTTTTTTGCCTTTGGTGAAAGAAAATCATCTTGAAAACTCTGGAAATTTAAAAATTATTCCTGCATAATCAAAATATAGCTGCATTGCAATTACTTTCCCACAATTTGCTTAGCATTTCAAAGGTTGAGCTTGATACAAACCCTTAAGGGAAAACAAATGGATTAATTTCACTCTTAAAATGAAATTATTGACCTGATAGAGGATAACTGTCTCTCAGGTAAATAATAGTAGGGCTTTTCTGGTTGGTTTTGTTTGAAAGAAAGACTCTACAATGCCTGTAGATGATAGAGACTTTCCCCTCCCCTTTCCAGCTCGATTTAAAAAGTCTGCACAAAGTCTATGCCCTTTAAGGTAACTTTTTTTTTTGCATTATTAGCATGCTTTTAATGTAATCAGGGTTATCCACAAAATACAACATTTAAACTGTTTTATAAGGCACCAAATGCTGGTTTCCAAAATACTAACAGTTTTTGATCAGCTCAGCTTAGTACATTTCTATCTTTCCCAGGTTAGTAAGAGTTGATCAATGTGTTAACGTGCCATCTAATAGGCATGTGTATGAAATTTGTTCCTACCATTTCTTTCATGTCTTCCATTTTTCGGATGCACGAAACAGGAAGTCCCCTCCCCACACAAAAATCTGCTCAACATGAAAGCCTGCTTTCCTGTGCATTCGAACTTGCCTTCTTGTCTTGGAAAGAGAGAGAGAGAGTGTGTGTGTGTGTGTGGTGGGGCATGCAGGCAGGCAGGCCCAGAGTTCAGTTGCACGTGTGCTTGAAGCCAGCCTGCATGCCCTGCCACACGTGCACTCTCTGAGAGTGTGGCAGGGTATGTGTGGTGGGGCAGGCAGGCAGGCCCAAAGCTTGCCTGCAGCTGAGCACCTCTTCCTATAGAGTAAGAGGCACTTGGTTGCAGACACTGACAGGATCACATGCTTTCTGGGCCTCCCTGCACACCCCGCCACACACACCCTCTCTTTCCAAGGAGAGTGCATGTGTGGTGGGGCATGCAGGCCGACCTGGAAAGCAGGCACATCTGCCAGTGCCTACAGCTGAGAGCCTTTTACAGCAGGTGCCAGGTAAGAAAAACACATGCTGGGAAGGGGTGTCCGTGGGTGGGAACACCCCCCCCCCCTCCATAATGGTCTGATTTTTGGGCCCTGAAAACTCTCAATTTAGGGAAACTTACAAAAACTGGATTGCCCCCCCCCCCCCAAACAAAAGCCAGGATACAAAATGGGACAAGGTTTTCCCCAAATGCATATGTCTACCATCTAACATTTCAAAGATGGAGCACTCCTATTCAATTGTATATGAGCCACCCTAAAAACAGAGGTATGAGTCCTGCTTCTAGTCCCAGCTATAAGAGAGCCCTTGAATTAAACCTTCATTTGCTGCTCAGGTATTAACTCAGTAGGTCTGCTGCTATTTATTTCTCTATTTTACTGTTTAATGTAAATTCTATTTTCCCTGCTATACAACATTCAAGGCAGTTTGGACAGATGGACTATCAATTGGGTTTAAGACCAAGTGCAACCCTTAATTAAGAGTAGAGCCTTATGAACAACTGTGGCTTATGTTGGGATGAATAATGCACAGTCTATGGACAACATGAGACACTCCAAGGCTTTTCATCTCTAAAACAATATTGATTGTTGTTGTTTCTTGAGGGGTGTGTGTTAATTTCACCATATGCCTCTATGTGAGCCTGTTTTAGACCCAAGCAGGAGCTCCCCCCCAATGGAATTTTTTAAAATTCACATTATGGCTTAGAAAAAGACAAAAACATCCCAGAAGGGTGTATCAAAAATTTACTAAAATTGTCCACCAAGTTTCCAGAAGGTGCTTATATATTTTTTAATACAAAGAATTATATTTGTGGAAGTCCAGGAAGGGGCTTTGCATGATTGTCCACCCTTGGATTCAGGTCCTGGGTCTAGTGAGTCAAAGGAATGACTCCCAGAAGCAATGGACAAGGAATATCTTCCATCAACCTGTTTGTAAAACTAATCTATTTGTTTGATAACATGTGGTCTGTATTACCTGACCCATATTAGGTAAGAAAGAGCTTTCTAGATCATTAAAGACAAATGGAGAGATGCTTACTTGCAAATAAAATGTTCAATAAAGGAAAGATGCCGTTAACATGCACAATTTTACTGTCAAAATTTGAGCAGTGCCATAAACATAGTGTTCTCTTATATACATTACGGAAACTCTTTTATGTTTCTGTATTTGTTTTTGTTTGTTGCGTGCATACATATCACCATGTTCAATAAAACCAACCTGAAATAGTTCCTCAAACTGATTTAGATTTCAGACAATCAAACTAGAATTTTACCTGACTACAGTTATTTTTGCTTTAGCTGTAGCTAGGTCTTAATGTTTTTTAGTCATCCATATTATCTGAGAAAAGAGTGATGAACATGTATTTAAGAATAATTAATCAAACACATAAGATCACGATCTTATACTCCACATTAATTAATCCCAAACAGATACTGCCTCCTGTTTTCATACTTCATCAACTGCGTCTTCAGATTAGATTCCCTCTTTACCTGTAGGGTACATATTGATGATCACTTAAGGAAAAATCTGTTGCCTAGTGTAGCCATAAATAGGGCGATTGAACAGAAGATAAAGGATAAGAAAGTATTAAAACTTGGAAATATGATTACTTATAACAAATAAATTGTATACAAATATGAGATCCTGTTTATTAAGCACACTCCATATTCAACTTTGTTCTGTATAGTATGACACCAATCAATTACACTCAAGAGTCCATATTAATTAACCTGAAATAATGTATTAATTCAAATCATCTATTCACCAATTTCATTTTTGAAGAATCAGGATTCATTCATTCATTTATTTCAAACATTTATACCCCATCCTTCTCAACCCCCGAGGGGGGACTCAGGGCAGCTTACAACTGGCAACAATTCGATGCCGCAACATACAAAAACAACGACAACACAATTACATGATGAATAAAAACATGAACACAGTGACAGAAAAACAATGCAGTGACTCTAAATGACAACAAAGTCCATCATTACTAAGCAGTAGAACAATGTCTTCCCTTTTGAATTAAACTGCACATTTTATCTAACAATTCCCAAGGTCCAGATAAAGAATTGTTGGGCAGGAATTTCTCATGACTGTGTCAAAGTTAAACCCTATAGATGGAGAAGAAATTATTGCATTGGTCACCTGAAAAGTAGTCCATCTGTGTCTCTGCTTGTTCAGAACCATCTACAGTATATCAAGAACAATAAATATATCTAAAGAACTAAAGGTTCTCTTATGGGCTACTTACTACTATCAAGCTGTGATGTTTGTATAATTTGATTAAGAGACAAATCTACCAGCAAAACAACCACTTCAAGTTAGGAAATCATATTTACAGTGCTTTCCCAGTCACAGGGCACAACACATTGAGGAAAAAAACTTGTAGCAGAAGTTGTGGCAGAATCTCTCCATCTACCTGTTCTCAATCCATCCTAAAGCTGGAGAGTACTGGGAATGTTGTTTCTCCATGACCTGAAAAGCAGCTTCAGATAAGTATAGCATGTCTCCTCTGAATGAATGTCTGGAGGAGGTAATGGGCTGGATGAGAAAAAATATAGAAATTGAATCAAACAAAACAGAGGTGCTTGCCATCAAGGGTTCTAATCGGGGGGTGGAGGTACATCAGCTGTCCAGAATGGGGTTACACTCCCCCCGAGTCTGTGTCTTCTTTGAAGCTTGTGAGTGATTCTGATTCTGTTTCTCCAAATGACAGCCCAGGTAAAGGCAACAGACAGGAGTTCTTATTATCAACTTCAACTGATATGCAAGCTGTACCCCTTCCTAGATTTGGAAGGCCTTAAGATAGTAGTGCATGCCCTAGCTACCTCAAGGTTGGATTTCTGCATTGTCCTTTACATTTGGCTACCTTTGTACCAAGTTTGGAAAGTCCAGTTGGTTCAAAATATGGCACGCAGATTGGTTATAGAAACATCCAGGAGTGAGCATATTGCACCCATTCTAAAGTCACTCAACTAGCTGCCAAGTAGTTTCTGAGCAAAGTATAAAGTGTTGATTTTGACCTTTGAAACCCTACTTAGTTTAGGTTTGGGTTACCTACAGGATCACATTCACCTGTATAATCTGCTCCAAACTTTGAGGTCCTCTGGAGGCTGGCTGCTCCAGCTTGCCAGAACCTGACAGGCAACCGTCCCTAAGAGGACCTTTTCATTGGCCAAGTCAGGAGTGTGGCGCAACCTGTTGGAAAAGATTTGACAGCTAAATGAGTTTTTGGAATGTAAAACACATTTAAATTCCAAAACTACCCAGCCAGTTTTAACATGACTTTTTAACTTGGGTCTTATGTTTAATCTTTGTTCTGTGTATTTTAATATGTATTTAATATGTATTTTGTAGAAATACGTTTTAATATGTGTTTTATAGAACGTTTTTAGATGATTATGTGTTTTTAGCTTTGTTATTATGACATATGGGAAAGGAAATCAGCACAATAACATGGCCTCCCAATATAGAGCTTGAAAAACGTACGTTGGTGCTGTGAGGGATTGAATTTGATGGCTATTGTAGTCTAAATCCACTGGATTTTCAGAACTGTCCACCCAGTTTCCATTGAGTCAACAGATCTAGTAGAATTTAATTCTTGTCCTACAACTCAATGAACTTCCACACCAGCACATGACTGTCTAATTCTGGAAAATACAAATATGTTTTAAGATAACAGTTTTGGAACTTCCATCTTTTCCAGATAAATATTTAAGCAAGGAGGAAAAAATAGAGTTTTAAAATATGTTTTTTTATTAGACTGGCATAAAATTCCACAGACTATCTGAACTATATGAAAGTTTTATCCATCCTTATTTGCTCCATCCAAAGATTTTATTGATCACTTGATGGAGAAGACTAAAGGAGGTATCATGTCAACCCAAATACTAGTAACAAGGAAGCACCTTGTCTTAACCTTGCCTGGCATTGTGATAAGATGGTTTCATTATGAAAATGATGGTTTTACAAGAGTAGGCAGATGATATGGAATTTCTGCTTGATTAGTTCCACACCTCTCTTGTACTCTTCATTAAAATGAGAGCAGGATGATTATTTCGGTGCTGTGAAGTGTAAGATTATCAGATCAAGTTAAAGTCTAAATGATCAGCGAAATACAGATAGGAGCTGAATAAGTTTTATATATTTTTCTAGACCCTGAATTATCTCATTTTCTCTTTTGAGGGGAAAATGTTAGCAAGAATGTGCAGTATGGCACATAGTTCTGTTGATTTTGTTTTCCTTCCCATTTTCTTGACTTGTGGAAAATTAAAATATGGTGGTCAGAATCCCACATTATCAATATAACTACAATGATGGAGCTCTGCCATTAGAGTTATGCCTGATGATGTCACCTCCCATTACCTGCCTTTGCGCTATGGCAGTGGCCCAACAGAACTATTCCCAGGAATGATAGGAAATATCATTCCCAGTGGTTTCATGTAAATTTTTTAAAAAATTGGGGAAAGAATGGCACCTTATGGGATGGCAAATAACAGCTCCTTTTTTGAGGAGCAGTTATACTTAAGCACCACCATCTAGAACCTGGCTGAGAGGTATGACCTCTCTGGCATATACAGTGCCTCCAATTCCAAAATCCCCCAGGCATTCCAAAAGGATAACATGATTGATGGTATCGAAAGCTGCTGAGAGGTCTAGAAGCACCAACAGAGAAACACACTCTTTGTCAGAGTTAATATGAAAATCATCCACTTAGGCAACCATGGCAGTCTCAACTCCGTATCTTGCTCTGAAGCCAATTTGAAATGAGTTAAAGAAGTATTGCTGTTCCTAACAGATGTAGCCACCCCGAGTGATTATTTGTAATCATTAATTGCCATCAATTCAACTTGACATTAAGAACGAGAGACCTCTAAGGCATCCTGCTTGTTATTAGATTATCAGGAATGTGGCTTCCTTGATTGGGTCTATCAATCTATAATGTGGTCCTTGTCTTTCCCAAGCAGGGTAAAAATAAAATCCTACTTTTCTGGTTTCAGAAAGGACAAAAGAAAATAAATGAGTTTGAATTTAGTTGCAACCTCTTCCCTGACAAAAAGCTGGCTTCTGTGCAGTCAGGTCTACTCAGACACTGAAAGTGACTACCCTACTGCTCTTTTCTCTATGGCTGAATGAAGAAAAAGGAGGAAACAATTCTTAGAAGGAAATACAGCATTAAGGCCTCAGTTTAAGAAAATAACACACAGATCTACAGGAAAATATCAGATAGCACAAGAAGCATTGATTTCTGGATGACGTGATTTTAATATTTCTGGATGATGTGATTTTAATATTGAATGTAATTTTTAAATGCTTAATATGTATTAATTTAAATTTAATTTATTCTAATCTTAATGTTTTGTATGAGTTTTAAGGCACTGAATAATTGCCTAGACGTAAGCCGCCTTGAGTCCCCTTTGGGGTAGAGAAAGGTGGGCTATAAATAGGGTAAATAAATAAATAAATAATCAATTTTATCCTCAAAAGAAATGAGAAAGATCTCCCTTTTCACTCGACTCCGATTTAATTGTGTTCTCATTATGTATTAATTGGTTTCATTAGCTTTTATCCATTTTGTTTTATTAGCATCTATTGGTCTATGACTGCAGTAACTTCATGCATACATGTACTCATTCAAAGAGAAGTAGTGTGTGAGGTTTTTTTCCCACTATAAAGTGAAAATGACTGGCAAAATAGTCTTTGAAAACCATGTAGATTTTTGCAAGCCCACTTTTTAAAAAAACTGGGCTTTTAAAAAGTATCCAGGTGGGAAATGTTTGTATGTTTGTAGAACAATCAAATGACAGAATGATTGCCTCTATGCAGTTATACTATTGTTCATCTAAATGACCAATAAGTAATTCATATATACTGATATAGATTTGTTTACAGGTGATCAAAGGACAAAAGCTAAAATCCTATATTCATTTCCCTGGAAGAAATCCCCACTAAATTCAGTGGGACTATTTATTCCATATTTACAGGATTGCACTTTGAGCTATGGGGTGTATATTCTTTAATCCTAGGACCTTATCCCATCAAAATTTCCCCTCTTTTCTCTTTGTTTTCTCATGCTGGCAAAATGGAGTCCTACAGAGGCCATCCCATGACGTATGGCCACTTCTGGTGGCCACCAGAAGGAACCCGTGTTGTCAGTATGTGAAGATGGAGAGAACACTCCATTTTCAGGAGCTGGATGTTTTTAGGAGTTGGAAATAATAATGGGAAGTGAGAAGAAGATGGGAGAAAGGATGTGGGATGGCTGGCTATCCCCGAAGATAAATTTTGCTGAGGTAAGACAAGTTCCCACTCTTCCAAATGTTTTTCCCCTACTTTCCCCTGCTTTTCTTCCACACATGGGATAACATCCCAAGAAACTCCAGAGATCTCAACATTAGTAGAAGAACTTCAACATGTTTTGTTAACCATTGGTGAGTGTGTAATCCATTTACATTAATGCTGAGGGGGATTTTAAGTGATTAAAAGTACATCTGCACTGTAGAATTAATGCAGTTTGATGCCACTTTTAATTGTCATGGCTCATTGGAGGTACAGTTTTGCAATTTCTCTGCTAGAGTGCTGATTCACCAAACTACAAATGCTAGGATTACATATTGTTGAGACATAGCAGTTAAAATGGTGTCAAACTACATTATTTCTGTGTAGAACTGTAGAAGAACCCCTACATCCTTAGGCTGTTACAGGTGTTAGAAACCACGAGACTAACAGAAAATAAACAGCTTGTTAATACTTTGGTTGAGATTGTTGCCTACAAGTACCACATTTTGCAGTTAGCTACTTTAAAAGTGCTCTTTGGCCAACTGAATTTGCTAGTACCTTTAAAATTCATACAGATCTCATTTTAGCTTGGAAATGTTTGATTTCAGGACATCAGGAAAATTTCAAGTTGAAAAAGACTGCCCTAAAGCATGGTATTTAGTAAACTGTACATTTAAGTGATACCACTAATTTGCTACATACCACATGCATCCAGCAACTATGCTGTTTGTTCATCTTTTGAGCACACTGATTGTTTAAAAGAAAGGATGGGCAAGTGTAGGTGGCAAGGGAAACATATTAGCCCCACCAGGATACCTTGAAGGGATATATCCCTGTTGTACTTTGTTGATGACTTTCCCCCCTCCTCATACATCCCAATAACCTGTAGGAAGGATTGGACCATCTGCATCACTTTAGCCAATGTGTCCCCCCCCCCCCCACTGTTTCAGGTACTTGGTCTCTCTCTCACTCTGTGTGTATGTGAGAGAGGGGGGGGGAGAGAGAGAGATTGCTAAAAAGCCCCTAACCCCCTAAATTGCTCTTGACAACTAATTGTCCCTGAGGAGTACTAGGAGCCATAGAAGCAACAACACTTTGCCTACTCCATTGTAAAGAAACTACGAAACAGCCTGAAAAATATCTTCACAAATACTTCTAAAACACACACTTAAAAAGAAAGTATGTTACTTGATGCATCCAGATAAACTACATCATCCCCACTTATTGTTTTACTTTGCAGATCTACCTTCACAACAAAAAAGTAGAATAAATCAGGCCAGAACTCTAGAAGCCAAGATGACTAAACTGAAGTTACTGAACCTTAGACATGTCATGAAAAGACTTTAGTAAAGTAGAAGAAAGTAGGAAAAGAGAAAAACCACAATCCAGGTGGATAGACTCACTCAAGGGAAGCCACAGTCTTGAGTGTGCAAGACTTGAGCGTAGCTATTGATGATAGATGTCTTGGAGGCCTCTCAACTTGAAAGCATTAACAACAACACAACAACTTATTCTTTATTTAAACAACATGTGGTAGAAAAAATTAAAGGCTAAAGCCTTTACCCTATGAGGAACTTTCCATTGAAATTATCACAAGGATCAGTGAAAGGAGGAAAAAGAAGGCACAAAAAGTTCAATTATAAGCCAGTGCAGTTTTACATGCCTGCTTTGGTTTCATCCTTCCTGGGAGGCTGTTTAAGGGGTATGCAATCTATGATTAGCCTTCTGACAAAAAAAAAAGAGAGATGAAAATATTATACAACTTCCTCTTCTTTCACACTTCTTTCCCATGACTATTAGCCCTATGTAAATCTTTTCTTCAAATCAAATTTCTTATGTATGCTTTGTATATCAATACTGAGGTGGGGAGAAAGGACAGGGAACAAGGGAGGGAGAGGAGCAGTTGCATAAATGTTCCATTTCATAAAGGTTGTATAAATATTCTGATGTTCCCCTCAGTAGAGCTTTGCCAAATGACTGGTCAAGGTTCACAGAACTTTCCAGTGAACCTGGGCTGTTTCAACTGAACCAAGGCAATAGATGGTTTTGGATGGAAACACTGTGGTTTCTAGAATCCTGACCTATAATCAGGCCAGGGAGAGAGAGAGAGAGAGAGAGAGAGAGCATGAAGGGGGAAAAATCTAAGCCATTTAGGAAGAGTTTAGTCTTCAGTGCTGTGGTTTGTTTGATCAGAAACCTCAAAGCAAATCTCAAGTGACCTGGAGCTTTAAAGTAGTTCAAGCAGAACTACCGTACCCAAACGACTGGGTTTTACCATGGAAATGTCTGTTCTTTCTCTGATCTCTGAACACACAGCAAAACTGATGGTCTGGATTTCATAATCCAGTTTCATAATCTATAGACTGTACTTCATTAGGGTCACCCAAGTACAGAACACATGCATATGTGGCATTTTTATTTAAGTGTTTGATTTATATCATTTATTTTTTCCAAGAAAAAACTTTCAGA
This sequence comes from Anolis sagrei, assembly GCF_037176765.1. Classification (NCBI taxonomy): domain Eukaryota; kingdom Metazoa; phylum Chordata; class Lepidosauria; order Squamata; family Anolidae; genus Anolis; species Anolis sagrei. Next base: position 111,784,025 of record NC_090023.1, on the reverse strand, counting down.
GACTCATTACAAGAATAATTAAAGCAGATAGGAATCTGCTGGCTCATTTATATCCATATAAATCTTTGTTCAGCTTCAGCATAGGGTTAGTGTAGAGAAGCAGGAGTGAAAGCAAATTCCATCAGGATGTGTCAAAGTCCCTGCTGGTTCACAAGAAACTTAGAAGGGTCACAAGGCAGTTTTGTCTCTTCACAAGGATGGCTTTTGTTATTCTTTCTCCCTTTCCCAGGATGTCTACAGTAGCTGCAAACTGTCTTCTACTGTGTAAATCTGCAATCAAACGGGATCTGCACCAAAGAAACAGTAAAAAGTGTAGTACTAAAACTCACCCTAACCAATTATATTAATGAAATAGAACAGAATTAAGAACATGTGATGAAGTGAAAGAAGGTAACACACAAACAGGCTCCTTCCAGGCAACCAATCAGTTGTGAAAAAAGTCTACCTAAATAAAAGCCAGTGGTTGCTGGAGTAAAAACCACAGGAATGAAGCAAGGCTACTTTCCCCTAGAAACTCTAGGGAGCAGCTGAATAGAAAGCCTTTCTCACATTACCACAAATTATCACCATGAGTGAAGCAGACCGCAACAAAGGTTAGTGGATATAAAAGTCTCAAAGTTTAATGCTCAAGTACAGTGACCAGGAAAGGAGTAAACCATACCACAATACCTGCAAATTTTACAAAAATGTTTCTTAAATATTGTTGTCTGCCCTCAAGATGATCATAGTCCAAAATTCTGGATTCATAGTCCAAAATTCAGACCACTACATACAATGTCTATGCCTAGACATGTAAATACATCATGAAGTGTTTATGTAGCTAAGGTTAACAGCTATATCTTCTCCCTTTTCTGGTATAGGACTACCTGACAAATCATCTCAGTCAGAGTTTTTTTAAAAAAGAGATTTACCTGATCTGCTTCTCCCACATTGAACACAGAAATGGACACAATGTGTAGCCTGGTTCATAATGTGTTTTACAAATGTAAATGCATAGAGCAACATGTATTCAATACAAATATGTGCAAATAACCTCAATATATTCCTGAATTACACACAGATAATGGTTTTAATCAGTGAACATTTATCTAAAATAAATCAACCCCCCTTTTTTTAAAAAAAAGACACAAAACAATCATAAAAACAGTTTTGTAACTCTCAAAGTTTGACACATATCTTATTAAAATAACTTTCTGCATAATATCTATACTAGCTAGTGTAAGGAGAGGTAAAGGACAATCTCAACCAGAGTCTGGTAGCAGCCACCAAAACTACTCTCTCCTATGCTTTTAACAAGCATACCAATAGTATTGGTAATATCAAGAAAAAATCCTTCACACAAGAATCTTAAAATGCAGGAAGTCTCATTTAACAGTACAATTTATGAAATAAACAGAACCACTGTAAAACAGTGTGCTTGATTTTTATCCCAGAGAAGTGACTTCAAATGATACCATGGCTGAGGGTGCTAAAACATCATCCCCATCCCACACAGAAAACAAGGTCTAGGATGTGCACAGCAGCATGGGTAACACCAGACACCACTTCGGACAGACCCATGGTTGTTATGGAGGCCATGAGGTTATGAGCCATTGCTGAAATGGATGCTGAAGTTTCCCAGCATTGTTGACAACTGTGATTCCAGCAGCAAACTTGAGACCATCCTGGATTGCTCAGGAAGGGAGACAGTTGAACAGTGAGGTGGGTGGTACACCAAAAATGCTTATTCTGTCTCGGCTATCCGTCTTTAGGTATACACACTCAAACCTTGCAGACTGTGGGGTGGGGCAGGGGGATGGAATCATGACAGACCGCTGTTAATGGAGCATTTTCACAGTTCTTACCTTGCAAAGTGCTCCATAGAAGAGAGATGATTTTTTAAAAAAAATACAATATTGCTAGAAATCAGAACAACACTGGCAGATAGAGAAAACAATTTTGAAATGTTATTTTTAAAAGACAAAGGCTCTTAAGAGACAGAAAGATAATGGCAAAGTAAGCAAAAACAAGGTGATTGACTGAAATGTAAAAGAAGGGTGTAATTATACTTGATTAAGGATCCACTAGCAAGGAAAGAAATAAAGGACAGCTTCTGAAAAACATGATCTAAAGTAAGAAGAAAATCAGATAATTAAAATACATTTCTAAAGATTCTTGCATAAAGACACTCTAGATGTAGTTATGTTTACATCTTCATCACTGAATGCCCTAAATGACCTGGATATTTTTGCAAGTCCAAACTAAATCCATTTAATCAATGGAATTAGTGATTCATCATTCATCAATGTTCAGCATGAACATTGATTCATCATTCAACTATTGACTCAGTATTAATTCTGGAAATAAGCTGAAGTAATTTGCTATGGCACCTGTGTAAAGATCAGCTGAAAATAACTGTGTATTAAACATGGAGGAGAGAAGCAGTACCATGGCATTTTATTAGGAGTGAATAAGATAGTCTCATGGATTTATGTGCATTCCCCTTCTTCTTTCCTCCTATAGTCTCCATTGCTTCATTGATAGGCCATTCAAAATGTTACTTTCCTGATATTGCAGTCATTGTTTGGCACCCAGTGGTAGCTGTAGTTTGTAGCTCCAGTGCTCCCCCCTGCATTTTCTTGCTTTAACCTGACTACTTCACTTTAGGCAAAGTCAGGGATACTCCAATGTTAGCTGAAAACATGAGAGTATACAAAGGCTCCACAGAAGTATGGACAGCTAAATCATGTCTGTTTTGGACCAATCCCTGATCAGGCAGACATTGTACCGTCACCTGATCAGTGTAGGGAAAGAGTATCAGTAATCCCTGCTTTGCTGCCACCACTTCCTGCTGGTCATAAAACTCTGCGTGAGTGTCTGCCTGCTACGGTTGGATCTGTGATGTCAGAATGGGGCACCTGCATGAAAGGGGTTAATCTCCCCTCCCCCTGATCATGTAGGCACCCCATTATGACATCACAGATATGATAGACAATACCCACGCAGAGTTCTGTGACTGCTGGAACACAGATAAATTGATGGTCCAGCGAGACCAATGTGATCTTAGAATTGAAGCAGGTTCTGCCATAGATCTGGGCTGAACTTGGTCTCACAGCAAGTATAACTCACCTTCTGTTGATATGGACACTTTGGTCCTCAGTCTGTATCAAGGATACTGAAAGTAGTGTGATAAAACAGTCTGTGTGTCCTCATTATGTCCTCTCTAATAGCACATCCAGACTGATCCGAAGTCCTAGATTTTGTTTTTTCTTCATGGTCTCTGCGAATGCACACTTGTGGAGAGACTGCGCCTGCGCGGGCTCCAACGGAAACTTCTACATTTTAAAACTTTTCAAGTTTTGGCGGTAACCCCGCCCAGCCCCGGCAGGGGATAAAAGGGCGCCCCGCGCACACCGATCCTTTTTTTCCGCCGCACGGCTCGCTTCGGTACTTCAATTGTTGGATAGAGATATTGTTGGATAGTGATTCTTGATAGAGTTTCTTCGAGTTGTTCGACAGTATTATGTCAACAACTCGCTTTAAAAGATGCGCGAATTGTCCGAGGAAGATCCCTGATTCGGACAAGCACGCTCTTTGCCTTTTGTGTCTCGGAGAGGCACACATTACTTCTTCGTGTCGTCATTGTCAATCGTTGACGGCACAGTCCCGTAAGAAATGGGTCCATTGGCTTCGATACCTCCTGTACCAGCAGACGTTGGCTCCGGTACCTTCAACATCGACATCGGCGTCGACGTCAGCCACGGTATCCAGGCCTTCGACATCAGCTTCGACGTCGAAGGAGGCATCGACATCAAAATCTGTCGATCCCTCAACGGAGACTGAGCCTCGCCAGACAAGGGCGAAGAAGGCTGCACAGAAGAGTCCGAGAACAGCGATGTCGACAACGTCTAAGGCTTCGGTGTCAACAGCTTCCAAGGCTACAAAGCCTACGAAGCAAAAAGCTCCATGCACGGTCCCGACCGAGACTGTACGCATCCGGCACTCTTCGACCAGCTCAGTGGCGTCGGTGAGATCGATCAGGTCCACGAGGTCGACATCGGCGACTCCGCCATCTTCCACGGCGGTTCGCATTGCTTTTCGCCGGTCTCAAGAAGAATCTCGGCGTGCTTCCACCTCGTCCTCCGTCCCGCCCACCCCGGGCAAGTCTGTGTCGAAGACAGCTCAGCCACCGGCAAAGAAGAAGAAGACGATGCCGCCTCCATCCTCGTCTTCTTCTTCTTCTTCCCGAAAGCAGACCACCGCCTCCTCGGCCACCTCGTCGGCGAGGTCATCGCCGTTGCAGCCTGCTGAACCCCAGCTGGCCCCACAGCCTGCTCAGAAGCCGCAACCTCTGCCGGAACAGCCTTCGGAGCAACCCGAGTCCCCGGTGATCTCGGTGGACACGGTGATCGAGGCACCAACTCGACATGTGACAGCCAGACAGGAGCTTTTCCTGTTGGTCACGATCTTGACAACTGTGACGGCAAGACAGGAGACTTCTCCAGTGCTGGAGACTCCAGAAAGGGGCAGGCAGACTATGAGACTAGCCCGTGCCATTCAGGCTTCGGCCTCAAAAGCCCCCCCAGTGCCTCCACCGCAGCGCCCGAGTCGGGATGTCTCCTCATCCCCTCCTCCCCAATCCATGGCGGCCGATGACGAAGAGGAAGATGGCGAGTTACCGGGATCGGTACACTCGGGATCGGTGTTATCTCTCGGGATCGAGAGATCACCCACTCACGACGCCTATGAGGCTGATCCTCCATCTCCCACTGACAATGTCCGAGCCTTTGCAGATCAAATGGCTCGCATAGCTGATGCCCTAGGCCTGGAGGTCAAGCAGACTTCCAAAGCAGTGCAAGACCCAGTGTTTAAAAGGGTGCAAGCGGAGTCCCCACCTGCTCCTCTTCTACCCTTCCTTCCCTACCTCCTTGAAGTGATCCAGGGCTCCTGGAAGACCCCTTCCTCCATCCCTCCAACCTCTAAGAAAATTGAATCATGGTACAGAACGGACGATGAGGGCTTGGAGTGGCTGAAACAGCATCCCGACCCTAACTCAGTGGTCGTGAAGGCGGCTCAGGGGTTCGGAAGGCAATCGTCGGCGCCATCCGACCGTGAAGGGAAGAGGTTTGACGCAGTGGGCAGGAAGCTTTACTCCGGTGCCCTTCTGTTGGCCCGCATGGCAAATTATGGCGCTTGTATGGGCGCATATCAACAAATTCTTTGAGAAAAAGCAGCTCCATTTTTCCAAAGAATGTCTGACGAGGATCACACTGCCCTTTCCACCCTGGCTCAGGAGGCGAACTCTCTGGCGTATCATCAGATGCAGATGGCCAAGCACACGGGGGACACTGCGGGCAAGATGATTGCTCACGCCGTGGCAATCAGGAGGCATGCCTGGCTCAGATCCTCTGGCCTCTCTACTTCGTCGAGGCAGGTGATTGAAGACCTTCCGTTCGATACCCTGGGGCTCTTCAACGCCGGAACGGATGACAAGCTGAAGTCAAATCACGACTTCAAGACCTTGGCTTCTAAGTGCGGTTTTGAAAATCAGAACCAGGCGCAGAGGACCAAATGGTTCCAGTACAAACGCCGGCACACGGTCCCGTACCACACCATACAGTACCGCCAACCAGCCTGTCCCCTGCATACCTCCCAACAAACCCACCCTCAGCAACCTCAACAGCAAAGGAGGCAGCACCAGCAGCAGCGTTCGCGGTCCCGCCAAGCTTCTGGAGGCAATCAGGCCAGGCGCCGCATTTGACGCCCTAATGGATGATGCCGTTTGTTCTTTCGTTACAGATGTTGTTCCCATGTCCCTCCCAATGGTACCCGCCCTCATCCTTCCATCCGGCTCGACACCGTTCGGAGATCGCCTGACGAATTTTCTCCCTGCATGGGAAAATATCACCTCAGATGCATGGGTTTTAAAGATTGTCGACGAAGGTTATGCATTGGAGTTCGAAAAGCTCCCACCAACAGGGCAGATTGTCGAGACCGAACCATCCTTGGCAATTCTGACAGAGGTCGAAACCTTGCTTCGGAAAGGGGCAATTTCCCCTCTCCCGGACTCTCAAAACCATCGAGCCTTCTTCTCCAGATACTTTACTGTCCCAAAGCCGGATGGCTCCCTCCGCCCCATCCTCGATCTCAGGGACTTAAACTCCTTCATCGAACCTCAAAAGTTTCGGATGGTGACGGTATCGTCCATTCTCCCTCTCCTCAGATACGGAGATTTCTTCGCGTCCGTCGATCTCCGGGACGCTTACTTCCATCTCTCAGTCAGAAAACATCACAAACGCTTCCTGGCCTTCAGGGTAGCGGGACAGACGTATGCCTTGAACGTCCGTTCGGTCTCGTGACGGCACCGAGAACTTTTACCAAATGCATGTCGGTGGTCGCAGCAGCTCTCAGGAGGGAAAAAATCCGCATTTTCCCATACCTAGACGACTGGTTGTTGGCAGCACGCTCTCCGGACCTCCTGTGAGTTCAGGTGGCAAAGACGCTTTCCCTCCTCGAAGACCTGGGCCTCAAGTTAAACGAGGAGAAATCTCATCGAGCCCACCACTTGCATAAAGTTCATCGGTGCCATGTTCAATTCTCTCTCCCAGACAGTCTTCCTTCCAGAGGAGAGGTTCAGGGCTCTTCGAGCCGAAGCGCTCAAAGTGCGTCGATCCCGAGTGGTCCCGGCGAAGCAGATACAGGTCCTCCTCGGGCACATGGCCTCCACGGTGATGGTGACACCATTGGCGAGGCTCCGCTTCCGTCCCCTCCAGAGAGTGATCTTGGACCACTTCAATCCCATGCGAGACAGTGCTGCGAAACGCTTGCTGATACCGAAGCCGGTAAAGGACTCTCTAAACTGGTGGATGAACCGCCAGCATGTCTGCAGGGGTGTTCCTTTCCACCCAGAACCCCCAGCTGTCACGATCACAACGGACGCCTCGATGTTCGCATGGGGATGCCATACAGGAGAACTCTCAGTTCACAAGAAAGGCAGTGCCATATAAACTACTTGGAACTACTTGGAACTGCTGGCAATCTTCAAAGCCCTGAGGGCATTTGCCCTCCTGGTCACGGGGAAGTCTGTCCAGATCCTCACGGACAACATGGTGGCAATGTTCTAAGTGAACAAGCAGGGAGGAACGGGCTCGAGAAAACTTCTCAAGCTGTCACTGGAACTTTGGGACTGGTGTGTAGCCAGGTCGGTGTCGATAACAGCCTTACACCTCCCGGGCGAAGTCAACATCGAGGCGGACGCACTCAGCAGAACCAGGGCAACCTCTCACGAATGGAGATTGAACCCCGACGAACTGGCCGAGATCTTCAGGGAGTGGGGCCTCCCAGCCGCAGACCTCTTCACATCGCCGCAAAACGCTCAGCTGCCGCAGTTCGGTGCTCGACTACCAGGGTGTCTCGGAGACGCGTTCCTTCTGGACTGGTCAAGGCATCTACTTTACCTCTTCCCTCCCTTCCCGCTCATCCCGAGGGTGATCGAGAGGATCCAGTCGGCACAAACGAACTGCATCTTGATAGCGCCGGAATGGCCACGACAACCGTGGTTCTCGGTCCTTCTCCAGTTATCCGAGGTACGGATGAGGCGCCTTCCACTTCGGCAGGATCTACTCTCCCAGGAAGACGGTCAGCTTCTCCACCCCGACCTCGCTTCTCTGCATCTTTCGGCGTGGAGGATCCGGTTTTGAAATCCCTGTGTCCAGGACTTCTTCCGATCCTGGAGGCAGCTCACAAGCCAGCAACCAAAAAGTGCTACTTGGCGTGCCTTAACCGCTTCCAGGTCTTCCTCTCCGAGAAGGGCCTGGACGATCATCGACCTTCGGTACCGTCAATTCTCTCATTCTTGCTGCACCTTACCGAACGAGGATTGTCGCTATCATCACTCAAGTCTCACTTGGCAGCCATATCTTGGCAACTTCAAAGGACAGGAGAAGCTTCCTTATTTAAGGATAGCTCCGTGAGATCTTTCCTGCGAGGTTTCAACAACTTGCACCCCCCGGTCCGTTCTCCGACTCTGGGTTGGGACCTCGACCTCGTGCTGACTCGGCTTGCGCAACCGCCTTTTGAGCCATTGACGTCAATTGAACTTCGGCTTTTGTCGTGGAAGGTGGCCTTCCAGGTCGCTATCACCTCAGCCCGTCGACTGTCGGAACTTGCGGCATTGCGGGTGGACGAACCTTATTTTGTTGTCCACGAGGACAGAGCAGTTCTCCGCACAGATGTGACATTCCTCCCTAAGGTCGTGTCCCCCTTCCATGTTAATGAAGACATTGTCCTTCCCTCATTGTGTCAGTCTCCCTCTACCCCGAGGGAAAGAAGACTTCATATGCTCGATGTGCGGAGAGCATTGCTCTGTCATAGGGACAGGACGGCTCAGTCTCGGAAGTCTCAGAGACTGTTTGTTGCATATGCCATAGACAAGGTGGGCTTGCCAATCACGGCACAACGCTTGTCTCACTGGATCACCTCGACCATCGAGCTTTGTTACCAGCTGGCTCGACATCAACCTCCCTCGGTCATCCGAGCTCGGTCAACCAGGGCTATGGCGGCATCGACAGCCTTTCTTAAGGGGATTCCCCTGGACGCTATTTGCAAAGCGGCCATTTGGAAAAATCCTCAGACATTTGTTTCACATTATAGACTGAATACCAGGCATACACCTGACATGGCCTTTGGGAGGGCACTCCTGGGGTCTTGTCCGCCTTGAACTTTGCAAAGTATTCATGTATCTTGTCGGTACCGAGAGCTTCTTCGGTACCATATATTGTTGTGAATTTTATTACTATGTTGTTACTTGAATTCAACGGTTTACCGGTGCTGGTAAATGTAATTGCACCTTTACACTTAATGTCTTCACTGCCTGGGGCGCAGGCAACCTTGCACTATGGCCTAATGGGCTCGTTACGGATAGTGCCTTGTGTCGCGATCGACACCTTGTTTCTTACAAATGTGTTTTGCACTTGCTGATAAAGCTGTTTTTGTGTAACTACTTAATGTGCCCTCATTGCAATGAGTGTCCTCAACAATGACTGTGTTGTTGTTTCCAAGGGTCACAAGTTTATGGTAATTGTTTAAGAATGCCCTCATTTATTGAGTGTCTTTCACTGTAGATTGGTCACTCTCACGTGACCGGGAGGATCACGTACTCCCATAAGCTTCATGTACTGTGCCCTTCTTCGGAAGTGATTACAATCTATTGTTGGTAACTGTTTGCACTTAATAAAATTGTTTGGCCCTTGAATTGAATAGTTGGTTTGCCTTCTTCCCGCCTCCGGGACCTGAGCTTGCTAGTCTCCACAAGTGTGCATTCGCAGAGACCACGAAGAAAAATGGTAGGTTACATACCCGTGACCATCTTTCTTCGAGTGGTGCTCTGCGAATTCACACTAACCCGCCCAGCCTCCCCACTAGGCAAACCTCCAATTTCTCGCTACTGTAGCGGCGTAGGAATTGGATCGGTGTGTGCGGGGCGCCCTTTTATCCCCTGCCGGGGCTGGGCGGGGTTACCACCAAAACTTGAAAAGTTTTAAAATGTAGAAGTTTCTGTTGGAGCCCGCGCAGGCGCAGTCTCTCCACAAGTGTGAATTCGCAGAGCACCACTCGAAGAAAGATGGTCACAGGTATGTAACCTACCATTCTTTGCAATTTGATACTGAAATAAAATAAATGAATGTAGTGACCTGGTATAAAAAGTTTCTGGAAACTGACACAAAACATTCTGCAATAAACAAAACAATCATACATTTACATCCAAAATGAGAAAGTATCAGAACAAAATCAGAGACTTTCTTATCTCTATAATCAATCCGCACATGCCTTTAGTTTCCCATTTACATGAGCTTCAAAATCTTGCAAGTCCTCCTTGAATAAATGTGATAACAGGACACAAAAAATGACATCATAGTTCTGGTTCTATCATCCCATCAACAAAATATTTTCTTCCAATGAAACAAATGTCAATTTCATAATGTCAGGGAAGAAGAACCATAAAGTATCGCTTTTACTTCTAAACTTCAAATGAAGATGCTTCTGTCAATTGGTAGAGCAAAAACAAAACCACTGACAACAGACTGGCAATTGAATGAAATACAAATAAGTTTGCTGAATGATTTATTCCACTTAGTTAAATGAGATGAAATTATCAACTATTCCAGAGGGTGCTGGTACAAATAATTTTTCAATACCAGAGGTGGGAATAGAATTTGCAGTCACCATATCACTGTTTCACTACTCACTTCACATAAACCTTATTTCTAATTAGTTTGAGCTCCATGAGAGTCAATCAGAGACTATATAAACATTCTAAACTCATACTGTGTGTGCCACTTGAAATTTACCACCAACACATTAGAATATTTCAGTTAAATATTTTCAGGAAATATGCCACTATGCACTGAAGTCATGTTTTAATAATCATTGGGTCTTTTCTGGTCTAAGGCTTTTCTGGTGTTTTGAGGAAAAATAACACATGTATGTGTACAAATTGACAATGACAGAATTGTTTTTCTGGGGTGATTTATTCAGATTTAATTATTACAAGGTAAGAATATGTAATTACTTTATTCCTTTCTGAAATTACTTTATTCCTTTCTGAAATGTATATATGTGTGTATATATGTGTGCATGTGTATATGTATATATGTGTGGTTTGCATGTGTGTGTATATGTTTATGTATGTGCATATGCATGTGCATGTGTATATATGTTATGTGTGTGTATGTGTATATATATGTATGTGTGTATGTATATATGAGTGCATATGCGTTTGTGTAGATATGTGCATGTGTGTGTTGTTTGTATATGTGTGTAGGCCTGGACTTACTTGGGCCCTCCAGACATTTTGGACTTCAGTTCCCACAATTCCTAATAGCCAGAACAGCATGGCTGTTAGGAATTGTGGGAGCTATAGTGCAAAATGCCTAGAGGGCCCAAGTAGGCCCGGGCCTAGAGTATGAGATTTGTTACTGAACCCTGTGTCTTTGGAGGCCTGTGCAGCCTCCTCTTGGCATGGCTCCTCCTCTCTCCCTCCCTCCCTTTCCCTCTTGCCTTCCTGCCTGACCGATGCAAAAGGCTTGCTTGCCTCTTTGCTCCGTCTGTCCTTCTCCCCCCCTCCTTCTCTCTCTCTCTCTCTCTCTCTCTCTCCCTGAGAAGGCTCTCTAAAGGTTGCTTTTCAGAGCAGCTTTGCTGGGCTGTTCTGGCTTCTCGGTTTGGCTTTGCTAGGGATGGTTTGTTTTCCCCTCTCGCACAAGAGGGGGCGGGGCTAGGTTTTGCACATGCATGGTAAGGTATTTTTTATTTTTTAAAAATGGTGAAACTATTTTCATGGTTTTGGTTTTTTTGTAATTGTTGCTCATACCTTGCGGTATGAGAAGTTTGGAGGCCAAATTTGATGTCAGTTGGCCCCATAGTTTGTTTGTTTTTAGGCAACTAACGATGATATGAACATATATATATATATATATATATATATATATATATATATATTACACACATATACACATACATATATATACATACATACACACACACACACACACACACATGCAGATACAACTGTAATTTTCTAGCAAGATTTAAGAGACCTAGAGGGAACTATCAAAAATATTTCTATCATAAATCTAATTTGATATGGATTTTGACAGAGTATCTAAGTATACCTGTACTTAGTCGCTTAGTAGGCATGTGTGAGGCCCTCTGGTGGTGCAGCGGGTTAAACCACTAAGCTGCTGAACTTGCTGACAGAAAGTTTGGCAGTTTGAATCCAGGGAGCAGGTTGTACTCTCACTGTTAGGCCAGCTTCTGCCAACCTAGCAGTTAAAAAACATCCAAATGTAAATAGATCAATAGGTACCAGTCCAGTGGGAAGGTAATAGCACTCCATGCAATCATGCTGGCCATATGACCTTGGAGGTGTCTACAGACAACACGAGCTTGTCGGCTTAGAAATGGTGAGCACCACCCCCAGAATTGGACATGACTAGACTTAGTGTCAGGGAAAACCTTTACCTTTACCTTAGGCATATGTGATTCATTAAAAATGTTTCAAATGCCATAACAAAACGGGGGGGGGGGGGGGGGAGGGGGCACTGGCATTTTGTTTCTAAAATATAGTTAGTGAAAAAATATTACTATAACAAGAGTAACAGAATTTCATTACTTTTTTCTTATAGTAATTGTGCATAATTTGTGCATAAACTTCAGGGGATCCTATCTCTCTCATTTGTACAGCTATTTAGGTGAAAATTGCTACAATCATAGAACACATTGGCCCCTGTTAGTTTATCAAGTTTCAGAATGGTTAACTTATCCATGGATTTTGGGGGAAAATTTAAATTTGTATAAACAACATTTTTTAAAAAATTGCAAGAGCTGTCTCTTTGAATTTTCTATTCAATGAAAAAAGACAACAGGAGATCATTCCCCCAAACTTTCAGAAACATTCATACATGCACTGGTTTTAGATATTTTTTAAAGTTTTGACAAAACCTTTAAAAAAAAAAAAGAGCCACAGCAGTTATCTCATTGAATGTCTCATATTAACTAACAGAAACCAATACCAATTCTACGTTTTCATAGAATCATAGAGCTGGAGGGGACCCCCAAGAGCCATCTAGTCCAACTCCTTTCTTCCAGGCGGAAGGACACAATCCAAACTCTTCTGACAGATGGCCATTCAACCTCTAAACTCCCCTATTGAGTTGGAAGGGACTCTCAAGGGCCATCTATTTAGCGATTTCTTCCCAGACCAGTACAGAGATTTACTTCCTAAAGGACCAGTCAGTCCTTTTTGCAGATTCAACAATTTATTGGAATTCTGGCTGGCTGGCTGGCTGCTGCTACGAAGGGACAAATCTCTCCCCTATCCTGCTTGGGGATTTTGGATGTGAGCAGAACTCTAGGAAATGTATTTTAGGGCAGGGCCTTTTGCATTGGCATAGGGCTCCTTGCTTTCCCCAATTACATTTCACAGAATTCTGTGCTTTATTTCCCAGTGAACTCCGCTTTCTCCCTAATGCTTCTGTGAGAGGCCATTAATTTACAGAGGAATGGGATCCTTTTTGGCTTGGCTTTGCTTGCTTGCCATGAAAATGATGCTGACTTTGGGAGGGTGCCTTCTGAGATTAAGATATCTATTATTGATAAACCATAAATCAGAACCTGATGTTATTTAGGATTCACATTTTGTAATGTTGTAATTAGAAATTACATGTTGCAATGCTGTACTTTATTCCCACTTGACTTCAAATGTTGTAATTTATTCTCACTTGACTTCAGCTTAAAGTTTATTGACCAAAATAAAGGCTACTTACTGAAAATACAAATGAAACAGGATTGAGTAAATTTCAATTATTAAATTTCTGGCAATCACGTGTCAGAAATCATTTTGGAAGTACAGATTTTACAAATTTTAACCCAACTTTAGAAACTTTTGCACAAGCCTATTGTTTAGATATGTGCGTATCTCTGCATGTTACATTAACTAGAAATCTTCAACAAATTCTTCAAGTTCTCCTAAATTTTTTTTACTATTGATGAATAAGTGTTAATGTTTACTAAATTTCTGGCAATAGCAAAATTCATTAAACTTGTGCTAATACATTGCAGCTTATATTAATATTCAGAGGCTTAAATATCTTCCCATTCCAGTATAAATGAAGAAAAAGAAAGAAAATCAATTATGTGAGCCAAGGCTGTTGTTATTAATTAACCCCTTTTTGCTCCAGTTATTGATGAAATGTAACTTCTACTTATTGTTTAAAATCTTATGTCAATATTTTTCAAGTTGGAACATTAGCAGGTCTGCTGATTGTCTGGCCCACTTCAGAAAATGTCAAAGAACTACCCACAGAAAAAGTGCGCTGCAAGCCACAGCTGGGGATAATCAGAAAGAAAGGCAGAGGAGAAATTTATTCAGTTCATATTCTAGTACAAACCTACTGTATTATCTCATGTATACTTTGACCTCATGTATAAGTTGAGGATATATTTTGGGATCAAAGTTATGGAATTTTATAAGGCCGTGGATAAGTTAATGGTCATTCTAAGTGTTGTAGTAGAGTCTGTTGGCAACGCTTCAACTCGTAGTAGGAGTGGTAGAGGAAACAAGGCGCCCAGGTGTTAGATGAGGAACAGCAAAGGAAGAGGATTCGGGAGATACTTATGTCACCCATTGATGAAGGAGAAAGCAGCAATGCTATATTAAGGGTATAGCTGCCCCTGGTGGCCTTTTAAAAATGTCATTGCAGAGAGAATAGATGGGGCTGGTTCTTCTTTTAGGTTCTTCTGGAATGGACTAAACTCTTGCCTTATCAGTCTACTCAGAGAAGGGGATGGCTCCTATATAACAGTTCTCATATTGATCTGTGGATAAGTTGACCCAGGATTTACAGTATGTATCTACATAAATATGTATAGGGTAACTAAGGCCTCATTCAGATGGGAGCTGAAAAAAGAAAGCCCCTGATCTTGTTCCTATCCTTCCTGATTTTTTCATTCATTCATTTTTATAGAGAGCAGGGGAATCTATATGACATTTTCCCTATTCTGTAGTATTTCTAAGCAGCAGGGAATTCCAATTTCTGGAATATTATCTTAGTCTAGATATGATTAGACAGAGAGGGAGAAAAAAAACAATAGGCAGGGGGGATTGATAAAAAATGCAATTAAAAATTTGGATGTAAAACAACAATATGCAAACAACATCAAAACCAAAGGAACTGGAAATTGTGATACTTGTAGGGACTTTTTTGTTTTCTAGATAAGCCTTGATTTTGGATGTTAGAGCCCTTTTATCAATTCAATTCCAGCAACTACACTACCTCATTTACTGTTAAGGTGGCAAAAGAAAATGGGTAAACACATTTACAGCCATTTGTATTTCAGAATTAAGATAAGGCAGGGTTCACTACTTTTGCTTTCTGGAAGCAATCAAGGTATTGAGACCTTTCTAGTGAACACAAAAGACTAGATTGAAAAAATGGGTCAATTTGTATGTTCATTTTCTTTAACAGATACAAATACCAAACTCCTCAGCAGGGCTTATTTTTTGGTAATTTATAAAATGGGTAATTATCAAAATTTGTGAAACTAAAGACAACCTGATAGTTTGATAGCCCTCTTCAGACATTCAGTAAATTTATTCATTCCCTACATTAAATGAGAAGCATGCTAGTCCTGCCCTTCTCTGATGTCAGTATCCTTATGTGAAAGCAACGTGTCTGAATATGTTTTCTATTTATGAAGGTTCTCCATGTAAGCATGGATAACATCTGTGCTACAGTAGGCTAATGTCTTCAAGTGTATTAATTTTTGTAGAAGGAAATCCATGATGGGGTGAGATGGGGCTAGAACAAATGCTTACCAAATGTCAGTCTCTCTAGATTTTCTCCCACAAGAAAGTAGTTACTATTGGGAAAACAGGATCCAGTTCAAGTTCTAATACCACTTCTCAGAAAGTACTTGTATTTTGTCTTAATGAATAGGGCATAGGCAAGTGTTCCTGGCCTCTGGAAAATACACTCAAATTTCTGGCTTAACATAATGAATAAATTTCACATAGATATTACCAGTGGGAAACCAGAGCTGAGATTATCAGAAACTATTAAGATCCCTGATTATTATTTTAACTCTCCTGCCTAAAGATAAAAATTGTCCAGGATGAGCTTACAGCAGGACGAAATGAAACATTAAGTGTAGACATCCCTCATTTCTTCTTCTCTTTTCATTCTACAGCATTCTTGTGATATTTCTCTCTGGGTAAAGTGGAAACATAAACAGGGAAGTGTCTTGCTCTGTGATTAATGAACGTGTCGGAATACATGAAACAGCCAAAGCAACAGATTCAAGCCTGTTGAGAACATGAAAGAAAATGAGAAAGAATGCCTTGCCATTGCCAACTTCATCAAATGCTCAGATAGCATGAGAAAACCAGTGGTCCAAAATGAGATAGTGTGCTGGTATTCACGCCTCAAATGAGATAAAGGGTCAAAAGGAAATGAGACACTTCTGTACACTAATGGTGTTACATTAGCAAATGCATGAATAAAAAGGCAGCATACATTAAGATTATTATCTTATGTTCACTTCCTCAGATATGGGATAACTCATCAGTGGTCTAACAATTATACTGGAAAGGAGATTTGGAAAGGCAAAGATTTTGATTGTGACATGTTGTCTCTCAAACATAGTGGGCTCTTAAATAATGTTGTATGCTGCAGGAAGATCAAAGAGTATAGGAGGCGAGAGTATAATTTATTCTGATTCACCATAAGGGATGTGAAAGCAGTAATGCATATTTTCTACCAAAATTGGTAAAAATGCACAGTGGTTCCCATGCATTCCAGGAGCAAAAAAAGTGTTTGTATACAGTCATGCTGGAAGAAATTCAGATCTAGACTTGCTTTTAAAGGAACTTCAACATGAATGGAGAAAGGAATATGGCCCCAATGCTGATGGGAGAACCCCAAGGAAACACATTGTCTGCCCTTTTAACATGGCTAATAAGATGTCAGTATATGTAAGTACCACCATAGAAAGCAGACTATTGTTGGAATATTGGGATATATTCAGCAAAATATGTCAAGACATATATAAATCTGTCAGGTGAATTACATTCCATCCTTTATGCAACATGATGATTCTCTTAGCAAAGAATGTTGGATTCTTCTATGGCTTCCCAATTTCTTTTGAACACAACAAACCATATATTTAATTTCCTAGGACAGTAGTTCCCAACCTTTGGTCCTACAATTCTTAAGCTGACTGGGATTTCTGGGAGTTGAAGTCCAAAACAACTGGAGGACCAAAGGTTGGCAACCACTGTTCTAGAATACAGTAAACTTCATAACTAGTTATATGCATCCAGTACAAGGATATTGTACAATGTGTTTCCTAAATGGAAATCTTTTCTCTTGATGGTGTGATAGTGGAAGTGATAGATCTAATGAATATACCCCCAGCTAGTCTGTTTAGACCCTTTAATTTAAAGAGTAGAATGAATGCAACTTGGCACCACTTTAACTGCCATAGCTCAAAAATATTTATTTATTTATTGCATTTTTATACCACTTTTCTCATCTCTGGGGGAACTCAACATGGTTCCCCCAGAGTGGCAAAATTCAATGACTCATAAATGTAAAATACAACACATATCAAATCATCAACATACAACTGTAGATTAAAACCATTAAAATGATAAAACTATAAAAACAACGAACATAGAAACAACATAAATAATTTAGACTTTACACCAATCCAGAGGTTGCTTTAATAGCCAAGTTATAAGTTATTTCCTAAATGCTAGGGGGGAGTTCACTGAGGATGGAGTTCTACAGCCAAGGGGCCACCACCAAGAAAGCCCTGTCTCTTGTTCCCACCAATCACACCTGCAAAGGTGGTGGGACTGAGAGCTGGACCTCCCTGGCCAATCTTAGTGTTCTAACTGGCTCATAAAGGCAGATGCATTCAGACAGGTAATCTGGACCAGAACTGTTTAGGGCTTTATAGGCTAAAGGCAGCACTTTGAATTGTGCCCAGTACCAAACTTGCAGCCAGTGGGGGGGGGGGGGTGTATGTTCCCTGTACACTACTCCAGTAAGCAACCTGGCTGCTGCCCATTGGATTACTTAAAGCTTCCAAACAGTCTTCAAGGCAACCCCATGTAGAGCGCGTTGCAGTACTCTGAGATATGACGAGACCATGGACCACCGTGACCAAGTCTGACTTCCCAAGGTATGGGCACAGCAGGCACACAAGTTTTAATTGTGTGAATTCTCCCCTGGCCACTGCCAAAACTGAGGTTCCAGACTCAGCAATGAGTCCCAGAGAACTCCCAAGTTGTGAACCTCTGTCTTCAAGGGGAATGTAACACTATACCCTGTTTGACCTTATGACTGACCAAGAGTACTTGTGTCTTGTCTGGAATCAGTTTCAATTTGTTCACCTTCATCCAGACCATCACAGCTGCTAAGCACCGGTACAGGACTTGAACAGCCTCCTTAGCAGCAGATGGAAAGGAGCAATAGAATTGAACATCATCTACATACAGATGACATCAAACTTCAAAACTCTGGATAATCTCTCCCAGTGATTCATGTAGATGTTAAATAACATATGAGACATTACTGATCCTGTGGGTGTTGCATCTCAGAACATCAGAATTCACCTTGCGCTCAACACCAGCCAGGAATCCAAGAGTAATGATGAAACAGTTTTTTTTAAAAAAGCACATATAAAAAGGCAAATCACCATAGGAAATAAAAAAAGTAATACCCAACAGGTAAAGGAGAAAAGCATTCAAAAAGTAATAGTTCAAATCAAACTGCTAATGGGAAAAAGCATTCCAAAGGTAGTAATCCAAATAGTCCAATTCAATTCAGTAAAATAAAGTATAGAAAATCCAAGCATCAAAACGTGAGCATAAATCCAAAACCAAGAATCAAAACATGACAGTAAAAATAAAGTCAAGAATACAAGAACTTTATTAAAATCATGAATCCATGGACTCCCAAGATCCTAGACCAGTGGTTCTCAACCTGTGGTCCCCAGATGTTTTTGGCCTACAACTCCCAGATATCCCAGCCAGTTTACCAGCTGTTAGGATTTCTGGGAGTTGAAGGCCAAAAACATCTGGGGACCCCAGGTTGAGAACCACTGTCCTAGACCAAAACATGAAACAAGATTCAACATCCTCACTATTACAGCAGCCTTGCCTGATCTGATTCTAAAGAAAACAATTCTCTGATTTAAGGACCACAAGCCATGAAGTCATATCTGTGACCTTTATTCCGTTGCTTATTTCTCACCCAGTTGTTTCTCACAGAGTCACTGTGACCCCCATAATTTCACTCCTTCCTCCCTAAGACTAATCCTGACCCTTCTACTGACTGCCAGTGTATTTTCAGGTGAACCTTCTCATCCTTCCAAGTCCTTATCCTTATCTTCACCAGCCACCTCATCTCCCAATCTGCTCGACTCTGAGACAGTTTCACTTTCAAGTTCATTCTCCCAGACAGAACCTTGATCTAAAATCCTCTCATGTCTCTCATTGCAAGACCCATCAGCCCTCCCAGGTGGTCCTCCAGGAAGGACTATAGCCACTGCAAAGCAGTGCCTCTGAGCCCCATTCCCACAAAGCTTCCCAGAAAGATACCATGGTCTACGGCATCGAAAGGTGCTGGAACGTCCAGGAAAACCAACAGGGACACACTCCCCCTGTCAAGTTCCCTATGTAGACCATCCACAAAAGAAACCAAGGCTGTTTCAGTTCCATGACCCAGCCTAAAGCCAGACTACAATGGATCTAGCTAATCAGTTTCTTAAAAAGTATACCTGGAGTTGCTTGCCTTCTTGTAAGAATGCGTTAACCACCACATTCACCCATTCTGCCAAACCTCCTTTGGCTTCCTTTATCAGCCACAATTGGCAGGGGTCCAGGAGGCATGTTTATTATTTATTATTATTTATTTATTTCTGGCATTTGTACCTCGTCTCTTCTCTACCCCCGAAGGGGGACTCAGGACGGCTTACATTAGTAACAGTACAGGACCGATACATCACAATTACAATAATATAACACAATCAAATACAAAACAGTCATTAAAAGCAATACATATAGCATTAATTTAAACAATAAAACAAAGTCACAAAATCATCTCCCACAACGCCATTCCAGTATAAATGTCCATTATGGTGCAAATTACATCTGCTGCCCGAAGGCCTGGTCCCAAAACAATAATTTTAATTTTTTTTTCTGAAGGCCAGGAGGGATGGAGTCGATCTTATTTCATTTGGGAGTGCATTCCATAGGTGGGAAGCCACAGCCGAGAAGGCCCTGTCTCTTGTCCCTGCCAAACGCATTTGCGATGTTGACGGAAGTGAGAGCAGGGCCTACTCAGATGACCATGTGGTCACCTTCTCTTCTCCAAGGATCTTGTACACATCCTCAGGTTCCACAAATTGAAATATGGAATTCTGGGAGTTGTAGTTTGGTGATGCAGCAGCACTCTTTGGCAAAGAAGGCAAATACCTTATAAAACTACAGTTTTCGTGATTCCATAGCAATGAGCCATGGCAGTCAAAGTAATGTAAAGCTGGATTAATACTATAGCAAAGGTTAGTTCCAGTTCTAGACCCAATGTGCCGTCAACATATCATCACCAATGTCCACAAGAGGATGGGTTATTTATTGGAGCAAGCCAAACAGTTGTATTACATTTTTTAACAAACAAACAAACAAACAAAACACAAAGTTTGCAAGCTTGGTAGTTGATTAAATGTCCTTTGACCAGTAGCTGGCCACTTGGAATGCCTCTGGTGTTACTATAAGAAGGTCCTCCATTGTGCATGTAGCAGGGCTCAGGTTGCATCGCAGCAGATGGTCTGTAGTTTGCTCTTCTCCACACTCACATGTCGTGGATTCACCTTGGTAGCCCCATTTCTTAAGGTTGGCTCTGCATCTCATGGTACCAGAGTGCAGTCTGTTCAGCGCCTTCCAGGTTGCCTAGTTTTCTGTGTGCCCGGGGGGAGTCTCTAATTTGGTATCAATTGATTGAGGTTCTTGCTTTGAGCCTGTCACTTTTGGACTCTCGCTTGCTGAGGTATTCCAGCGAGTATCTCTGTAGATTTTAGAAAACTATTTCTAGATTTAAGTCGTTGACGTGCTGGCTGATACCCAAACAGGGAATGAGCTGGAGATGTCACTGCCTTGGTCCATTCACTATTGGCTGCTACTTCCTGGTGGATGTCAGGTGGTGCAATACCAGTTAAACAGTGTAATTTCTCCAGTGGTGTAGGGCGCAGACACCCCGTAATAATGCGGCATGTCTCATTAAGAGCCACATCTACAGTTTTAGTGTGGTGAGATGTGTTCCACACTAGGCATGTGTACTCAGCAGCAGAGTAGCAACGTGCAAGGGCAGATGTCTTCACTGTGTCTGGTTGTGATCCCCAGGTTGTGCCAGTCAGCTTTCGTATGATATTGTTTCTAGCGCCCACTTTTTGCTTGATATTCAGGCAGTGCAGGATGGGTAAAAGTCATCTATATCCAATTTTGAATTTTAGTATTTGCATATATGTACATAATGATGGGACTCGTGTCTAAACATGAAATGCTTTTGTGTTTCTTATACACATAGGCATACACAATACTTTTAATAAATTCATATATGAAACAAAGTTGATGTACATTGAAAAATCAGAAATTAAAGGTGTCGCTATTTCAGCTACCCATGTGGACAGTTTTATATCTTGGAGGATTTTGGAATTCTAAATGAGGGGTTCTCAATCTATAGCTTATGTTCCCAAACAGCTTACTGTTATGGTTTACCCATATGAATCGCTATCATTTTATCTATGTTCTAACCCTGGGTGACAGGTTTTCTTTAGGATCAAATGAAATTTACACATACAAACTGTTTTTAAGGATAGGTTCAATTTTGGGTCTGTCAACCATGACAGAATGTCGTTTTAATCTGTCCTTACTAAAGTCTTGGATTCACAGTTTATATATTCAGGTTGCTGTCACATTATGCATTTTATTTGTCCCAACCATGCTGATAACATTAAAGGAAAACACTATGAAAGGGATAGTTATCATTTCCTTGCAGCTACATATAGATTGAAAGGAATTCGGTATTTTCCATCAAGAAATGTTTCCTTGTGAAAAAGGGTAGCAGTAAATTCACCAAAAGCATTACAATGAAGATCTACCTGGACCTCTGGATTCTTAATCTGACTGCCCCAATTCATTTAATAAAACCTTGCAGAAAGTTTCTCTATTATTTTTTAAAAGGAAAATCTTAATGCTATGAGTAGCTGTAAATGGATGTTGTTACTTTGGTTTATGTAAGCATATGAACTGATTTATACAGTGTTTTACATTGCTATCTATTGAGTGGGAAAATTTACAATTTTAATGGCAATTCTGGCAATGTTCCAGACATTATAAACTTTTTACAAGTTTTCTGCTTTCGTATTTTGATTTCCTCCCTTTGATTTACGAGAGCTTTCAACCCCTTTGAACTATTTTAAAAATGCACGCTCATGCTAGGGACTTCGATGCATGCTTATAAATTTCAATTATGCTACTGAATTATATAACTAATGAGGAAACAAACTATCTGAAGTGACAATTTAAATGTGAGAAAAATATATGCACATAGAATGTTTGAATAATATTTTATTTTTAGAAAAGGAGACAAGTGAAATAGGTTCGTTGCTCTCTCTGTCACATTATGAGTTCCTTTCTAAATGAGTTTTATAGAATCTTTCTAGTGCTTATACACTTTTTAAGAATACCTTAAAGTAAATATTATCCAAAATTGGGGAGAAAGTGTCATACCATCAGGTTTTCTAAATGAAGATAAGATAGAAAGTTAGCATTGTAAAGTTAAATATACATGCACAAGGATTAAAAGCAAAATACACATGCATTATACATTTTCTTATGCACATACAAGAAGTTCATTTAGTGAGTTACACACATAGAAGTTTGTCCAGTGAGTTACACTGATGCCCCATCACAAGCCTGCTTGTTTCCAAAAATATCATTGTTTTTCAGTCTTTCCTGACCATACCAGTCTTTTACTACTGAAATTGCTGGCTAATTACTCAAAATATGTGACCTTTCCCTAAACTTAGAGGATGTGGCAGAGAAGTGGAACTCTTAATTTGCCAGAGTGACCCATCCAGTTCAAAATATTTTCTGTTATTATTCTCCATTCAACAATCAGCAAAAAATGCTAGAGGACATATGAAGTCCATGATGCTGTTTCATGGTGTTCAGCTGTGCTTTGAGGCCGAAAAAAAATCATAGATAGAGTGCTCTGCTTTGTACCCCAGGATACTGTTCCTGCGATCTGTTTTGTTGCTTGAGAGGCTAGAGCATTGATATTTAACATGAGTAGACATGCATCAGCTGTCTTTCATGTGCTTGATCAAACAAAAGTCAAATATTCTTAGCTCACCTCCTCAACATGTCACTAGTAGCACGTGAAGTGTAAGTAATCTCATAACCTGTTTCGTTACTGACATTTTCACTGAAATCCTTACTGTTCTCTTTCTTGTCATTTCAAGTCATTAGGGCAACCCCAAGGCAAAGTTTTCTTGGCAATAGTTATTCAAATGCAGTTTGAAAAAGTATCACTCAATGGGTTTCCATGGCCAAGTGGAGATTGAAATCCTGGTCTTGTGTTGGAATCCAGTGCTTAAACTACTACATCACAATGGCTCTCACTGTACTCTAAAGTCCCTGAATAACATGGATTCATAAAATGGTAGGTACCCATAGGCATAATCCACCATAGTTAAATGATCTGTATTTTTGAGATAGCTGATGGCTCACCCCCATGTACAATAACATTGTACCTTTACATGCTAAATGGAAGAAATTGCCATTAGCCTTTCACTCTAAATGCAAACAATAATCTGATTGGTTATTGTCCAAAATGGGACTCTGGAAAAGACAACTTTTCAGATTTGCCCAGGTCCTTTTCATGTTCTTTTGCAGCATTGAAGACAACACCACAAGAAGATGTCATTCAGAGATGGTATACTATCATCTATCAGAGATGGTATAATTTTATCCAGTTCATTGTATAAAATATGGAGAGAAATGTGGCACAGACTAATGTTTCTTATTTCTATTCAAGCATTTTTAGAAATTATTTCTAAAATGTTTTTTTGAGGAAAAGGCATGCAGATCATATTTCTGTTTTCCTATTTTACATAAAACCATTTTATTCACTTTGAAGTTCCACAAAGTAAACTGGGTTGCTTAATATCTAATCTGATGGATAGATGAGGGAAATACACAAAGAGGGCTGATTCTCTACTCAAATGCTATCTCTCTAAAACTTGCCATCCCCAAAATATAGATCATTAATAATATTGCTGATAGTCACCCTAAGGGAAAGAACTGAAGTATAAATGCAAATGACATTATTAAGTACTTTGCGATTATCGAAAAATCATTGCATTTTTTAAATAACCCACTAAACAAAGAAGATATGGAAGCCACTAAGGCATAGTTAATAGATTTAGAGTGAGCTCCAGAATGGGGAAGTGGGACACCAGGCAGATGCATAAAGCAACAAAACACCATGTCACTTAATTAGCATGACCAAAAAAAATAGTTTCCCATATTTTAGGGGAAATAATGGCAGGGTTTCTACAAAGCCTGCAGTGATTAAAACAGCCAGCACTGGGCCATTTGTTGCAAGTGCAGACTAATAAGGTCTGCTAGGAAGACATTATACTCTCCAATTATAGAACAGGCTGCCTCTTTCTGGTGCAGGGAAGCACTCTCAGTAGGCCTTTAAATTTTCTCTAAAGATTTGTTTCTTCTCCACAGTCCTCCCTTATGTTTCCCCCTACACTTTTTTATAGGAAGCTGCTGTTCCCATTATTGTTCAGTGCCACCTGAAATAAAACAAGTTTTGCTACTGAGGAGATTCTGTGCAGTAGAAAGGGTATGGAACAATTTTATATTTCCTTCTATGTTGGATAATTATAACAATGGTTGCCACAGTTTACAAAGTGGCCAATTTAGCCAAAATAATGATGCAAGCTTCCTATTTCTTAACTTCTCAGATTTCAGATTCATTTAGAAGCAGCTTGATGCTGACACAATTTTTTTCAAACAAAAAAGCCTAAGTCTTTTGGTTTTGTCATTGTTGTAAGGCATTGCCCTGAAATGGTCTTCTTACCTGTTCTAATAATTATTTTCATTCCACAAACATGAATAATTTTGCCACTTGAATTAATCAGTATATAGACCAAGAACGTTTTAAGCAATACTTGCAAAGTGCAATCTTACTTGAAGACTGGACAATGTCTGAAACCATATTTCTAATGAAGAAAGGAGTCACAGAAAACCTTAGCAACTATCGTCGTATTACACTTTGCTCTCATTACTCCAATGCCTCGGCACAGCTAATAAGAAAAGCCCTCTTTTAAACTAAATGAAGATTAGTTTTAAACTAAATGAAGATTAAATGTAGGAACCAATGATACTGCAAGGCATACGTTTCAAAAGATCACAAATGATTTTCGAGCTCTAGGAGCAATGCTAAAAGAATGTAATGTGCAGGTGGTCTTTTCATCCCTCCTCCCTGTTGTAAGACATGGACCCACAAGAGCCAGAAAAATAGTACAGGTCAATGACTGGCTTAGAAAATGGTGTCAGGAGGAACGCTTTGGCTTCCTCGACCATGGCCTGCTATTCCAGGAGGATGGCCTACTGGCAAGGGATGGGGTGCATCTCACACAAGCAGGAAAACACTTTTTTGCTCACAGACTCGCAAACCTCATTAGACGCACTTTAAACTAGGTCCACCGGGGGAGGGGGACAACAGCCTTGCGAACGCTACTTTACCCATAATGTCTGGGAATCGCCAGAAGGCTAAACGGAGGGCTGCACAAACACAACAAGGACCACGTACCAAAAGCACAATAATCCCAATTAAACAGCTCAAGGGAAGATTCCAGGGGCTCACATGTCTTTACACTAATGCACAGAGCATGGGAAATAAACAAGACGAACTCCAACTTCTAGCACAACACCACAAATATGATATCATAGCCATCACTGAAACCTGGTGGGATGACTCCTATCGCTGGAATGTAGATATCGAGGGGTATAACCTCTTTCACAGAAACCGAACAAAGGGGAGAGGAGGCGGAGTAGCCTTATATGTCAAAAACTCTTATGCTGCAGAAGAAATTCAAGACAGCAATCTGGGAAACCAGCTTGAAATCATCTGGATAAGAATCAAGGGAACTGGGACTCAAAAAGATGTCGTTGTAGGCGTCTACTACAGACCCCCAAGCCAGGAGGAAGATCTTGATGAAGTCTTCTGCCAACAGTTGACCAAACAGGCACAGAAAAGAGATGTAGTAGTCATGGGCGATTTCAACTATCCCGATATTTGCTGGAAAACAAACTCGGCCAAGAGTACAAGGTCCAACAAATTCCTCGCTTGCCTTGCAGACAATTCCATGGTCCAGAAGGTAGAAGAGGCAACAAGGGGATTGGCTACTCTTGATCTCATCCTAACAAATGCGGAGGACCTGATCGATGCGGTCGAAGTGGTAGGATCCTTAGGGGCAAGTGACCATGTGCTCCTTCAATTTGAGGTACAAAGGAAGGCCGAAACTAAGACAAGTCAAACCCGCATTTTGGACTTTAGGAGAGCTGATTTCCAAAAAATGAAGGAAACGCTGAGCAGCATTCCGTGGACACAGATACTAAAAGACAAGGGAGCTACGGATGGATGGGAACTTCTCAAGAGTGAAATACTCAAGGCGCAATTGCAAACCGTGCCAACAAAGAGAAAAAATAGGACAAGTGCAAAGAAGCCAGAATGGATGTCCAAAGAACTTCTAACTGTGCTAAGACACAAAAGAGACATGCACAAGAAGTGGAAAAAGGGAGAAATCACCAAAGAAGAATTCAAACAAATGGCCAACACCTGTAGGGAAAAGGTCCGCAAAGCTAAAGCAAAAAACGAGCTCAGACTTGCCAGGGACATTAAAAACAATAAAAAGGGCTTCTATTCTTATGTCAGTAGAAAAAGGAAAAACAAGGAGGCGATAGGACCTCTTCGAGGAGAAGATGGGGCAATGCTGACAGGGGATAGGGAAAAGGCAGAACTACTTAATGCCTTCTTTGCCTCGGTCTTCTCACAAAAAGAGAGTCTTCAACCTCAGCAAGATGGAGTGGATGAGGGATTGGAGGACATCCAACCCCAAATTGGGAAAGAAGTCGTCCAGGAATACCTGGCCGCTCTTAATGAGTTCAAGTCCCCAGGACCAGATCAACTACACCCAAGAGTATTGAAGGAACTAGCGGAAGTCATTTCGGAACCATTGGCAATCATCTTTGAGAGTTCTTGGAGAACGGGAGAAGTTCCAGCAGATTGGAGGAGGGCCAATGTGGTCCCAATCTTCAAGAAGGGAAAAAAGGACGACCCAAACAACTACCGTCCGGTCAGCCTCACGTCGATACCGGGCAAGATTCTGGAAAAGATTGTTAAGGAAGTGGTCTGCAAACACTTAGAAACAAATGCAGTCATCGCTAATAGTCAACATGGATTTATCAAAAACAAGTCATGCCAGACTAATCTGATCTCTTTCTTCGATAGAGCTACAAGCTGGGTAGATGCGGGGAATGCCGTGGATGTAGCGTACCTGGATTTCAGTAAGGCCTTCGACAAGGTCCCCCATGACCTTCTGGCAAGGAAACTAGTCCAATGTGGGCTAGGCAAAACTACGGTGAGGTGGATCTGTAATTGGTTAAGTGGACGAACACAGAGAGTGCTCACTAATGCTTCCTCTTCATCTTGGAAAGAAGTGACGAGCGGAGTGCCGCAGGGTTCCGTCCTGGGCCCGGTCCTGTTCAACATCTTTATTAATGACTTAGATGAAGGGCTAGAAGGCATGATCATCAAGTTTGCAGACGACACCAAATTGGGAGGGATAGCCAATAGTCCAGAGGACAGGAGCAGAATTCAAAACGATCTTGACAGATTAGAGAGATGGGCCAAAACTAACAAAATGAAGTTCAACAGTGACAAATGCAAGATACTCCACTTTGGCAGAAAAAATGAGATGCAAAGATACAGAATGGGGGACGCCTGGCTCGAGAGCAGTACGTGTGAAAAAGATCTTGGAGTCCTCGTGGACAACAAGTTAAACATGAGCCAACAATGTGATGTGGCGGCAAAAAAAGCCAATGGGATTTTGGCCTGCATCAATAGGAGCATAGTGTCTAGATCTAAGGAAGTAATGCTACCCCTCTATTCTGCTTTGGTTAGACCACATCTGGAATATTGTGTCCAATTCTGGGCACCACAATTCAAGAGAGATATTGACAAGCTGGAAAGTGTCCAGAGGAGGGCGACTAAAATGATCAAGGGTCTGGAGAACAAGCCCTATGAGGAGCGGCTTAGGGAACTGGGCATGTTTAGCCTGAAGAAGAGAAGGCTGAGAGGAGATATGATAGCCATGTATAAATATGTGAGAGGAAGCCACAGGGAGGAGGGAGCTAGCTTGTTTTCTGCTTCCTTGGAGACTAGGACACGGAACAATGGCTTCAAACTACAAGAAAGGAGATTCCATCTGAACATTAGGAAGAACTTCCTGACTGTGAGAGCCGTTCAGCAGTGGAACTCTCTGCCCCGGAGTGTGGTGGAGGCTCCTTCTTTGGAAGCTTTTAAACAGAGGCTGGATGGCCATCTGTCAGGGGTGATTTGAATGCAATATTCCTGCTTCTTGGCAGGGGGTTGGACTGGATGGCCCATGAGGTCTCTTCCAACTCTTTGATTCTATGATTCTATGATTCTGGTTCATTTTCAAACACAGTTACATGTATAACACCTTGAAAGAGTCCTAACAGGAAATTTCTAGAATATGGTTCGAAAGATTGAAAACTGAAGTGGACTCCTGTACCTTTAACAGGTGTATAGCATAGAAAATTTCCACATGTGCTCTTTGCTATTTGAAGGCATTGCCTCTTCTACCGAGCTATTACAGATAACATGCCAGCAACCTACTCCATTTTTCATTTTGGCAAGCCTAGTTAACTGTGGCCAAACCGTTTCCACACAGCTTGAAGATTTGAGTTACAGAAGTTATTTGAGCCCTGAACAGTGTATGGATCGGTGAGTCACAAAGCTGCTCCATAGGGTGCATACAATGTCTTTCAAACCAAACTTGATGAGGTTGGCTAAGTAACAGCTATCAAGAATTGTGGAAACTGAAGTCAAGCATCTGCGAACTCAAACATTGGGAGCCACCAGACTCAGTTTTACTTGTGACATAGAGGTTTCCTCTTATTTTCTTATTTCAAATTCTCATTTGACAAAACTCCATGGTGTGAATTTGTTGCCACTGTATAACAGGAAAAAGCTAAGAAATTATGATTGAATAGAAACCGTTCACTCTGGCTGCCAAAAGCATAAAGGAAACAATTTTTCCCAATGGTTTCAATTTCATGTGAAGAAATGTCTCTGCATATATTTGCATTCAGTCTTGCAGGTGGCAAATGGCTGTTAAAAATTCCAGCACCTGGGTATGACTTTCAAGTATGCTAACATCAGAGCACATACAATCAGGGCTTAGAGTTGTAAAATTCCTTTGACTTTACTTAGACTAGGAGCTGAATGACTTACATTTACAAGTACAGTTGACAGACAATCTCCCAAATGTTTAAATGTGTACACACATCAAAGTTGGAGGCCTGCCTACCCCAGGCATGCACACAATAACAGAGACTTGAAAATAAACTCTAGTGTTTAACCCAATCATCTGGCATATAAGAAGTACTGCTATTCAAGGGAATATTAGCCCAGAATAACAATCTCCACAACACTGGGGATATATATATCAGCTCACTTCATTTAGCATCTGGAGAGCATGGAACCATCTGATACTTTCTTCATTTGGAGCAGGTAATCTTTTTGAATTATGATGAGCATAAACTATTATGTGGTACTGGAGTTTTAAGAGGTGATACTCAATTTTTCTAAGAGTTGCCATTAGCAATACTTGCTACATGCTTGCAGTACTTCATGGTTAGCCTGCCCAGAAAATCACAACAGATTTCTGATCCCAAAAGTAAAAAGGTTTGAAAATGAGTATTTTTTTTTAAAAAAAAATAAAACTCTGCAAAGCTAAATATGAAATAGCTCAGTGATCTTTCCTCTAGCCCAAATTACAGAAGTAATTTATGCTATTGCTCCCCTCAACGTTCTTGTCCTAGGAATACACCCCACCCCCCTTGTCTATTTCCCTGTCTCTACAAGTTCTCCCTTACAAATAATTCTGTTCCTTTATCTCACCTTGAGTTTTTAAATCATTTTATATACATGCTCACTTCATTATGTTTGGTTTACTGCTTTTATTTATGTTTTGTGTATATTGTTTATTATGCTTATATGTTTTGTACTTTAATGCTATGTTGTTCCTTTTTTTGTAATTTGTATTTTATTTTATTGTAATTTGTTGTTTGGGCTTGGCCTCATGTAAGCCGCACCAAGTCTCCATTGGGGGGAGATGGTGGCGGGGTAGAAATAAAGTTGATTTTTTTATATTATTATTATTATTATTATTATTATTATTATTATTATTTAGGAAGCCTCCCGAATGAGCATGTTCTGATTTCACTTCTTATGTTGAATTTTATATTTAAGAGAGGCCAGCAGGATATAAATGAATATGATGATGACTATTTGAATAGAATCCCAAAAGGATATTGTATATGACAACCATTTTGCCAGTGAAATGGTGCAAAAAATATTATTTGAAACACAGTAAATATTTTAACCAAACTAGACAAGATACACATACCTAGGTTATTTCAAACTACACATGATTTGACTCTAACAATCTTGGTTTTATCTGTGCAATCCTGAAATTTGCAGTTTGGTGAGACAGTTGGGTCTCTGTCAGACAGTTCTAAATACTTATAGTGAAACTCACGGGTCTCATAGGCTAATGCAATGGCAGTTATCTTACCTGTCCGAACGTATCTCCCTCTATGAACCATCATAGAGGGTAAGGTCTTCTGGGGAGTCCCTGCTCTCAATCCCGCCTCTGTCGCAAGTGCAGTTGGTGAGGACAAGAGATAGGGCCTTCTCAGTGATGGCTCCTTGGCTCTGGAATTCTCTTCCCAGTGAAATTAGATCACTGCCATCCCTTCCTGGTCTTCAGAAAGGAAACAAATACATGGTTGTGGGACCAAGCCTTTGCACAGTAAAATAATGCAGTGAAAAGAATAAGAATAATTAGGGGACATTTGCAATTATAATTGCCATGGCTATGATTTTGGATCATGTGATTTTAATATTTATATTAGGAAGTTTTAATGCTTTGTCTTAATTTTTAAATGTTGTTTTGTCATATCTTTAATGGTTTTAATTATTTTAATTCATAGTTATATGTTACTGTTTAGTTATTATGATTTTTACATGCATGTTGGCATTAAATTTTTGCCATTATGTTGTAAACTGCCTTGAGTCTCCCCAGGAGTGAGATAGGTGGTATATAAATGCAGTAAATAAATAAAATAAATAAATTATCCTATATACTCCTAAAAACTGGAATTTTTAATAAAAAATCAACCCAAAAATCTAGGTCAACTTATCTATAGTTAAGTGTGACTACTGTACCTTAACCACTATCATAAACGGAACCTGAGTGGAGTGGCAAAAGGTAAGACTTTAATCTATCCCATGAGAACCTAAAAGAAGCAGTGACCCTCTTTCTGCTATAGTACAACTTCTGATCATTTGAATGGCTGGATGGGGAAATGGGGGTGGGGTGGCAAATGGTAACTGGTCATTTAAGGCAGTGATTCCCAACCGGTGGTCAGTGGACCTGCAGTGGTCCCCAAGACCAAAAAATAATATGTTGTGTCCAGGTTGATTCATCAAGTGCTGTAATAAGGAACATGAAAGGCACTGCAGAGTAATTCAACCAGAGAAGTCAGCCATTGCATAGCATTTGATGAATCAACCTGGACACAGCATATTATTTGAGTACACAGAAATTATGGGCCACTCTAACAACCACTATGTCAGACTACGCAGAGAAACCATTGAAATCCACAAGCATGTGGACAATTTCAACAGAAAGAAGGAAACCATGAAATGAACAAAATCTGGATACCAGTATTTAAAGAATTCTAAAAAAAACCCTCCTAAATCAGGACAGCAAATAAAAAAAAACACAACAATTAGGAAACAGGGGAATTCCAGGCAAAAAACAATCAGGGCCAGCTAATACCTCCCAACAAAGGATCCCCCAGGCAGGAAGCAGCCAGGTTTTGAAGTAGCACGGCTATTCAATTCTAATCAAGGTCATCAATTGCAACATTCACACTTGCCTCAAACAGACAAGAGTTCTTTCTCCCACCCTGGACATTCCACAGATATATAAACCTCACTTGTCTAGTTTCCAACAGACCCCTCCGAGAATACCTGCCATAGATGTGGGTAAAACATCAGGAAAAAATGCTTCTGGAACATGGCCATACAGCCCAGAAAACTCACACTAACCCAGTGATTCCGGCTATGAATGCCTTCAACAACATATTATTCATACTGTGCCCCAGGCCTTTGGACTGTGAGCAAGACTCAATTCATAACTATGCTTTGTGTATGCAGTTTCTAAAGCACCTAGAATAGATCACTTTTGGGGAAAATATAGCCATGTTGGCTGATGAATGGGGAAAACTTGTAATTTTTCAGAGTTCTGCTTTGCTCATATGTGCTCCGTCATTGAACTGGGGCACATTTTATCAATTTGGATTGTGTCGGGGTTATGATCACTAGATAGATGAGCAGACAGCGTATAGCTAAAGGACTACTTGTCATAATTAACATTACACATGATAGAACTTTGTTAGCTATGTAGCTGGATTAATTTCATAGAATAATTTTAGATGCCAGAAATAATTTCTTTAATTCTTTTTTAATGAGCTCTTTTTTATAAAGAGCAATATGTTATTATGGCATTTACATGGTCATTTTTAGCCAAAAAATCCAGATTGCTTAGAAGCGAAACTTATTTCTGGAATATCTGCATCTTCTTTATTCCAAATTATTTGTTTCAGCTTGCAACAATACCTATTGTTGCCAATAACTTTTGGCAACAAAAGAATCCTGCTTTTGGAGGAAAAGGCAGGATATAAATAATGTGATTGATTGAATAACTTCTTATTTTAGCACTGAATACTCATGATTTTAATATTCTAAAGCAAGGCTGACAGTCATCCAGCAAGCTGCCTAAAGGGAGGGGGAAATACTGGAATCAAGCCAACTGCACAAAAGAACGCTACAAAATGCACAATGATGCATACTATTATACTTCACCATGGATATACATACAGTTGGGTGTTTTCACCTATTGATTTATTTTATTTCATTTTACTTTCCTAAAAGTACAAAGCCCATGATACACATAGATGCAGAAGTTAACTTAAATAATTTGGTTTTCTTAACATTTTGATTTTGGGAAAATAAGCTACAGATTAAAGATGGATGGGTTAGTGTTAATCATCCTTGCTACATTACAAGGCTCCCTTAAACATCCATGGATTCTTGTTCTAGCATTGATCTATGATTTAAATATATTTTTACATGTATATTTGTTTATATTGTCTTAACAAATATATTTCTTGTTCACAATGCAGAAAAGCATGGCAGCAGCCCAATCAATATTTTAGGCTGGAACACTAGTCTGGTGGTGGTGGTGGTGGTGGTGGGGGGGGGGATGTGAAGATCCAGTCATCTTATGACAAAGTTCATAAAAGTTCAATTTACCAAAAACTGCAAATCATAAATTCCCTTTCCTACTTTTATTCCCATCAGGTTCAGAATCCAAAACTAATAAAACATCTTAAAGCATCCAATCGTCATCTTTCTGAATGAAAGAACAGCTGTTGTGGTGGTGATGACGATGATGATGATGCACACAGAAATACAAAATACTTACTTGCTGATGGGACCATATTCCCTGACCATGGCCCCAAAACATGACTGCACCAACATAAAGATGTCACATCTCTGCCCCCCCCCCCCAAGCAGTGATGTGCGTACAGTGAGGAACATGATACGTATGTTGAATACTTTAAATCTTATTGACCTTGCCCTTTGCCTTTTCTTGGTAGCATTTATAGTATGTGTGTTCATATGTGTGTCTTTGTGTAGGCACTCATATACACTCAATAAATGCTATTGTACCTTACCTTTATTTTCTCATTACTTGAGCTTTAAAATGGAAAAGCTTGACATATTGGAAAATTCATAGTTCATCTTAAAAGTGAAGTCATATATTCAGTTCTGAGTGCCAAAAGTCTTGCCTTCTCTAAAATGTTAGTATTGCTAAACACACAATATAGATTTTTATGTCTGTCTCTACTATTAAGAGATTTAGCTTTGTCTTCCTGCTAGTCGCTTGTGAAAAGTCACAATTGATGGCATTGAAAAACATGTTTTCATTAATCATTTGATGTCATTTTAAAAATGATCCTCCGGGTGACAAAGTATAAACATCTCTACAAAATTAAAACCACATCTAAGTGTAAATTAAATCCAAGGAGCGATTTTTGAAGTGTAAAAAAGCAACTGTCAAAACACAATTGATGCGACTGATTCAGAACTTTAATATCCATTAAAATATTTTCTCACCATGAAAAAAGTGATATAATAAAAATGATTTTAAGAATTTGGGATGGGGGAGACAGGGTTGGAAAATAATTTAATTTGGTGGTAAGAAGAAAAGTCTCACTCTTGAATTAACACTTCTTTGAGATCCAGAGAAATAAAGTGTGCATAAAGCAATGCACATAGTTTAAAATGTGAATGGTCAAAATGTGCAAAATTGGGAAGAAATATGCAAACATTCTTTAGCAAATAAGAAAACTTTCTTGACAATGAATTTGCATGAATGTCTAAAATACAAATTAGGATACACAATGAACCTTACCACATCTTACAAATAAAGAAAAAACAACAACATAAAGCCTACAAAATTAGACAATATTTCCTCTGGTTAGAAGTTTCCCAAGCACTTATATCAGTTGAGGGACATTTCTGACTTATGTTTTTAAGACTTTTGCAAGCATGGCTTTTAACAGCACATGGGACATGTAGAATAGGTGACAGAATGAGAAGGAAGAAGAGAGGAATTGAGAAGAAGCAATATAAATACAGATTTAGTAGGAGAATTGAAGAGAGACAAGGAAAAGGAGAATGTCAAAGAGAGAGTGAGGATTGGAAAAGAGAAAATGATGATTGCACCTAGAAGATGGAGAAAGAGGACATGAAGAGGGGAAGAAGAAGAGAGGTATGTAGAGGAAAAGATGTTTAGCCAGGAATTGTGGCAAGAAAGAGCATGAAAAAGTGAGAGATGTAAGATCAAGAAATGCCTACACAGAACTGAAGAAGGCATCCATAAGATGCTTTTTACTAAACAGATTGCACCTAAAAGTAGTTCAGAGCAAGAAAGGAAACTTTATGCAGTTAAACTATTTAGGATAGATGAAAAAGCAGGGATGAACGTTGGAAATGTTAGTAATAAGACAGGGAAAGCCACAAAGCAGCAGTTCTGTGATCCCAAGTTCAGCGATTCCTGATGTATGAAATTCTAAGTATTTGTCCATTAGTTGGATTTATGCCATTTGTGGTTCCAGAAAATCTGAGATAGGAAGGAGAGAAGGAAGAATGTGGTTGAGTAGAACCCTTGGGGATTCTACAGCAATCCTCCAAAGCACCAGATACATCCAGTTCAAGGACTGCTACTGCCCTAATATTCTTCCTAACAATATGAGGCCCAATGAAAAAGACTAGTCCCTGAGATCTAGAAATGTTATTCTTCCTTATGATTTGAATGTAGAAGTGGGATAGTTGTTTTGTTAAACTGACATTTAATATATAGTAACTTAGATGCCCAGCGATGCCCAGGTTTAAGATTTTGAAATTTGTAACATTATTTAATAGAAAAAATAATCATTTTGGAATTTCATGAACAGTTCGATTAAGAAAATATATAAGGATGTGGTGGACTACAATTCACACCATGCCAGGCTAATCTCCATCAAACTCCTCCAGTATGTCCTATAGAGGTCCAGTCATGGGGGTTCTGTGCGTCAAGTGTGGTCCAGATCCATCATTGGTGCAGTTCAGAGTGCTCTCTGGATGCAGAGTGAACTACAACTCCCAACCACCCCAAACCCTTCAGGTATTTTTGTGGTCATGGGGGTTCTGTGTGACAAGTGTGGTCCAGATTCATCATCAGTGGGGGTCACAGTGGTCTCTGGAAGTTGGAGCTAATAGGAAATCAGCCATAAACATAAACTATACATACCTCTTCAGATGTGCTGCTGGAACTGCCACAAATCGTGGCAATTCTGGGGTACAGGGGCATAGGAATCCGTCACTCCACACTCCACACTGCCCCGGCTTCCCCCCTACTTTATCACATGGGGGAAGCATCCAACTGCAAGCTTGATCTGTTGAGGGCAATACAACCATAGGAAGTCTCCCATGTTGCTGCTGCTGGCTTTTTTTTTTTTGGCAGCAACTCTAGTTCCGCAGCCACCTTGGAAGTACTTCTCCAGTGTGATGGGTGCCAGCAGGCACTGTGACAAAGCTTCTGTGGAGCCAGAGTCACCACAGAAATTTGCCTGGTGTGAAGAGGTCCTATAGCAGTTTAAGTAGTGTCAAATTGCATTAATTCTACAGTGTAGCAGCACTGGTGGATGTGGATCAGTCTCAGAGGAATGAAAAGTCAAAGGTAAATCCCTTCTGAACAATCTTCTAACAAAAACTGCATGATTGGTTTGCCTTAAGATCTCAATAATTCAGAAACAATTTGAAGGCAACAGCAACAAAGAATATATTTCTTTAGCTTTACAGTTCTCAATCTCCTTTCTTACAAAGTACTCAATAGAACTACACTCCTTAAAATTCAATTTTTTGTGACCCACCCTGTTTTTTAACTTATAACTAATACACACGCACACACACAGATTTGATATATTGAATACACACTTGAATGGATTTCAGCCTCTCCATTTGCCCCGAGGTTTCTGTTTTTATACATTTGTGTCTCATCAACAGGGAAGAGTCTGTTAACCCTGCTGAGAACAAAGCAAATAATTCTTTATGCAGGTCAATTGTACTAATGTTGGATAAAGAGCTGGTAAATGCTAGACATTCATCAATAAATAGTAATAATGTTTTGTACAAATTTGTGCAGCCTCTTACATTCAGCATACAGAAAGTCATAGAAATTGCACCGTTTTGCTTCTATAATTTAGAAGCTAGGGGATGCTGAAATTGAATTGTCAGGAAGCCAATACACGATATAACAATGAATGAAGAGGAATTGTATGAAAGATATAAAATATACTGTATTGGAGTTGTTATGCAAATTAATATCATTTGGAATTCTTATACACATACATTAGTTGGCACAATATCAAACGCTCTGCTACTTTTATAGTAGCATTTTTGTGAGTGTCAGTTGATGTACATGCATCTTACAAGTTCTCATTTCAAGTATTTGATTGGTAATTTTGCCTTGTCTTCATTTTTAATCCACCATATCTATTTATCTCTGTGTAGCAACCCAGCCCTAACACTTATCGACAAACTCCATGAAAAGTTTATGAACACTTAAGTTCAATTGTCTGAATTACATTCACTCACATTTGGCTGCAACCATTTCCAGCTTTAGGTCTTTTACCATGTAACATGGACTATTCTTTTTCCTCCGAACTAACCATACTACTGCTCTATTCTTTGACATCTTAAGGCCATAAATATTGAAAAACCCAATCAAAACAATGCAAAACAAAATATTTGCAATTGTAAAGAATCACAAGAAGAAAAGAGTGTAGATCACACTAAAAAAAAAACTAGCTCCCAAGGAAACACATTCAGAGTTTTGAATGGTTAACTTTCCCTTTTGCTTTGGCATCACATATCTTGAGAAGAAAATAGTTACTGTGACAAACTAATGGATATAGACATCATTCAAACCAGTTTCATGCACACATGAAGTGTCAATGTGAATCGAATTTCAAACGAAAACATCTAAGCAATTACCCAAGCAGGAAAGAATTATACTTGCTAGAAACAAAGCGAGCTTTGTCACCTCTTGACTTCATAGAAGTAAGAATACTTGTGTTCATATGCATGATCATGCTCCTTCAGTGATGGTGAGGTTTCACCAAATGAACAGGGTAGTCAGGAAAACGAGAGAGCTGAAGAATGCAAGGTTAAGGTCAAACTGAACATTATCCTTCCTTCAAGTACAAGGTTACTCTGTTTGTCTGGCTTACCTCTTTTTTCCTCATGAAAACATGTGCACATTCAGTAATGAGATGGCTTGCATCCTATTATTAAACTTATTACTCTCTTTCCACAGAAACATTTTTCCTGCATGGCACTAGATAGCCCATATGGTCTCTTTTAACTCTTTGATTCTGTGATTCTCATAGAAGCATATAACAATAGTAATAGTTCACCTAAGCCTCCATCTACCCTGCCATATAATGCAGTTTGAAGCTGCATTATATGGTTAGCATAGACTCATACAGTGAAGCTTAACTACATTATACAAGCCTACCCTGATCATATAATGCAGTAAGTTTCTTGCTTTCATAGGTTTCATCTTTTTATTTATTTATTTATTGGAAATATTTATATTCTGCCCTTCTCGCCCCACAGGGGACTCAGGGCAGAGCGCAACATACATATGGCAAACATTAAATGCTGGGAGATAATACCATAAATATACACAAACATTAAAATCACTTATATCCACTTTAAAATCAGTTGCTTAAAAAATCATGACACGCAGCTGCCAAAGCCTTAGACAAACACCAAGTCCATCTTTGTTTTGTTGCATCAAATTGCAATGAGCCCATGATGTATGTCAAACTGGCTAAAACCCTTTGTGCTGAACATCAGATCAATCTTATAAAGGTTGATGACAAAAAGCTGGGAGAGTGGGTAGGTCTCTGCAAGATCGACAGAGAAGGAAAAGCCCACAAAGTTTTGGGCTGCAGTTGTGTGGTTGTGAAAGACTATGGCAAAGAATCTCAGGCTAAGGATGTCATCGAAGAGTACTTCAAGTGCAAGAAATGAACAATTTTTTTTAGCCTGGTTAAAAAAATTATTACACACTTCAGTGTGGCCTAATGCTTAGAATTATGGATTTGAACCAGAAAGACTGGTCCTTATTTCCACTGGTTCCTATTTCCGCTGTTGTGAGGTTTGCTGTCCCAGCCTAATTTCCCTCATGGGATTAATGCCACAGGGTTCAAGTCTGCTCCAGTGTAATATGCTACACTAGATATGCAGAGAAGGCTGAGAGGAGATATGATAGCCATGCATAAATATGTGAGAGGAAATCACAGGGAGGAGGGAGCAAGCTTGTTTTCTGCTTCTCTGGAGACTAGGATGCGGAACAATGGCTTCAAACTACAAGAAAGGAGATTCCATCTGAACATGAGGAAGAACTTCCTAACTGTGAGAGCTGTTCAACAGTGGAACTCTCTGCCCCAGAATGTGGTGGAGGCTCCTTCTTTGGAAGCTTTTAAACAGAGGCTGGATGGCCATCTGTCAGGGGTGCTTTGAATGCAATATTCCTGCTTCTTGGCAGGGGGTTGGACTGGATGGCCCATGAGGTCTCTTCCAATTCTATGATTCTATGATTCTATATCTTTGTCATCTTTCCTCATAGTCATTCACATCTCCAGTGGGGAACCACCTCTGCTTTGGTATGTTTCCTGCTTACTGAAACATCACAGTGATCCAGGGATCTAAATCTCAGAAAGAGCTAATTCTCCATTGGAGACATTTAGTTCCCAATGTCTGGACAGCTGTGGAACTATAACAAAGGGCTAAACCAATAGGCTTATCTCTGCCTTTCCCTTCAAGCCATTCAAATTATGGAGATTGTGGTAACTTCCCAACAAGATACTAGCTGTGATGAATATTGAACTAAAGGGTTGCAATTATTCCAATTGATTATTGGCTTATGAAAATGACATAATTTGAAGGTGACATTAGGAATTATTTTTATAATAGCATACAATTGACTTTCATTGTCAATCCCTGTGACCACCTCTGGCACAATAATTACTTTATAAATCCATAAGCTAAACTGGTTTTATAACTACCAATACAATTTCCCAAATTCATTATGGATAGCCTTTGTATATGCTCCGTCCAGAAAGAATATCAGCAATCACACCGGGCATTCAGCTTATAATATACCAGCAGGAGCGCATGGCCATTACTCTACTCTTAGTGCCTTGCATTTAATGAGTTGTATAGTCTTGTACTGTATCCAGTACTTTCAAGCTTCCAGACAACTTTCCCACAGTTGGAATTAATATATAGTTTAGCTGCACAAGGTAATTATATGCCTCTCATCTGTAAAGTGAAATTACTATAATAAGTGGAATATCCACAGCATCTGTTCAAAGGTTTTAGATAATGTAACCTTGGCCAGCAAGGATCCTCTCCGCTCCAAATGACTGGCAATATTTAATGTCTGTCTGATATCTTTTGTCTTTCATGATATAGTATCCAGTGCCTGAAAAAAGCCTTCAAATTATGGGAAAAGCTTTAAAACTGACAGGTTCAGCAAAGAAGGATTGTCAGTTATATGAAAGGGACAGACGTGGTTGACAGGATACTTAATGTAGACTTTGAAGATTTGCTACTATACTTTGTTGAGCCAAGTGTGGATGACTTTTTTTCCCAAACTATACCGTATGTAAGGGTATAGATCCAATGGCTGGGAGGTCAAGCAAGAGACTCCCAGCACCACCTTCATAATATTTTGGTTGTTTGCCTGAGTTATTTCATTTCACATGTATATATAAACAATTCGTAGTTAAGCATTTGCTGAAATATGCTACTCTTTTTTTGTTTAGTTGTTTGTTTGTTTTATGTGGTATAGAACCTATGCGTATCCTTTTTATGCTATTTTAGACTTTTGAAGACATTTTCTCCCTTGTTAACTGAGACAGAATTATTT
This sequence comes from Anolis sagrei, assembly GCF_037176765.1. NCBI lineage: Eukaryota > Metazoa > Chordata > Lepidosauria > Squamata > Anolidae > Anolis > Anolis sagrei. The sequence continues at coordinate 111,743,477 of NC_090023.1, read as the reverse complement.
TCTGAACCTTCCAATCATATTTGAGAATTGCTGCCCAACTCAAGGATTAAAAAAATCATCCAACATAGATGGGATGCACCAAGGGCAACTTTATTGTTACCTATTTAATTGTTTTTAATGATAAGCAAATCAAAATCTGGGGCAATTTGTTGTTCTGCAACAGGCTTGTGTTTGATATATTGTTCTTCCAAAAAAGTCAAACAACTTATTTTCTGTCATACTTTAAAAGAGATTAACAGTTTAGTTTTTTTTAAAGCACCATGAAGTTGTAGGTCAATTTTGAGCATAAAAGCAAGTTAAAGACTTGCACGGTTGAAAGACTGGTTCTTATTGATGTACTTACTAATGATCTGAAGAAGGGTCAAAAATATGTGGATGACCTAAAAGTATTTCTGTTAGTCTCAGATAATTGGGCAATGCACCACTGAGTACTGAGAACTAATGTACTTTGAGGGGAGCAATTTCAGTAAGTCGTATACATTGATGGGTTCTAAATTAATTGTAAATAACCACTCAAGGAAAAAAAATCCCTAAACATCATTTGAGTCAGAACATTTGCTCAGTGTTCTGGAGTAGTAAGTCATCTAAAACATATATACCCAAGAAGATTATTTAAGACTGAGGTTTTTTTTTTAAAAAAGGAGAGTGTAACATCTTGAAATATTAAGTCATTAAACAATCAATAGGACATCATCACCTTGAGTGCATTGTGGTCCATTCAGTTGAACAATTATGTCTCAACGAGAGTAAAATAAAAAAGACAAGCCACAGTCAAATGTGGTAGGGAAATGGTAAAGATTTTCCTGTGAAGACACATAGAAAAATATTAAAGCAATCAAGCTAAGTCCTCAGCAGGATTTAATAAAATATCACAGAGCTTACCCTACAATCATCACTGAGCACTGCTGATCATTACAGTTTCAAACCACTGAGTTGAACAACTCTCTCCTGGTGCAAATTACTGTTGCTCCTATTAATTTTAAAAAGGGCAATAGAACTATGATAGTTAAGACTTGAGTTTACTTAATTAGAGAGAAAAAATAACGGGGAAGGAAATAATAAAGGGGTCCTTTTTTAAGAGGCAACGTTCCTATATTAGAGTATTTGAGAACATTTAGTTGTTATTTAAGGGGGAAGGATGTTGATTTAAAAAGAGAGAAGAACATTTAGGTGGAAATCAAAGTGTCAAAATGAAAATAAATAGCTTTAAAGTTTTTGTGGATAAGGTCACATCTTTCAGACTGAGAGATTTGGAAAGGTAGAACCAATGTATTTAATTGGAATGATGCCTGGGGATAAGCATTGTATCCACAGACCTCCCTCAAGGTATACATGTTTGTATTTCACCAATAACCAGAGGCAGCCCTAGGTAATTTTCAATGGTAAGCAAACAGTATTTTGGCACTCCCCCCAAACCAATCACTATATATATATATATATATATATATATATATATATATATATATGGGCATGGACAAATTTTGGCCCCCCAGGTATTTGGGACTACCTTCTGGCTGTTTGGAATTGTGGGAGTTGAAGTCCAAAACACATGGAGGGCCGAAGTTGGCCCATGCCATCCATATATACATATAGTGATATATAGATAGTAGGCTTGGTTGATCAAGAAAAAAATTGGTTCTAAACTTGTTTCGTATCTAGGGGGCGCCCGTGTTTCTAATTTGAGAGGATTTCCGAAATTTCAGATTTCAAAATTTTGATATTTACAAAATTTCATAAATATACGGATCAATTAATTAATGGCGGACACGATTGCGCAATACATGAAAAAAAAAACCTCCAAACGGGACAGGGGAAACTTCTGAAGCTTCCCTCTCCCTCTGTTGTTGACTGTTGGTGTGATAAAACTAACAAGAACTATATATATTATATTATTGTAATATTATTATATTATTGTATATTATATTATTATAACTGTATATGATTATATTATATTATAATGTAGTATATTATATATATTATATATTATAATATTATATTGTATTATAATATTATTACATTATATATTATATATTATATTATTATTATAACAACAAAAATAGCTAGAAGCACTTAATTCAGTGTATCTATCAAGAACTTAAAGTCTGTAGCAAATTGCTGTGCAAAAAATGTAATTTAGCAAATAATCTGTATTATCCTGGGAAATAATCTGGGATAACAGAATGTTCAAGCAAACTGCTTCCAAATCACAGGGTTAGAAAACACAAGTAAACAAGGTGGAAGCAAGGAAAAGCGTTAAGTCAATCATTTGGGTTACAAAGGGTTTTTTGTATGGTCACCAGGCAGTGGTGAGCCATGAAAATTAAAAAAAAAAAAAGGAAAACAAAAAAATCAAATCTTCGCATCCTGCAAAGAGATTTGTTTGTGTAAACATGTAAGGTAAAGGTAAAGGTAGTCCCCTGACATTAAGTCTAGTCATGTCTGACTCTGGGGTGTGGTGCTCATCTCCATTTCTAAGCCGAAGAGCCAGCATTGTCCGTAGACACCTCCAAGGTCATGTGGCCGGTATGACTGCATGGAGCGCCGTTACCTTCCCGCTGGTCTTCCTATTGATCTACTCACATTTGTATGTTTTCGAACTGCTAGGTTGGCAGAAGCTAGGGCTGACAGCAGAAGCTCACGCTGCTCCCCAGAATCGAACCTGTGACCTTTCGATCAACAAGCTCAGCAGCTCAGTGCTTTAACCCACTGCGCCACCGGGGGCTCCTGTAAACACGTAACAAACTTAAATTCTTCATTTTAGCTTGTTGTGAGGTCCAGGTTGATGCTTTCCTTGATGTCACCAGTATTCCCGATAAAGTACAAGATTTTTTTATCTGCAGAATGTTTCCTCAGCATGCAACTTATTTGATGAAAAACTGCTGACTCAATTCTGGTGTGCTATGTATCGGTCATATCCAAATGTCACCATGCTTCAGTTTTGAGTTTTACTCCTTCTTGTTTCTACATATCTCTATGAGAGCAGATTTTCAACACTTCTTCAGTTGAATCCCAAAACAAAAAACAGATTGAAATGTTGAGAATGACATGAAGTTGGCATTAATGAAAACTTGACACTAAATTTGTAAGCTTGTTAATGATTTACAATTTCAATCTTCACATTAAATGTGTTGTAAGTTAATATTATCTTGCATTTTATTATAATGAAAAATCTGTTTTTGATGTGTTTTCATTTAATCTTTTTTTAATGTATCAGGGTTGCAAGTTACTTTGCCTCTATAAAATAGAGCCATGACTCAAAAAACGTTGGGAACTGTTGTCTTACAGGAATGCAAGATTTGTAATCAAACTGATACACAAAAATTCCCTTGGAAAATAAATCTAGATGCTAACAGCATTTACAAGAATTCAACTTCATGTAATAGAAGCAGGTAGATTGTTTATGCTGCTGAAACGTTTGTGCAAATGCTCACATACCTAAACACACACACACATTGTCCAGTCACCAAAGTTTCAAATAAATACATGAACAATCAAATGAAATGCATTGAAGTATTGGCAATTATTCCTAAAAATACAGAAGTCACCTTAAAATAAGATTAATGAACCCTGTCAAAGGGAAGTTGATCTTCAGTGAGATGTAGTTTGGGCTAAAATGTATTTCAAAATTTAAAACTTGGTATTGTATCTCTTTACTAATAAATAGAACAAAAGTTGGACATTGATAAATTTCCCCTGCAGGGAATGTTATTGCAACAGATGGTCTCCAAATATGTGACTTATATAAACTGCATCACATGCCAGCCATTTTAATAATACAATCTTAACTAAAGAAATTAGGCACATTATAATTACAGGCCTTAATTGCCTGCGTAGTTATAAGTGAACATCTTTTGAACGTTTAGTTGTGAAAAAGGAGGAAAAATGTTAATGAGCCCAATACCTAACTAAATGGTGCATGGCAGGGAGTAAAAATGCATTTTTCTAATGTCTCTTCAGTGCACAGTCAGCCCTACTATTCCACATACACACCTTAAATTATTTTATTAAAATTTTATCTTTGCAAGAACTTGTTAATTTTCTCTTGCTCATTTTGATTATATTGCCAAAAGTTCTATGAATAATAATTAATACTACCATGGGCATATTTACTTTAATTAGTGTCATAGATGGATGGAACATATTATTATTATTATTATTATTATTATTATTATTATTATTATTATTATTATTATTACTTCATTTGTACCCCGCTACCATCTCCCGAAGAACTCGATGCAGCTTACATAGGCCAAGGCCTCAAAACACAACACAACAAAACAACACCTAAAGCAAATTAAAAACAGTTAAGCAGTATAAACAACAAGCAATAAACAATACATCAAGACACTATAAAAACTGGGCCGGGCCAGAGTAATGGGTACAAGATTAAAAGTGCTGATGTGGCAGGAAGTATGTAGGATTATAAAGTAAGTGCAGTGTGCGGTGTGCAGCGATCTTAATTCTACTAAAGTGCTTCTGGGACTTGGTATTGGAGATTCCTAATCTGGGAAGGCACATCGGAACAGCCAGGTCTTCATGTTCTTTCTGAAGACTACCAATGTAGGGGCCTGTCTAAGATCTTTTGGGAGGGTGTTCCAGAGTCGGGGGGCCACCACAGAAAAGGCAACATAGGCTATTACTCTGACCTCCCATGTTATCTAAATGCACAGTCCAGCTTGAAAGCAGCACAGTAAACACAACAATCAATTAACTGGAGTGGCAGCTACAAACAGGGTGGCTTTTGTACTGGTTGGAGAGGTTACAAAAGGAAATCCCATCACCCTCTAGTCCTCCGGTGCATATCATAGGTAAAAAGGTAAAGGTAGTCCCCTGACATTAAGTCCAGTCATGTCTGACTCTGGGGTGTGGTGCTCATCTCCATTTCTAAGCCGAAGAGCCAGCGTTGTCCGTAGACACTTCCAAGATCATGTGGCCGGCATGACTGCATGGAGCGCCGTTACCTTCCCGCCGGAGCGGTACCTATTGATCTACTCACATTTGCATGTTTTCGAACTGCTAGGTTGGCAGAAGCTACGGCTGACAGCGGAAGCTCACGCCGCTCCCCGGAATCGAACCTGCGACCTTTCGATCAACAAGCTCAGCAGATCAGTGCTTTAACCTACTGCGCCACCGGGGGCACCCTGGTGCATATCATATGCTGGGCAAAAAAGTGGTTCCTTTTCTTGGTTGTCCAAGTGCACCCAAGGCATTTTCATAACCCTTCTGCAACTAGTTAGCTGTAAGGGTATTTATTGTATAAGGGGCTTTTAAACTCTGTTGTACAAGGAGACATTGAATATCTTCCTGTGCAATATCTACCAAAATGCAGACAGGTGCAAGCCCAACTGATGTTAAACTTAAAATTATAATTTAATATCTACAGAGTGGGTAAGGTACCTCTAGGATTTTCTGTCTCATGAATCCACATAAATTGCTTGGATTTAAGTACTATGTACCTTGACCTAGGTGCATGGGATGAAGAGTGCTTTTGCTCTTCTGCTTCAAACTTAAAATCACCATGAGTTCACCTTGAGCAGAGTTAGGTGCAATGATAATATCGCTGCTGTCGACCTCTAAATGTCTGTAGTAACTCTGCTTGGCAAGGATATTTCCTTTCTCCATTGCCTCAAGCCAGAAGTGTGACAGCACATTCCATGATAGCACATAACATTACTTATCTATGGTTCTATTTGTAACATCAGAACAAAATTTGGGGGATCTTTGGGGACATTCACTGTGTTGATAAACAAAGAAACAGAAATATCATATTGTAGAAAACACTGATTTGTGGAAATGCTAGAACAAGTTGGGAAAGGAAGCCCAAGCCACAAGCTGCCTCACTTACATGATCTTAGATCTTAGGATAGTAAGAAATGCTTTTGGGGATTCAAATGCTTAGACATCACAAAAGATGCCTAGGGACAGGAAAGACTGTGCACTGTTGTGAGAAATAACTCTGCAAAAAATTGCAATAAGACAGCACTATTAAATCACATAGTATATAAATACAACATGCATGAGCAGCACACAATGGAAGAAGTTGCATGTGTAGGAAAGTTGCATTTGACACATTTTAGTATTCACTAGGGGTGTGCATGTTTCAGTTTCACATCTTGGGATCTGGGGAAACTCTGGACTGTTGGAAATGGGGGAGGGGGAACCAAAAACTCAGATGTAACAGACCACGTGGCACCGGATTTCTTGGCTACATTCAAGAAATTCGGAGGTGTGGGTGGGTGTGCACATGGAGGAGGGGGCTGTGAGTTTTAAAAGGGCATTTTTGTGTGTGTGTTTAAACATTTTTTTACCTTTTTTGTGCTTTAACTTGACCAAGTGTAGGATAGATTCTAGGCTTGGGTAACCACGGAAAAATTTGGTTCTAAACTCGTTTTGTTTTTAGGGGGCCCTTGCATTTTGTTTTTTTTAATAATTCCGAAATTTTCCTTTTAAAAATTTTGAAATATACGAAATTTCGTAAAATTACGAATCGATTCGTTAATGGCAGACGCGATTGCACAATATGCTAAAAAAAACCTCCAAATGGGACAGGGGGAACTTCTGAAGCTTCCCTCTCCCTTTGTTGTTGACTGTTGGTGTGATAAAACAAACAACTATAAAACTTGCACCAGACATGCGAAAATAATTACAAAATAATAACGAAATAATTACGAAATAAATTGAAAAAATTGTTTCGAATCTAATTTACTCCTCACACTATTCCTGCATGGCTCAATATTGGATCGTAAGTATAATTTAAATACGAATTAATAATGAATTACGAAATTAATGAACGAAACCGCCCAAGCCTAATAGATTCAAGGAAAGGAGGGATAGCCTGACTCCCTTGAATTCTCACAAGGAAAATATGATTTAAATTTCATTTTCTCCCCAGCCCTTCCTTCTGGCTTCTCTCCTCTGTCCTCCACCAGCAGCCTTCCACCCCCACAAAAATTACATTTACAAAAAAAGCTATTCCCTCCTGAGCCCTACCTTCTGGCTTGTGTGTTCTCCTGCCCAGTCCAGCAGCCTTACTCCTTTACTTGTAGAAACTTTTAAACATTCCTAAAATTGAGTGGATGACCCAAATGTTCTGAAACTTGGGGAGGGGGCTTGCAGTCATGAATATGTCCAAATGATGGAAAGAGGAGACTCAAAGTTCCCCCATTGTTGCCAATGGGCTGAATCTTCCCGGAACATAAATAGTACTTCTGGTTGTCAGATTACAGAATCGTATTTTTCCCCTCCCGTTTTCAGGAATGTTCTGGTAAATCGAGGAAGAGGGGAGCCAAAATAGGACTGAAAACTGAACTTTTTTTGTCATCTCACACACCCCTAGTAGTAACTACTCAATAGTATAAATGAAGGCATGTGTGGTCATACAAGACTACATGCCAAAAAGTAGCAAAGCATATCTGCACATTTGCAAACATCTTTGTTGATATTTGTTGGTTCACATACCATCCAAAATGTTAATTTTCGCTATGAGGACTAGACAACAAGATAATTCCTGTGTCAATTTGCAAAGAGAAGTTCAGTGTGGACCCATAAGAGAAGACACCCAACATCCCCAGCCATGGTAGCAGCCTAGAGATGAATGCTTTTAACAGGCCATGAAATCATCTCTTCGCTTATGTAGTAAGTCTCAGTCCAAATTTAATTTTGTAGTTTTTAGAATCAATCAGCAGATGCTTCTTGTTGTTGTTTCTTTCAGATATATTTCTGACTAGTAGCAACCATAAGATTAACCTATCACCGGTTTTTCCAGGGCTAAAAGGTCACCCAGTGGGTTTCCATGGCCAAGTGAGGAATCAAACCCTGATCTTCATAATCATAGTCCAGTGCTTGAACCATTTAAACATAGTGGCTCTCACTGGTTTTCAAACTACAGTTCCTTTTTACTGGAAAAGACAGGCTTGTCAGTTTTGCTTGCTGCTACATTTTCTTCCTTGATATACAAATTTGCAAATTTGGAAAAAATATTTGTATTTTACTCCCAAAAAGGAATTGAAACATACATTATCAACTGTTCTGTAATCAATGCAAAAATTTAACACTTGCAACTGTTTTAGACAGTAGAAAAACTCTAAGTTGTATTTTATTTCTCACATTCTACATTGGGCAGAAACATCCAGTTTATAAAGGGCCTTTGTTTTCTGCCAGTTATAGTAAAGTACCAGAATAAAAAAACACACAATCCCCAATGGATAGGAGCCATGGTGAGCTCCTCCCTACTACTTTGCATTCACAGGCGTTTATTCCTTTCTTGAGGAAAACAGGAGCAACTGTTGGGTGGGTACACTTCAGCTATTTGGATTTTTGAAGTGTTTCTCTGAAGTACTAAGGAAAAGAGAAACTTGGGGGGTTTTCAAGCATTTAACAATAAAACTTGAAAAAAATGAATGTATTTCAGGTGAGCCTCAGGATGATAGAAAAAGGGAGGGGGTTATACATCACTAGTGCAAATGACTGTAGAATTGGTTCTTTACAGAATAAAAAGCTTTCTTTCTTCCTCAGTTATTTCTTTTTGCCTGACCTAGGAAGATAGCCTTAGCAGTACTTTAAAAAAAGCTAATTATGTGGGCCCTTAAAACTCCTTTTTATGTCTTTTTTAACTTTTCTCTGCTCTTTTATTTGTCTCTGTTGCCAGAAGCTGTCAAAGAAAGTAAGCTTGTACAATAAAATGAAGATTAAAGACAAGTTGGTTCTTTAATTCTAAAGAAATTCCAGGTAGTACATTTTGTAGACACCTCCATATCTGCAATTTATAATATATATTTTTTTCAAAATGAGATAAACCTTCTGAAAATAATAAATTAGGAAGTGCGAGAACAAATATTTGGACAGTGCCCTCACATTACACAAGATGTTTTTCATGAAGAGTTAAGACATTATAAAATCTATTATTGTACTGAAAATGTTCTGTTTTACCCCAACCTATATCAAATCCTTGGAAGAAAGAAATACATGGAGACAAACAAAAGCTTTCACAAATTATGTTAGCAGTTCTTGCAGTATATGCATTGCAAGCCCACCATTACAGTCTATATGTTAATACAAGTCAAATGTGTATTGATCTCATCCCATGGATGAAATCCAGCATCATGATTTGCCAGCCCAGCACCCCAGCCACCAGCTGAAGCTTCCCCATCCCATGTGGGGAACCATTGCCATTCCACTAAAGCCCCATTGTTCCTTATAGAACATGGGCAGTTGTGTGTTGGTGACAGCAGTGTCCCACCATGCTGCTACCCCAGTTCCCCACAAAACCCCAGTGGAAATTGCCCTATGTTATTTGATGGTGGCATGGGGCTCCATAGGTGAAACAAGGCAGAAGCATCATAGGATGCTTCAATTGCCCCTTGTGATAAGGCTGTTAATGTGCATTTCTATAAAAGACAAATGTAAGCACTTGGAATGTTAAAATCAAAAATTAATTTGATATTGGTAAGAATTAGAAATTGCAGATAAAAATTAAAACATAAAAAATTGACAATGTTTAATTGGGTGTACTATCATTATGAAACTTGCTGATTGAATATAGGCCTTGGGCCAGGCCATAGGATTTACAGAGAATGGTATGAAAGTTGCCACTATTGACCTTAGGAAACGACCTTTTTACATTGGCTCTCCCAAATGAGTTTTTTTTATTGGCCTTTCACAGTTTACGATTCCAGCCTATTATTGGTTGTCAATGGAGGGAGCCCAACCCATTTAGAAACTATTAGGTTCAGGAAAGCTATCCCATGTCAAGAGATTGCCTTAGTGGATGATCTCTGTAGTAACATTGACAAGAGGAGGTGGGGTGCATCCCTCTTGATGTTTTTAAATCTCAGGGGTGTTCAATACCATCAACCATGATATCCTTCTTGTAGGGGGGTTATGGGAATCAGAGGCACAATGTCACAATTTTTCCTCTTGTACATCTCAGACAGGATCCATAGAGTGGGGATAGCTGCTCCTCAAAAAAGAGCTGCTGTGTGGCATCCCACAAGGGGCCATTCTATCCCCAATGCTTTCAAACATTTACATAAAACTGCTGGGAGAGATCATCCAGGGCCCTTCCAGACAGGCCCTATATCCCAGAACCAGATCCCAGGTTTTCTGCATTAAACGGGATTATATGAGTCCCCACTGCCAGATAATTTGGGATAAACAGATAACCTGGGATCAGATCCTTGGATATAGGGCCTATCTGAAAGGCCCTCAGAGGCACAGGGCTGTCAATGGAATGGCGACGATCTCAGCACACACAAGGCACTGAATCACATCTTCTTGTCTAAAAACTAGCTTATTTAACACAAAACAAAAATAATATTTACACTAGAAGCTAAGCAGAATGAGAAACATCTCGAGCGGCTACATGGTTCGGCTTTTCCTTGTTATCTAGAATCAGGCACCTCCTTGTATTCCACAGTGACGAGATGACGTATGACGCAACACAGCGTACAACACTTTCCGCACTGAGATTTACGACTCCTCCTTCATGATACAGTTAACCCTTTCCACACAGGAATTACAATCTCCGGAACATTGCATTATAAAGCATCACATTTCTAAGCACACAATCACTAACTTTGAAAACTACAATACACTAAATCAAAACACTCACATATATTCTCATCAATCCCCCTTAGCTTTCAAAGTTACTTAGCAAAAAACAGTTACAAAAACATCTTACTGCTAAGAAAAATACATTTCACACTTCACTCTACTTCAAGTCTCTTAGAGTACCTTTGGCTAACACACAGTTACAAATCATTGCTCATCTTCTTAAACCTTATACATTTCTAGTTGAATGCATTGGTTACATAACATATCAAAAACTGCATATGTATTGGTACAATCAAATGTTTTCGCATCACTTAGCAAGCACATCAAAAACAAAACAATTCAAAACATTTCAGTTCTGTTTCAAAAACCTTTGAACTTTGTTTCACACATCTCTTTGGCACCAACCCCCTTTTTGCTAGATTCAGCCTGTTTGAAATCCTCGATTTCTGTGAATCCTGGACTAAAGTGTGCCTCCCTTTGTGTCTCTACTTCTCTTTGTGTCTTCTATCTATCTTTGGGGTAGCTCCAGAATCTAGGGCCCACTTGTCCTTATCAGGAACTTTCCCATTGGCAGCCATAAAAACCTTTGGCTGGATGGATGTTGTAGTGGTTCCTCCTCTTCTTGCTTTCCCACGAAACCTCTGGCTCCCCCTCTGGGTCGTTGTTTAGAAGTTGGACAAGTTCTAATCAAATGTCCTGGTTTTCCGCAGCCATAACAAAACCATGTTTTGGGTTGGAATGCACCTGCAACCTCCTGGTTCCCAGGCTCGCCTCCAGGATCGCCATCCAGCTGTAGCACCCCCTGTGGCTGGCAGTCGCTCCTCTGCTGCTCCTCAAACTCCTGTTGATTTCCTCAAGCATTTTGCTGCACATTACTTTAAGAATGGTAGTCTACAGCCCTTCCCTGGCCAGCAGATTCTCCACAAAAGCACTCCACTATGAGAAACTTGCATCACTTAGCTCTTCCAGCTTCTCCATTAGACTTGGGGGATTCATGCCAGCCATCTCTCTCTGCTCTGCTCAGCCCACACAGAGCACACACCCAGGAGGATATGCAGATCTGCAACCGACCCTCAAGAAATTCTGCTCATGTGACCCTCGAAACCTGAGTTGCAGCCAGGCCAATTACTCACTCAGAAGCAAGGCACACGGCAGTCACACACTTCTTGCAGCATCCCAGAACTGGTCCGGTTACCGGTTACTTCTGGCAACTTATCTCCCCACTCATCATCAATCACAGCAGCTCCAGCGCAGGTTATGCACACAGCTTTGGTACAGGTTCAACACAGGTTCCACAGGTATGTGCAGCGGAAGCTTGCTGGGCCCATAACCAAATCTCAATGGAATGGCGACGATCTCAGCACATGCAGGGCACTGAAACACATCTTCTTGTCTAAAAACTAGCTTATTTAACACAAAACAAAAATAATATTTACACTAGAACATAAGCAGAACGAGAAACATCTTGAGCGGCTACATGGTTAGGCTTTTCCTTGTTATCTAGAATCAGGCATCTCCTTACATTCCACAGTGACAAGATTATGTATGACACAACACAGCGTACAACACTTTCCGCACTGAGATTTATGACTCCTCCTTCATGATACAGTTAACCCTTTCCACACAGGAATTACAATCTCTGGAACATTGCATTATAAAGCATTACATTTCTAAGCACACAAACACTAACTTTGAAAACTACAATACACTAAGTCAAAGCACTCACATATATTCTCAACAGGGGCAGGGTACTATATGTGCGCTGATGACATCCATATATATTTCTTCAAAAATAGCCATAGCTAAGGATAGAATGTCTAAGGATAGGAGGTAATGGACTGGATAAAAAACAAAATAAAACCAATTAAAATTGAATCCAAATAAGACAGAGGTGCCTGCCATTAAAGATCCTAACCTGGGGGTTGATGTGTGTCAACCAGTTCTGCAGGCGATTGCACTCTCCCTGAAAGATTGTGTTTGCAGCTTAAGAGTGCTCCTGGATCCATCTCTCCAAATGTCAGCCCAGGTTGATGTGTGTTTACTACCAACTTCCACTGATACACCAGCTGCAGCACTTCCTAGAACTGGAAGACCTAAAGATGGTAATTGTTGTTGTTGTTGTTGTTGTTCCTGTCAAAGTTACTAAATTATTCTGCTAACTATGACAGTAAGTGGGAAATCCAGATCTGGATTAAATTCTTGTGAACATTAGCATATTAACACTAATGTGACATTCATTTTTCTATTTCCCTCTGCCCCACAAAGGGAAATCATCTTAAAACCTATTCCAATGGGTTTCCCATTTGTCTACAGCTATTTGTGCAGAAAACACTACAAGAGATAATATGGGATGAGAGCCTTTAAAACCATAAATGCTTGGGCATCAGATATTTGTCTTATTGTGCACAAAACTTTCTGTTCAGGGAGATTTCCACAGTCCCACAACTGAGAGATGTGCACTCTGTATTTACAAAGCAAAGAACCTTCTCTGAGCAAGCAGGCCAACTTTGGAACACACTCCTGAGGCACTTCATCTTCAACCAAATTAACACAATTCCCATTTGCCTGGGCCTTTTGAGAAGAATTTAAAAAATGAATTTAATTTACAATTTAAATTTATTTTCTACTGATATTTTTTATTTGCTGGTTTTGTGATATGCCTTTGTTTGATTTCTTTTATGGGCTGAATTTATATTCTTATCATTATTTTGTTATAGTTCTAGCATCTCGATTTTATAATTTTATGTACACCACTTCTAGGATTACCACTAGAAATGAAGTAACAATGTAGAAAATTGAAAAATAATTAAAATTACTAAATCTTTATTATTGTAGCTATTATTTTTATTTAAACAATTGCTATCAAATAAATTAAACATCTGTAAATATCCCACAATCATTAACTGCCTATGTAGGGACATTTTGAATAATTTAATAATTGTATAAAAGCAAAATTGGCACAATCTATTTCTTTACATGTTTTTTGGGAATGAACCATTTTATGTGTAATCGTAGAGCTTACTTATTCCCAAATAAATATGTATAGAGTTATAGCCTTTGCACCTGGATATCTCTATCTGACTTGTTTAATTTTGGCAATACATATCAGCATATGTGATAGGTGCCAATTTCTCTTCTATTTATTTATCACACACACACAAAAATAAAATATATAGACTGCAGATTTTACCAGTCTTTCCCATAACAAATAATATCCATTGAAATCTGGTGAACAGCTTTTGTCCCAATAATTCATTCATTCCAGTTCAGAATAAAAACTCTAGAAAATTAACCACACCACAGATTAGCTAGTTCTGTTTAGTGTATTGTTTGAAACCCACCGGGTGATGTTGGTCAAATTACACTCAGCTTCAGAGGAAAGCAATGCCAAGAAAACCTTTTCATAGGTTCACTTTAGGGTTGTTCAGGGTGAGAAATAACTTCAAGGAATGCAAAAAAACAAAACAAAAACAAAACAAAACAAAAAACAGCCTACTCTTTCTCCAAAGAAATACCTGCTTGCCACTGTCACTTTTTCCCCCTCTAGGTCAGGGGTGTCAAACTTATTTAAGTGAGGACCACATTCGTATTATGGTTATTTATACTTATTTAAAACTTTTATATCCCTATCTTCTCACCTCTGTAGAGGGACTCAGACTGGCTTACAGCAAGGATTCAATGCTACTAATACAAGTTGAAACATCATACAACAATACAAGATTAAAATACATATAGATAAAATACATATATACCAAATCGCCAAGGTAAAATCATGTTCAACTCAGTCCGCATATGTGGTCACTCACTTTGGTCTGTAATCAGTCTCAGCCATTATTCTGGGAATGCTTTGTTCCATAACCAGGATTTCACTAGCCTCCTGAAGAACAAGAGGGAGGGGGCAGGTCTAATCTCACTCAGGAGAGAGTTCCATAGCCAAGGGGCCACCACAGAGAAGACCCTGTCTCTCGTTCCCACCAAACGCGCTTGCGAAGGTGGTGGGACTGAGAGCAGGGCCTCTCCGGAAGATCTTAACATCCTTGATGTTTCATAGGGGAGAATATGTTCGGACAGGTAAACTGGGCCAGAACCGTATAGTGATTTATAGGTTAAAACCAGCACTTTGAATTGTGCTCGGAAGCTAATTGGCAGCAAGGGAGTTGTGCACTCTCTGTATCCAGCTCCCGTCAGTAGCCTGGTTGCCTTCAAAAATCTGTTTACTGTATAAATGTAACTATATTACCCTGGCATTGAAAGACCTGCTGGCTTTAGCCTGTAAAGCCCTAAATGGTTCCGGCCCAGATCCAGGGCAAAATCATCTTTGCAAAATGCATAATGCATTATAGAGACTTGCCACTGCTGCAGTGCAGTAAATAATCCATAACCATAAGTGGGGAGGAGTGCAAAATGTCCAATTGGCACCTTGGTGATTATCAACATCCTGGGCCAGGGAATTGATGGCCTCTGCTCCTACCTGTCACTTTTACTTTTTTTCACCCTATATGCTTCTAGTGTGATGATGCAATTTCTCTGGAAACGGGGTGGGGGGAATCCTGTACAGCAATTTGAGGCCAGCTTCCAAGGGAAATGTAATCACTTTTCTGGCCTCCAACTGGTTCCAGACATGGCAATCTGATCAACCCACAGCGAAACTGGTTCCTTTTAAGCCAGTTCAGAGATGAATTATAGTGTCATTGTAGAAGCACCCTGATATAGCATCCCGTTAGTCAGAATCTGATTGGTTAGTTTCAGTTACAGTAAGTTTATTGAACCAATTGTTGAATGGTGAGTGAACGCCACCATGAAAATCTCATTGATTCAGTCAGTCTACTGTAGTTAGCAATCACAATAGGATTTAAATCCTAATTTGTATTTGCTATGTCCTGTTTATAAACTTTTCAGGAGTGTTCACTGCCAAAGATGAAAAAGCTCTGAAGGTGTTTGGCGAAATTCTCTTCTGGCCTGTGACTTGATTGCTCTTGGCTACAATCCAGGCCACAGCTTTATACGCTTAAGTCCTATTAAAATCAAGGGTCCATAAATATATGCAGGACTGGGTTCTTGTGTTTGATCCCATTTGCTTGAAGGTAATATGATCATTACAGCATTTACAACAAACGATAGATGATAAATGACAGATGGCTGATGATAAATGATTAATTTGAATCAAAGGTAGGTTTTATTAAAAACAACAACAGGCTCACAGTGGAGCTACAGGAAGACACTGATACCAGCTGTCTTCAAGCTGACAATAGCCAAAAGAGTGCTTTTTGTTTTGACAAAAGCTTTCCCCCCCTGATCTCAAAGGTTCGAGTCTAAAGATTGATCTGAGCTGCAGATGCTCAACTTACTTCTTATGAGTAGAAGCAATTTTCACATCTTTAATTTCCTGAAAATGATTTGAAAGAATTAGGGTGATTCAAGCACACAAAGGCATTTTGCTGCATAAATTGCACACTTTTAACTTTATGGAATACGCTCTCACTGGTTAGGAGGTGGGAGGAAGCAAGGCACATTTTCTTTATCATCTTTTTTTCTTTAATAAAACACAGATTCTGAAAATTATTGACAGGCAGAAATTGCAATTCTAATGAACCAGACTGAAAACATGCTTTGATAAGGCAAAAATTGCATCCATTGAGGAAAGTTGGATGGAAGGGGGCTAAAAATGTCTCTTTTATTGGCATATCAGATATGGAATTTAGTTTATTAATTTATAAGACATTTCTGTCAGTGGGAATTTCGGTTGATCTTTATTTTTTGCTTAATTTTTATAGCATGTTAAAATGCATTTATGCCTGCAGATGGCTGAAAGATGAGGCTGGGAACCAAATCGCCTGAGCCTTCTATTATTAACAAACAAAAGAATCATTGGAGATTTGATGACAGTAAGGAAAGAGAGATGTGAGATCAATCTAGATTTGTTTTTAAAAGGAGAAAAATTGGGAATTCATCAAAAGTGCTATTTATTGCCATAATTAGAATCATCCTTCAGCTTTAAGTGCAGTGAGATATCAAAAGCATACAAATATGCATGTAGAGGGAATTCTCTTTATTTTCTGTATTGCTCACTGTACCGATTAAATAGTTTGTTTTTGATAGTCATGAGTAGGTCAAAGTACAGATTATAAATTAAGTGAGTTTAAGACGAAGAAATATTCCCACAGTCACATGACTCTCGAGAGGGGAACTTGGATGACCTTTTTACTAAAATGGAAGCAGTCATGGAAATATCAAGAAATTCTACTCCAGCCTCTGTTCAGAGAAGTGCACAGTGCTCTGGGTCTAAGCCATGCCATCACAGCAATTTACTTGTCATTCCTAAATCAAGTGCAGTAGTTCTGTATTTTTTTTCCTAACAACAGATAATCCGATCCCACGCTAGATCTTGAGGAATATTTTTATCACTAATCCTAGAATTGTCAGTCAGCATTATTATGCTGACCTCTTCATTTGGAGCTGATTTGGAATCTCATCTCCTCAATGGAGCTCATCAAAAGTGATACTACAAAATAAATATGATATAAAACAAATTTCTGGAAACCCAGAAACAACAAAGCTGATGACAGGCTATAATTTGAATTCACTGGAGAGAGAAGATGCACAGGGATACAAATATGTTCCAAACAGATTACACTGTGTGCATTAATTCTCTAAAGTTAGGCATGTCAAAGTACTGAATCTATAGGCACATGGAAATGAAAACTTTAGCCACCAATAGTTTCATACTTCATTGCTAAATTACACCAGGAACCAAAAATCATTCAGGAGAAATGACATGCTGTCTGATGAAACATTCTGCCATTCGGATGATATTATGGGTATTGTTCATTTGGAATATCTCTCTCTCTCTCACACACACACACATTTAATATACAGAAGAAATTGGAGAAACCTTTTGAGGTGCTCATTAAAGTAATGATTTATACTTGCAGAAGTTTTGTTACTTGTCATTGCAAATGCCTCTCAAGAATCATATAGGAAAACACTTTGGTAAAATAAGACACAACAAAACAGGTGTTGTTTTTTTTAGTGAGTCACATCTTAAAACAACAAAACATTGAATTTTGACAAGAAACTGAAAATCTGTGACCTTCAGAGGCCTAGGTGAGAATCTTGATGATGTCTTCCCATTCATTGTTTCCCTATCCCCTTTCCTCCAGGCTAGTTACATACAACTGTCCCAGAAGTTTACCTGGACAATCCCCTTGTCCAAAGTTTTGGATCCTCCCAGTGTGCTAGATCTTCTAATTGATCCAATGAAACATGCATGGGTTGAAGGCAGGTACAGAAATTAGTTCAGCAATGGCCAGAGTGGAGAATGGGAGATATAAATTCCCAAATCCAGTATCTTTTCCACATATCAACATGGGTATTATATAGAGAATCTATACACATTTGAGAACATGAAAAACGGATATGATTGGTGCAATTTGAGGATCCATGCATTTATTGAACAAGGGGGTCCAATGAGTGTCTTAATTTCATAAGATAGCTGAAAGTTTTAAAGTTTCTGAGTCTTGATCATTGATTGGTTGAGCAGTCAATTGGTTAAATTTAAAGTTGTCCATTAACTGGTGTGTCCGCCTCTTTGGGAGGAAAGTTCTGAGGATAGAATGAGGGCAAGGTTGGAAGATAATGGGTGCTCTTGACAGGATAATCCCTGAGGACATAGTTCCCAGATTTGGGGTAATTAGATTCCTGGGTGACTTGGTGAGTCCAGGAATTTAGAGACAATGGGTGCTTGGGTGCCCTGTTGGGCTTTACAGGTGTGAAAAAGAGGTGAGAAGGTGAGTTAATGGATTTTTGGTTTCTGCTTGGTTGAGGATCTTTTGTGGGGCTGGGCAAACCAGCTGGGGCCACACCCAACTTATTTTGATGGTGCAAGCAAGGGAGAAATGTGTGGTGCTTATGCAACTTGGGCCTAGACTCTCAAGGATAGAGGTGGTAGTGGCCCCACATGTCTTTAGGGGATTTAGGAGTGGTGATTGGAGAGAATCTTGTGAAGCAATTTATCTGGGCTTTATTTGAGGTCTCCTGTTCAATAACACCCTGGTCATTAAAAGTAACCGTTAGCCTTAGGGGTAGACAAGGCTGATGGGTCATAGATATTACACTCTGATACAATACTGAGAACACTGGAAAAGGGAGACAGGTGGCCTCCGATATTTGAAATATAAGAGAAGGGAGCAAGGAATGCTTGGGATTGACTGGAGGTCTTTGGGTAACTGAAGCATGGAGGCAATTTTTTTTCAATCCTCAGCCTGTCTTGAAAAAAAATCAATTTGTATTTTAGCATCAGATATTCTTTCAGTGATTTCTGTATCCAAGGTAAGCATTTCACCCATGTTTATGGGAAATTGTTATAGCTTCATGGAGCCACATAGCATTTTACCTCTCTTATTTATTTTAAGGAAAAAAATTCTTATGAAATTAAGACATTCATCTTTGACAACTGAGCTTGTTCCAAGTCAGTCCTGGAATGCATTGCTATTCTGATCTTCAGGCATATTCTTTTGCAGAAACTCTCAGTTCAGATTAATTAAATTTGTAAAAGATGTAAGCTAAAAACAATAGCATTTGGAATTAACATTGGTCATAGAACACTTTTTCCGCAGTTAGTTTGGGGTTCTTTCGACATAAGGTTTGCTTTAAGGAGGATTTAATACACCCTATCAGGATATGTTCCTTAGCTTTATTATGAAGGTTTACCACTACCCATCATCTCAGCTCAAACATGAATTAAGATGCTTACTGATGCATCACACAGAGCCAAAGTTTGTCATCATCCTCATTCTGCCTCTAAGTACATTTGATCCTCATTGGTATGGACAAGTCAAATTCATTGCACAAATGAAATCTTGACAGTGCATTAATATATTCTAGCTTACAGGACAGAATTAAAGCACCAGAAGCCTATGCAAGCAACAGCTTAATGGCAGATAAAATGAGGTTCAAACACTTAGCTATTCCAAATGTATGAAGTCCATGATCCAACACAGTTATGCTCTAATGCCACGCTCTCTCAACTAAAAGTGAGAATGAACCTGATTTAACACCAAGAGTAACACCAGTGAACCCTCCAGGTTTTGCTTCTGAATTAACATGCATAGGATTGCACTACAGAGCATGCCATATTCTTCTCTGGAATGCGGCCAAAGGTTGGATTTTCTAAAATCATTTTCAAAAAGTCAAAACATGTTTGCAGATTAACACATTTTATGGCTTATGCTATTTGTGAATGGATGAACTTTGTTAACACATTCCAGAAATAGAAGAGACCCATTTAAAAGGTGCACTCTGACAGTGTGAATTCAATCTCTGTAGAATATAAAAATCAAATTCAGGTTGCAATCTAACAAGCTCTTATGCCGATCAATGAATGTGTGACTGGCTCTGTCTCTGCCTCTGTCTCTTTTGATTTTTTTAAGGTTGTTTGGTTGGTGTTTAATGGATTGTTTAAAAAATATTATTACACTGTTTCAATCACAAATGACAGAGTTTTGGTTATTCTGATACTAAATTAAGTAATGGCCAAGATCCTGTCATTATGATGCACAACTTGACATTGACATAGCTTTACTGGTGACATGATATACAACTATGTTAGTGAACTCCTGTGATATGCAATGGGACACCATGCAGAATGTCCCATTGTGCAAAGGGGACTCACATTCTGCAACAAGGGCTCCCAGTGTGCATTGGGACATGTTGTGCAGTGACCACACTATTGGCTTAACTAGCAAAATGGAGCTGGTGGCCTTGCTATGTTCATTTCTTGAGAATATAAGCATTGGCAATGGTCCAAGCTTTATACAATTGTAAATCAATTTACAATGCCCTAGTTTATCAACAGGATGAGTGCTAAAGGATTATAAACAAGGATTATGGATTAATGGAACCAAGCACTTTATATGTTTTAATCTGTTTTATTGTTCAATGTGTTTTATTTGCTCATGTGTTTTAACTGTTTTATAGTTATGTTCATATGTGGCACTGAATTTTGACGGTGTCTGTAAACCGCCTTGAGTCCCCTGCGGGGTGAGAAAAGCAGGGTATAAATGAAGTAAGTAAGTAAGTAAACAAAGTTTTTAACAACTCAGACCTACTCTGAAGTGAGTCGCACTAAATTCACTGAGTTGGATCCATTTAATTATATTTAAGAATTTAAGAATTTACCTTTATCTATTCTAAGTAAGGCTTAACTTGATATATACAATTTTGCTGTCTGAAAATTTTGCCATACTATATTGTATATAGAATTGTTATAACATGTTTATAACATGTCTAATAGCACAATGTTCTATAAATCAATCTAAAATCTAATTCCAATTGCTAGTCAGATTCCACTGGAACAATATTTTCAATTGATTCCACTAGTTTATTCTAGCTGGGATCAGCAATCAAATTTTGGTCTAACCATCTCTCAAATAAAGTAATTCCCATTGAACAGCATGCAAAATCTCCAATGACATGGGAGGCCAGATTGTGTACAACTTGAACAAGTGTCTTATACTTACAAATTGCTTTCAATACCATTGACTATGGCAGGGGTCCTCAAACTAAGACCCAGGAGCCGGATACGGCCCTCCAAGGTCATTTACCCAGCCCTCGCTCAGGGTCAACCTAAGTCTGAAATGGCTTGAAAGCACAACAACAACAACCCTATCTCATCAGCCAAAAGCAGGCCCACACTCCCATTGAAATACTAATAAGTTTATATTTATTAAAATTGTCCTTCATTTTAATTATTGTGTTGTTTTAAGTGTGTTTTGCACTACAAATAAGATATGTGCAGTGTGCAGAGGAATTCATTCATATATTTTTTCAAATTATAATCCGGCCCTCCAACAGTTTGAGGGGCTGTGATCTGGCCCTCTGTTTAAAAAGTTTGAGGACTCCTGGACTATGGTATCTTTCTGGGTCATCTTGCTGGGATGGGACAGGGAGGCACTGTTTTGCAGTGGTTCAGTTCCTTCCTGTGGGGCCATGCCCACAATGTGGTGCTGGGGTATTCCTGTTCAAACCCCTGGCCATTGTCATGGGGTTCCTTAGGATTCTGTTTTGTCCCTAGTGCTGTTCAACATATACATGAAAGCACTGGGAGACGTCATTTGGAGTTTTTGAGTACGGTTCCACCTACATGCAGATGACATCCAGCTCCACTACTCCTTTCCACCTAATGCCAAAGAAGCTGTTCTGACCCTAAACCTGTGCCTGTCATCAAGAATGAACTGTATGAAGGCAAAAAAAATAAAAATAAAACTTAATGCAGACAAGACAAGATACTCCTGGCAGGTCCAGGAATAGGGATTCAGCCAGTGCTGGATGGGGTTACATTCCGTATGAAGACACAGGCCTGCAGTTCGGGAGTCCTTCTGGACTAGGCTCTGAACCTGGAGGCCCAGACATCTCTGGTGGCCAGAAGAGCCTTTGCGTAATTAAAACTTGTATGTCAACTGTACCTGTTCCTTGAGAAGCCAGATCTGGCCATTGTGGTACATACCCTAGTTAAATCCCATCTGGATTACTGCAATGCTTACAGTGGGTCAGCCTCTGAAGAGTGCTTGGAAACTTCAGCTGGTCTAAAGAGCTGCAGCCAGGTTGCTAACTGGCACTGGCTACAGGGAGTAGACCCCCCCCCCCCATTGCAGCAGCTCCACTGGCTGCCAGTCTATTTCTGGGTACAATTCAAAGTGATGGATTTGCCCTTTAAAGCCCTTCATGGTTCAGGTCCAGGCTACTTGGCTGACCCCATCCCCTTATATGAACCTGCCCAGGTCCTGAGATCTTCAGAAGAGGCCCTTCCCTCAGTCCGACCTCCAGCTCAAGCTCGGTTGGTGGGAACAAGAGAATGGGTCTTCCTTCTTGATGGCTGCCCCTCAACTCTTCTTCTTCCTAGGAACTTCCTTCTTCCCAGGGAAGCTAGAATGGCCCCCTACCTGCTGTCCTTCTGGCAGGAGGCTAAAACCTTTTTATTCAGTAAAGCTTTTAAAGAATAAGATCAAGTCAGTGGGTGCTGTGTTTTTTAGTACTGAATATGCTTTTATGGATTTTAACTGAGATTTTAAATTGAATCGAAATGGGTTTTTTAAAAAAATGTAAGCTGCTTTGAGTCTCCTTGTAAAGCAAAAAAGCAGGATATAAATAAACATTATAAACATCATCATCATCATCATCATCATCATCACTATGATGTAATATTATGAAAATGTTTGCACAGTGCCAGAGCAGCCTGTCATCTAAAATAAAATTGCATTGCCTTTACCGTGCTCTCTCTCTCTCTCTCTCTCTCTCTCTCTCTCTCTGTGTGTGTGTGTGTGCTAACAATGATGTTATTGCAGGTCAGAACATACTTTCTCCACCTCTCTCCACATATATTACTGAAATGATTGTGTCATGGAACTGGTGAATATGTGATGGATAATAAATTGATAAAAAATACTACAGGTCAGCTAGTACTTCAAACTAAGGCTGACTATTTTTAGAAGTACATTTCTACATTATGCATTTTAAATGTGTCACACAGTGCAAGGCAAAGGGGAAGAAAGCAAACCAAGAGCAAAAATTTTAATGGACTATAGTTCACTTCATCAGATGCATGAAATGTTCTATAGAAATTGGGAGTCTGTGGGAAATGATGGGGAGTTTTAAAACATTCCCTTTAATGAGGCTCTAGAAGAAAAGAAGCAACAACTTTTTTTCCAAATGGAGGTTGGCAAGGGTTGGCAAAAGAGGTTTGCCCACAAGAACTCTGTAACTCAGTAGTTGCTGTGGAGCACAAGACATGGTAGTGAAACGTCTTGGTACAGCTGGGATTTCATTATAATATTCCATTCTCTGCACGCTTGAAGGGCTGGAAAGAACATTAGAGCTCAAAACTTCTCTTTGTTTATTAAATTCAAGTTTTGTATATCTCTTTTATTAACATCTGGAATCAAAGGAATCTTGGACTCAGTGGTGACACCTCTGCATCAGTAAGTTGCCATCTTTTTGAATAAAGACAAAAGGTTCAGCTAAAATTGGAAACAACATACTTTTCAATATACAAATTTGAAATTTTGATTTTATATTTGATATTAGTTATTTTCAATTACAAAATATAGGACACATTAACACAGTCTGAAGGCAGCTCGAGAATGCAATATTTGCATAATGCACATCATAAATGTGGACTGCAGCACAGTTTAACATCTTAAACCAGGATAAGCAAAGTCAGGTGATACGCTAAAATAGAAGCCTTAATGTGCATTAGCATGCTTTAGTATAAACCACATCACATGGCAGAATCAACTCTACAAAATGCAAATTATGAACTCCATTGATCTGTACATTTTGACATAGGGAATTGAAAAAAACCTGCCAGATCCTGGAACTGGTTTGAGGCCAGCCTTTCTAGTACCATTTATTATTTATTTATTTACTTACTTTATTTGTATACCGCTGTTCTCAGCCCTTAGGCGATTCAGATAATGTAGCCCAACATGAAAAACTATTATTTGTTTTGTCAAAAGAAGGCATTGGATTTGATATAATTTTAAATAATTTATAAACTTGGTGTTTGCCAGGCACTTTTGTGGAGGATGTATGTGTTTCAGTAAAGGAAGGAAGGCATCTCTCTATGTGCAGAAGCCTGATATCTATCAAGTAGTCCTTGGTAAAATGAGATTAACAGGGAAAATGTTAAAGTCCATGTTAAAAGTCTTATAGAGAAGAGACTGGGATACTAAAAGTTGATGAATGATCCGGACAATCTGAAGAGTGTAAAGAAGAATAGATTAACCAAATATTTCAGGATCCAGGTGTTGTGAATGGCAAAATATATTACTAGAGGAAAGAAAGGAAAATGAAAATGATCATACAGCAATGAGACCAGACATGGAAACAAAGAACATACAACTGGAGGATGAGCATGAACAAGACAAGATATTTGAGGGGCCTGGGAGACATAGTATCCTCCCTGGCTTGCAACCTATAGACTACACAATTCCCATTCCTGATTTAAAAGTGTAATATTCTATAGAAGTTGTGCCTGGTCATTTGATGCCAGGATGATAAGCCAGTCCCATCAACCTTTGCCAAGTCTCTTTTGCCATAGATTTCAATATAGATATATGGCACCTGATCCTGAACTGGATAGCCCTGGTAGTTTCTTCCAATTCTAGGATACTATGATTCTAGACTACTGTGGTTCATCAGTAACTATATCTCCCATCGCAGGTGGGCAATTGAGATGTTTTGTATGGTTACCATGAAGAGAAATACATTACAACTGTAACTAGCAAAACTAGAGAGTGCACTTTTATGACATGAAGCTTGTAACATATCTTGGAATTAGCCTATCTTACTACCTCATGTTGTCATCCTAAACTCACTGCAAACTAATATTCTACTCATGCTGAAGCAGTAGTTGAGTAAGTTTTCTAAGTGTTTTCAGACATGTGATAATAATCTCTAACTGGTTCTGCAGTGACTTTTGGCTCAGTTATGTCTAATTGTCAGTGTTCCCTCTGTCTTCTACAGTTCCCTTTTCCCAATCTGCTGCTATTTCAACTTCCGGTAGGTAGGCAAAGAAAATTTCTGGCTGCAAAGCCCCCTTTCTCCTCTTTTTATTTATTTTTACTTCAAGTGACTGCTGCTCCACAGCTGCTGATATTGGATTTCCCTTTCTAATTAAATGTTTCCTTTCCTTGCAAGGCTTTTTTTTATTAAAAAAACAACTTCCCACTCATTTATGGATGTCAAAACTACACCTCCCCCTTGCAGAATATACAAAATAGGACAAAACTTTTAATTGCAAAATGCTTATTTTAATTAATATTTTAAGTTTTCACAGGGACAGTGCTTCAGTACGTTGAAAACATGGAAGTACAGAAGTGTGCAACTGTGAATCTCTCACAGTGTGAAAACCCAATCTTGCAGTTAGATTGTGAACCGTCAAAGTAGCACTATTCTGACAAGAAAAAGAAACAAAAGGGGGGCACAGATGAAGGGTTGGGACACACAGGTTCTATCTCAGCAGCTGCAACAAAGTGTTTACAGAAAAGCTTGATGAGATAAGAACAGGGGCTAGCCAGGTGTACTCCAGTCTCAAGCAAGATGACTTTGCGAAGTTACTCATTCTCAACAATATAGACTACCTTCATCTTTTGAAACAGACTTTGAAGAACTTTTAATCACTGAGATTTCTTGCCTCAAGCATGACAATGAATCAGCAAGGTGTCTCCCTTTTTCCTGATATGTTTGCTTGAATTACCCATTATTGCAGGGGAGAATGAGTGATTTAAACCATTTTCTACCCATTGCCTGAACATCTTTGAAAATTCTTGATGCCTTCAACAGATATTTCTGATATTGTTGAAATTTCAAATATGATGTCATATGACAGGTAGTAATAGATATCTGTGTTCTATATAGTCAACGGATATCACACAGGGAAGATAAAGGGAAGCAAAAAAAACCCTCCTAGACTATTTTTAATTTTTTTTCTTAAAATGCAACATCAGTTAAAAATCACACATTATCTAAACCATATAAACCAGTCAAAACACATGATGTTAGTTCAAAAGAATATATAAAACCTATTTATATTGAAACAATAGATCCATAGATCTTTGACTGAGCTTGATGGCACTGATTTTTCCATTACACAAGGATAGTGTAGTACATTATGTCATGATTGAAATAGAATTGAGTAATGTTTAACGTTAAGGGACAAAACTAGAGAAAAGGAAGTTGTTAATCCACGTGTCTTTCCATTGAAGGTCTGATTGACCTTTTTATATTTCAAATTTCATGAAATCTGTCTCTGCTAAAGTGATGTATCTAGTTTCTTACCTTTTCCATGACAGATCAGTTCAAAACTCATGCCCTCCACTTTATGATGCTAACTTCTTGTTTTTCTTTCCAGAGAGGTTTTAATTTCCATGTGAACTGCTTTAAAAAGAAACTGAAACAAATCCTTAGAATGTAATTCCTTGTTATGATGCATTTAGTTCCAGATGCTTATTTCTTGAAATATTCATATACCAGGCAATATCATGGGATCTCAAGATGGTGTACAAGTGAAATCAATTTAAGCAGTTTAAATCAATAAAAATCACTTAGACAAACTTAAACATATTAAGCAGTTTATCAAGTAAAACAGATTAGAACAGTTTAAAACCATGTACAGCAGTGAGCTGACTCTCCTTACATATAAAATAAGGCTCTATTGATGGTTCCCAAACTCTGGTCCTGCAAGTATTCTGGCCTTTGACCCACAGAAGCCCCAGTCATCTTGGGCAATGCCCAGGAATTCTGGTATCTGAAATTCAAAACACCTGGAAGATTAAATCTGGGAACTGCTGGCCTATCTAAAAGGGCAGGGGTGATAATCAGATCCTGAACAAGTGGAGAACAGCAAGTCTGATCCAAATCAACCTTTTGTAACATGAACCTGGACCAGCACAATTTACCTCCTCAGAGTCCCTAATTCTGAATTGCCTTACAGCAAATGGACTTGATTCTGCACAATTTACTTAATCTACAAGCCTAATTCCAAAGCCTCTCCCTGATCCTATTTGTCTCTGTATGTGGACCAGTATGGATATTTATCTTGTTTTCAGGGCTAGCCTTTATTAATAGATTTTCCTTCTTAATATATTTGAAGCACATGCCAGCTAGTTTTTCCTGGTAAATTGAACAGAATTGCAAGTGATTGTGCACTTTCATCACATCAGGGGACCCTTTAGATTGGTCAAAGCTTTTTAGAACACATTTACCACTGTTTTCAAAACTGTGACAAGCCATGTCATCTAGTAGCGTGTTATAAATAATATATACAAAATGTTTCAAATAGCACTGTTATTAATAAATGATTTGAAAGATTTCCATCCCATTATTCAGGTAAGTAAAGAACAAAATATATAAAAATAGAACATTTTTCTGAAAGTAGGTCCCATGAAAATGAAGAAAAAATGTTTTAAAAGCTTGCTTTTCACACAACTTTTAAATGCGTTCTTTTTTTCTGAACAACGCAATGCAACCAAAGCCTACAACTATAGCTAATTTACAATTGGGAACTAAATGCCTGATTGTTTCTTTTGAGGTCCTTTGCTGAATGTACTCAGTGATTCCAACTGTCTGACTTCTCAGGCCCTCATCTTCACTGAACATATAATGCAGTTTCAAACTGCATTGTATAGCAATGTAGATGGGGCCTTGATGATGGTACACTAGTAATGAAATACTTTCCACCTCAGTTTCTCTCCTATGAATAGAGCTAGTCCACTTACATGCTCTTATGTTTGGGCAGATGTACAAATCATGAAAAGATGGAGAAAATACTGGCTCTCAATCTTTGGTTCTCCAAATGTTTTGGACTCAAGTTCCAAAAGCCAAAGCCAGCTCAGCCAGCTGCCAAGATTCCTGAGAACTGGAGCTCAAAACAGCTGGATGACCAAAAGTTGAGATCCATTGGAACAAACTATTTAATAGCACAGCCTAACAACAACAAAAAATTCTTTGTGCCTTGATTTTTTGGCCTGTTCCTGGGGTTATTTGGGGATGTTGATTGAATTTTTTTTACATTGAATAGACCGCATAAGCTCTAGTTCCTTAGATATGGTTATAATGATTTTCTATGGCATATATTTTGTATCTCCAAACCTAGAGCTGGTAGGGGAAAATGGGAATCATTTTGGGAATCTTCAGGTACAGGTCTAACATTTGAGGCACCAAAATGTGTTGGCCGGTGTAATGTTTGCCTGTACTCCAGCTGTACTCCAAAGGCAGTGGATTTCCACATTGTTTTTGGGTAGAGGGCTTCCTAGGGAGAGTGCAGGCATGTAGCCGGGGGGGGGGGGGGCGCTCGGGGGGCTTCAGCCCCCCCCCCCCCCGAAATTCTCATGGTGGTTCACGAAAAGGCCTTAGTGGTGCATTATTTAAACTGTTATGTTTATTCATATCATGATCTGATCACCATACTCAATATATCCCATATGCATGGGGGTATTGGGGCAATGATACAAAAGGTTTGCCAAGCTAGACCCTCTTTCACTCAGACTCAGCCCCCCCCCCCCGAAACTCAGCCCCCCCCAAACCCCCCTGAAAAAAATTCAGCCCCCCCCCCCCCAATGAAATCCTGGGTACGGGCCTGGGAGAGTGGTTAGAAATCTTTAAAAGCAGGGGTAGGCAACCACTGTGTGACCAGG
Organism: Anolis sagrei; assembly: GCF_037176765.1. Taxonomy (NCBI): domain Eukaryota; kingdom Metazoa; phylum Chordata; class Lepidosauria; order Squamata; family Anolidae; genus Anolis; species Anolis sagrei. Next base: position 111,714,735 of record NC_090023.1, on the reverse strand, counting down.
AGCAATGTTTTCCCAAGTTTTTGCCAATTTTTCTTTTACTTCTTTTGTATTTTATTTTCTTAATTTTTTTTTTCAGGAGGTATTACTGGGGCAGGACTATTAATAGCAGATATAAAAACTTTCCTTATGCTTTTGAGCATTAACCAATTAAGTGTTCCCAAATGTTACACCATTCACACACTTAAACAATTTATTTTTATTTCATTAAATATATTAGATCCATTATTTCAGAGCATTAAAAATTATAACCAAAACCCACTCAGTGTAATTTTTATAAAGAATTTTCTGAGCATAAGGGTAAAATCAGCCTAATTATTTCAAATTAATTCAAGCAGACGTTTGATGCATTAATTAATTAATATATTATTGACTAAGGAACGATTGTGCCATTGGCCAAGGTACAGTACATTTTCCCTCAGATTCCAACACATTCAGAAGTTTAAAAAGACAACAGGGCCCTAGAAGATTAACACAAGTAACGTGTCCAGTTCAAGGAGGAATAACATAGGCAGAAACTTGCCTGTCAAAAATTTCTCCCCTATATATTTAAGTTTCTTGTGGTTTTTAATTTGAAACATAGTTAGAAGGGGGAATGAAGGAGGAAATTAAGTACCTGGGAGATAATTTCTTTGATTAACATCATTCTGATGTAGTTGTCCTTGATTTCTGTCTCCACTCAATTTCTGAACAGTGTTAAGGCTCATGGTTTTCCTGTGACACCTTGTATAAAACTGATATTTAATCCTTTCTCTTTGAATGTTATCCACACTGCTACTCACACCTTCCATTTCTCTTGATAGCACACAACTTCATTTCAAGGGAACAACATTTTGTTTGAGAGGCAACCCTGATATTCACTTGATAAACGACTAACTTAGGCAAAATTTTCAATCTCCTACACATCATCACTAATCAAGCAGAGGTGGATCTACACTAGGCTTGTTTGATTAAAAAAAGGTTCAAAACTCATTTCAGATGTAGGGGGCGCTGGCGATTCGATTTTGAAATGATTTCTGAAATTTGGAAAAAAATAAGATCGAAAATATCAGAAATTTCCGAATCACTTCATTAATGACAGGTGTCTTGGCACCCCCCTGCCCTGCCCCGCCCCGCCCCGCCCCGGAAGGCAGTCCCAGCCGTGGTTGGCTTGACGCGCCTTCTTCTTGGCACATTTCTTTCTTTCACGCTCCACTCATGTCTCTTCAAATTCTACAGCACTGCTGGCCATGGATGACCTCCAACTGAAGCTCTCAAGGGCCAGAGCTTCCCAGTTCTCAGTGTCTATGCTAGAATTTTAAAGGTTGGCTTAGTATATCTCAGCTGGAAGCATACCAGAGAATCCTATTAGAAGACTTAGAGTTACCCATAAATGCTGCATGAAAGAACTAGTTTGTGGATATCAGATCTGTGGAAAAGGGAGCTGCAGAGGATGCTATCAAAGGTGTCTTAAGCAGCTTTCAACATGTATGAAAATGTTGTCTGGGGAAGCAGTGCTTGTATTTTCCCTTCAAGTGCAATGCATGTACTGTTTGAAACTTTTTGCAAGAAAACACATTTTGTTTTAATATTGTAGCTGGTTTTGATATATTTTGGGGTAAAGGATTAAAAATATATACAAATACAATTACTAGTTTAATAACTAATTACATTAAATCACATATCCCATCATAAATACATCAAAGCCAGTTGCAAAAAACAACTTTTGTGTAATGGACAAAATCTGAAGACTTATTTCAATTTCAAATACTTTGGGCTACCAAACCTGGGCTTATATAGCAAGGCTTGTGGGTTACAATGGCTAAAAGAATAGATAAATCTGAAAAACAAAAAATTATTGACATTGGAAGGACACGACTTGCGAACGGGGTGGCACGCGTACCTCTGGTATGGAAAAAAAAGTATAGAAAAAAACTTCGGAAACCATTTTGTGTGCTCAGCCCTTATGAAAATTTGGGAAAAGTATAAACAAAGGATGTTCCGAAAAACCCCACTATGGTTTTCACCCTTAGAGGCATGTCACAGGCGAGAACTAGGATGGATGGTATGGCCTACCTATGAAGATAGCCTAAAGAAAGAAAAGGGAGTTATTAAGTTGAGAACACAAGAAGAACTACACAAGAAATTTCCAAATCTGAATTGGTTTCAATATATACAGATTAATAACCATTATATCAAAGACAACAAAGTAGGATTTGAAGAAAAAAATTCAACATGGCTAAAGATTTTTGAAAGTAAAAAAAAAAAACAATTACAAAAATTTATAAACAACTATTGGAGTGGAGCACCGAAAAAGAACTGATTAAAAACCGCATGATCAAATGGGCAAAGGACATAGGAAGACCATTACCTCTAGACGATTGGGAAATAATGTGGAATAGGAGAATGAACTATACCTATGCGTATGATCTTAAAGAAAATTGGATTAAAATGTTTTACCAATGGTATTTGACTCCACATAAAATAGCAAAATTCAATAAAAATTTGAATGATAGGTGCTGGAAGTTTGGGAAGTGCAGAGGGTCCTTTGCCCATATGTGGTGGACCTGCAAAATGGCTAGATCTTATTGGATGAAGATTTCAGAAATTTGTCAAAAAGTACTAAAAAGAAAATCCTATTCAAACTGGAAAGTTTTCTCCTAGGGATGATAGATATACAGTGGAGTATTAACGAAGATAGGCTCTTTTCTTATATAATTACAGCGGCGATAATAGTCTACGCTAAGTCTTGGAAACAAGAAACTAGGCCACAGACAGAAGAATGAATGAAGAAAATTATGGACATAATGTGTATGGATAAACTGACATATTTACTGGCGGAGACTCACAATAAACATATGAAGAAGACGGACTGGACACCCTTAAATACCTGGCTGAAAGAAAATAAAGTACTTCTATTAATAGAACAGAAACAACAACAATAATAAAACTCATTTATACAGACCTACTACCAAGGAAATGAAGAGATTAGAAAAATATCTACTGTAAATGCTTATATGGTGAGAGACAGAAGAACACCCCCCCTCCCAAGTGTCTTCCCTACCCCTGTCTTCCCTCACCCCCTTTTTCCCCTACCCTAATGCACCCCCCCCTTTCCAAAGCTGTTTTATTGTTAAAGAAAAATCATAAATAAATAATAATTATAAAAAAAACACCAAATCCCTGGAGCAGGCAAATATTTTAAAAAGCTTTTATGACCGTCAGTTTTTCAGGCCAGTAATATTCAGATGCAGTTCATATATGTTTTGGTAGACAAGAGCAATCAATGGAAACAAAAGGGCAGAAATTGCTATTAATATTGAAAGCATAAATGCTTGGAAAACCTGCATGATGAATTGTCAATATGTTGTTGTTGTATGCTTTCAATCAATCTCTGACTTTTGACAAACATATGGTGATGCTATGCTAGAAGTTTCTTGGTGAGATTTGTTCAAAGGGGATTTGTCTTTGAGCCTGAGAGCATGACTTGTCAATGGTCACCCTGTGGGTTTCCATAGCCAAGTGGAGATTCAAACCCTGGCCTTCAGAGTCCTAGTCTAATACTCAAACTACTGCACCACTATGATATACATGAATACATTTAAGTACGTCTCTAGTAGATACACCGATAGAGTTTCATTTCAGTGACCTTTCAATGAGAGCAGTACAAGAACAAAGCCATACACACAGCTTCCATGTATTTTTGTCCTTTACCCGTGGAGAATCTGTATAAGAAAAAAAGACCCAAACCAAGAGAAGTTACCTTTCCAGACTACAACCCCCAGACAGTGCCAGCTAGTATTGCCGCTGACTGGTGGAGGCCTGGGGTAATAGCCAAAAATAACAATTTTCCCCAAGATCTGAGATTATGTTGCTGGGTTTTTGTTTTTGTTTTCTTGGGGGGGGGGGGGTGCGGAATAACAATAATTGTTATCATTTTTTTGGTTTCTCATTTCTGTGGAGAATTCATGTTAAAGACACGACATGAATAGTCATTATTCTAGCTGGCTTTGGTTTTATTCAGGTTTACGTCTGCTGACCACCTGTTCTTTAGAACATTGCCACATTTTCAGACAAACAGATGGTTGATTTTGGGATGTCCATTTAAGGATATGCATCCAGGAGTTTCACTGATCAACCTAAAAATCAAATAAAAGCTATTCCCAGACATGCAAGACAGAAGTTTTGAGGAGAAGAATTGCCAACCATTCAATTTCTGTGGAGTATATAAATATTTTAGGATATGATTTCTTTTTCATCAGTATCTCTGCTACATGTTTCTCAACAAAAATCACAAATGACTTCACTCTCTGATTGGCATAATGTTTTCCTTATCAACAGCATGATTCACTACCAATTTACTAAGCCAAGTACAAGGTTTCAATCATTGACCTATGAATTTCCTCCACTTTCCCAATTTGCAGCACTGGACAGGACAATATAAGGAAGAAAGCAAGCTGCTGATGGATTTAGTTCTTGAGGTTAACATTGTTTCTGGTTATGTTTCCCTGTCCTTTCTTGGTATTTGCATATAGATTATATTTGGTTATCCCCCAAATCTGCCATTTTACTTGGCAAGCAATGGCAGCAGAAACTCTCAGATCAAATTGTGAGACATTTCCACAGACATTCTGCCAATGTGTCATTTTCTGAATGTCCCCGCCAAATGCTGATTTGCATGTCACATGCCACTCTAATTAACTTGCTCATCCTTGGCACTTCCATGTCTCAAGGCCTTGTAGATAGGAGCAGTCCCTTCTTAGTGAAGATTACAAATTAATTATGTGTAATTTGCTTTAAGTAACAATTCACAACTGAATCTCTTGCTCCCTAATAATTTGATTTTGAACTCTCTCCAAAGTGTCTCTGCTTCTCTGGCTGAGAGCTGCCCAATTCTTAATTATGGTCTGCAACAGACTCGGTTGGAACCCACCACTTTCATGACTTGATGCTTTTTGTAGATTAGTATTTCATGTTATATTTGTGCACAACAACCAGAGAATAGGACAACCTCTTTCTAGGAATATAATCAGTCTCATACAATTTATTTAGTTCTGTAGTTGTTAAATACAAATTTTCATTGATCAGACCAGTTTAGGCAGTTGCTTTTCCATAGATAGATGATAGACAGATAGTTTCCTCAAACTGTCTTCAAATGGTAAGGTAAAGATAAAAATGCAAAGTATCTCAAGATTTTAAAATGCATCTTGGTTGACTAAAACATGTCACTACAAGCAAAGATTTGAATCATGGCTCAAACTTGAATCTATGACATATTTGCACAGGAGCTAAGAAATATGACTCAAGGATTATACTTGGTTTTCTGGGGGACATTTAATTCAGTCAGCTAGGACCAGGCTGGCAATTGTTAAGCAGAGGTCCATTGTATCGGCTGCCCTCAAGTCGTGGAATGACTTGCCAGAGAGATGCATCAGCTGGATACACTTTCTGTTCCAGCAGGTCTATCAAGAAAGTTTTTAAATATGAGTTTTTTGAATTACAAATGTATTTTTTTATATGTCATCCCTGCATTGTAGATGTGTTGTTAAACCTCAAAACTAGATGTGTTGTTAAACCTCAAAACCTGTGTTTGTGTCACTTAATTAAAGTTACAATTGTGAGAATGTTGGTCTGTATAGGACTACTGTGTTGCATGCTATGGGCCACATCTTTATCAACAGTGATATTTTTGTTTGTTTTGAAGGGTTTTTATTTAGTCATATTTCATGCATTCAGATATTTATTTCATGGTGACTTCCATCTAACAGACTGTCCAGTTTAGATTTAAGTCTATTGAATAGGGTTAATATAATCCTGAATAATCAAATGTAAGATTAGGCAGCAGTTTTAAATAATAATAATAATAACAACAACAACAACAATAACAATAACAACAATAACAACAATAAACAACTTTATTTCTATTCCACCCTAACTCCCTGATGGGGACTCAGGGCAGTTCACAACATATAATGGCAAACATTTGCATAGCTAGATCATCAATGAACTGGAGTTTTACCTGTGGAATGGATACCTTTGCCAATACTTTAGAATGCTATACTAAATGAGCACAAAATGAAAAAAAAAACCCGATGATATTCCTTTTTTATTTAAAAAAAAATCTAATCTTTCAGGCACATATCTGAAATTTATTACTCTTATCTCTACAATATCCAGCTCATGGCAATATATTCTGGCTATGTATATGATGTTTCAGAAGTTTTATTTTATCTGACAGTATTTTTGGCGAGCCACATTGAGTTAGTTTCATCTACTATTATCAAATACTTTATTCAAATCATATACATGACAATATTATTATTTCCAACAGATAAATCTAGATAGAACAACCATAGCTACAAAGATGATCCAGATTATTTCAGGATAAAACAATCATCTAAATAAATAGATTAAATTGTGAGCAAAAATATTACATACTAATAATGATACACTTCTGTTGTGTTGTCTTTTGAAGCTTATGTATGCAACCACTAACATGACATGCTTTTTGTTCTTAGTGCAAAGTGAGAAAAAATCCAGAAATCATTTTTATACTAGCTGGTTGCTCTGTCTTACCACTCTCAAAATCTTGATTTAACAAGAGCTGCCCAAAGATCCAAAAATCAAGAAATGAAGGGTTCTTGCCCAAGAAGAGATACAGAATGACCAGAGTGGCATCATAGGTTGGTTTTTTTTTTTGTTATAACTAATTACACAAACATTTTTAAAATAATATGATACATTTCTGCTGAAACATTGCACAACAAAATAATCAAGAGCCATTTTGGTGTCACCTGGTATGTTTTGTACCTCTGCATTCCCTAGTTACCACCCAGATGGCATCTGCTCAAAGACTTCCACCTAGAAGCTTCAGGATTTGGTACTGCTGCCCCTTCTCTTTCTGGCCTTTTACAAAACAGCCTGATGTAGATGATCAGAAAACTTTTCCCATGAGAGTTGTCCTGAAACTGTGAGACATTACACAACTGGTTCTTGGCTTTCATTCAGATATCCTGCTGTCCATACTCCAGAGTTCAGGGGCAAACTTGGCTGGTCTAACATAGGGCAATATTGTCTCAAACCCATAGCTTCTTTGAACAACACATTTCCCAGAATGGTGCTGCTGAAAGAATTAATAGGCTCTAGTGAAACCACACTAAAACTAAGACTAAAAATTAAATCCCTTTCTTTCCCAGAGATCTCACCCGTTATATTTGGGACTGTGACTGATAGAAGCATGCAATTTTATCTCTGGCCCAAACCCCAGGATGTGGATCTCACCCCATCTACCTGCTAGGTATGGGCTTTTGCAATGGAAACCTACCATGTCTAGACCCCTATACTTCTAAGCATTTTGTGGGTTTTAAAGATAGATCTTGTAGGATCACAAAACATTAACATTGTCCATGTTGGGGATGGGAACAGTGATCCCATGAGAAATGAGAGCCATGACTCTGCAGCCTCATTCCAGTGGGGCCCTCATTTCAGTGGGGTTTCCATATATGTAATGCATGCATAAAGGTGGTCAAAGGCTAAATCATAATTCTCTCTGGAGAATATTCACCTTCACTAAATTAGAATCATGTCAACAGGAAGAGAAATATTGTATCTCTGATCTCTATCTCACATACACCTCTACAGACACATAGTTTTTCCACCTGCTCCACCACTATTGTTTTCCTATCCAACCCTAACCCTGCACATAGGCTTTCCACAGGAGAAGGTATGGTACACATCATTTACTCATTTTTCACCTGTTCTTGGAAAACCAGATAATGTTGACAAGAGCCAGATTAAATGTCTCACTTCGCTCTTCCATGTCATTATGAAAGTCAACATAAATTCTTAGTTCAAGAGTTATATAGATTTGAACTCATTAGATGGTTTGAAATATGCTAACCACATTCATGCCATACAACAGTATGCTTTACAAGGATCTTGTGAAGGCCAGTGTTGAATAGATTTTCCAACTTTTTAGATACAAAAATAGTGCTATGGCAGTGATAAATAGTGGCTGGAATTTGTGATCACAATTCTGAATACATAGCCTAGAATTATATGTTCATAAGTATTCATATTCATGACCTCAAGGTATTCAACAGTGCAAGTATTATGCAGGAATTGTGAACAGTCTCTCAATCCTGATTTACTGATCAGCAACTACTGCAAACAACAGGAGTCTGTATTCATGTTAATTAGGATGTAGCACACTGATATTTTCATATTGTTCCAGTGAGTGGTTTCCAGTGCAAGGAAGAATTACAATTGGGATCATGCTAGTGACTTACAGCCTAGTCACACAGTCACCGGCATTGCTCCACTTCATCGGGGGTGGGTGGGTTGCTGGGGAATCCAGCACTCCATGCCCTGCATTGTCCTGCATTGAGGTCAATCAGATGGGGAATCATGAGCGTGCAGCTTCCCTCAAGGATTCTAAGGCAACACAGGAGCCCGCTTGTGTTGCCCTGGCAGTGTTATGTGACAGCTTCATCCACCCACAAAACCATGCTGATGGTGTCTGATGGGATCTGGCCCACTCCATGGGTGACCTGGGCTAAAATTGGCTCATGCCGCAGATGTTAGCCCTTTGTGATGAGGCTGTATTACACCAAATATCACTTGTAGGTGGTGGTAGAAACATTAATTTGCTGCATCCCAGTTTGATAGACAAACAGACCACATCCCTTGCAGTGTCTACTGATTAGAAAATCAGGACTGAAGAGTGAATGAGCTGAAATGTGCTACTTAGCTGTCCAAATATTGTTGTTACGTAATTGAGTAGCACATGCAGCATTCTGATCATAATCTATAGTGTTAATAAAATTATTTACCTTAGAGGGAAAAGGATCGATTCTATGCAATTAAATAAATCCACCAATCATAGCAATTTTGGCTGTGAAACAAGGATGAAAATATGAAAGCAGAAAAATGTGTTGGTCATGGACTGAACACAGCTAACTGTGTGCTTTATTGCAGCCTTTGACCTCCACACCCCAGTCCTTCTTGCTATGTTCAATATTTCAGCAGTGGTTTACATACATCAAACTTTCATATACATTCCAGCATCATTTAGTAAAGGATATTGCTTTATGCTGGAATATGGAATTTATTTCTATGTGGCATAAATCATTTGATGTCATAAATCATAAGTCTCCACAAGTGTGCTTTGTCAGTAATCCATAAATAAAATGGACTATATTTCATGTTCCTGGCTTAGGCAGTTATGTATTTTATTTTCCCTTAAGGAAAATAATTGAGCTGTAACATTAAAAAAAATTGATCTCTGTATTTTCTCCCTATTAGTAGTGTGTGATTCCCCCACTACTGTTAATCAGTTCACTATGTTCACATTTCTAAAGAAACTGTAATATTTTATTGTCTTACCACAGAGTCCCAGCTACCTTGGATGTTTCCATTTTCCTTGCCTTGTTTGCTTAGTATCCCCAGTTTCCTCTGTCAAATTTTATGGTCGTGTAGCTAATCTCTCCCTGCAGGGCTGCTCATTCTTTAGGCTTCATTGTTTGGTAGGACACAGATACAGCAAAGCAAATGAATACATAGAGCAGAACATTTACAGAACTGAATTTCATGTAATTTGTGCATAGAGATGACATTTAAAGTCTTCAAGCCTTGATTCAAAATTGGCAAAATTGGGATTGTGATGTTTGCTTCCTGCAGATTTATAATTAACACTTCACATCTATCACCAAAGCTGCCATAGTTCCAGATGTCAAGGATGTGATATGCTTTTGGAGTTCTTTTATCTAACTTTCTGTCTTGATGTTGTTTTGATGTAGAAACAATGCTCTGGATATTTTCTATTGTTGTATTAAATGTTTCCATTTTATATAGACTGCTATGTGTATGAGATGTTTGCTGCAGCCTTTTGGTTTATATCTATCTCTACCTCAGTATTACCAGTTAATGTGTCTATACATTGTGAAAACATTGCAAAAAATAATCTCAATGTAATTCACCATATGATAACCCCAAAACACTTTTGTGTAGTGTTTAACCAATCCATATATGTACATGGCTTAGTATTGATGAAATACCATCCAAAAACTATCCTGAAGTAATGGCAGAATAGAATAAACATTGATTACCTCTGACAATGATTGTCAATCAACAAACAAATTGAATGACACCACCAAAACTGAAGAGTCATTGTAGATATCAAAAGTTAATAGTAAATGAGCAGATGACAGCAAAGGATCATAGACATTGGCAAAAAAAATTCATTAATTTCTGCCACTGCAAATTATGTTAACATACTTTAAAATTGATAAGAATTTTTTTTAAATGATCTAGGCAGAAACATCAGTTAACTTATTATATGCAGTTAGATTTACATCTTAGGGTAAGTCTACACTGGCCAATAAATCTGTGGCCAGTCCAGAGTAAAATGCACTTTAAAGAACTGCTACAGTGATAGGTTGGAGTCCACATCATCCAGCTGCGCTGACATCTTATTGGTCTCTCCTGGGATGTCACTTCATCTTTCATGTTGCTGTCACCACCCCCAGATGGCCACTGAGCTCTGTGTAAGCTTCTGGCCACCATGGGTGCCCCATTTTGATATCAGCAGAGATGTCTGCACAACCAGGAATAAGGAGAATGTTGATCTCCCTTCATTCTCCCTGTCCATGTGGACACATATGCTGATGTCTGAACAGGGCACCCATGACAGCCAGGAACTCACATAAATCTCTGTGGCCAGTTGGGAATGGTACGATTCATCCCCCTTTCCTTGCGCTGATGAGCACAGGGAAATATGATGATGGCAGTGTCCCATGTGGACAGTGGATAGGTCTGAATTAGACATTGTCCAGCTGTTCACACTATTCTGAATTTACAAGATACTCCAGAGATTCAATTAAACTTTGCTTGAAGCAGGGCAAAGTCAGTTTAACTCAGGATGACTCATGATACTCACCAGAATTAGTAGAATGCTGTGAAAACAGCTAGGAACTGATTCAGGGTGAATCTGAGCTTCCATGCCCTTAAACTCACCCTTAGACACAATTGTGTTTGATTTATGCCAGTTTCAATACTGGAATAGTTAAAGCACACATTATGGTCCAATATATAGGCATCTTAAAACTGGTTATTTCTTTAAAGCAAAAATAAAAAAATAAGGCTATGTGCCAATATGGCCATCTGTTTTCCCAGAAGTCTGTGAAATAAATAAAAAACATTTTATAAAGAAACACTATGCCTTCCCCCCCACCCACTGCTTTGCTTTCTTATGACTATTTTGAGCTCTCATTCTCTCCCCCTCTCTGTATACCCAAAAGAATACACAAACATTTGTCAAAGGCTAAGTAAGAAAGGAGACCATTTTTATTCTCATCAAAGTGTGTATACTGTGTATAAAAACAGTGCTTGCTTTTTTTCCACTTTAAGGAGATAGCCATTTTATTATTATAGAGAGTTCTGTGCTATGTTTTCCCAGGATGGACCCAAGACAGCTCACATCATATTTAAAAATATGCATACAAATGGTTAAAAACTGTAACTAAAAAAGTATTAGAGGTTCAATTTTTTAAAAACTTTCCATATTATTGAACATTAAAAGTTAAAATCAATCTAAAATTCCCAATTTTTCTGTATCCATAAGTGCCTGGTTGTTACTTTTGATCATAATGGCCAATTACGAGGGGCTGCTGATAAGTCTTTGGCTTTGTGTTCTTTTTTTGTTTCTATGGTAATGAATATTACATAACATGAAAGTCTTACATGTCTAATATATGCTTTCAAAATTTTGTGTTTGTAGCTTATGGCAACAGTGATCTAGGCATGTGGGAAAACAAAATGGCAGAATCTAAGACCCGTCGCAAACTAGGCTCTTGCGGGAGCAAACCTTGCCAGCACGTCCCTGACATCATGAGACTCCGCCTCTCGCCCCGCCCCTTTCTCAGCCTCTTTCTCCGTGCCAGAGTGGTTTTTCCTTTGCTAGGGCAGCATTGCCAGCATACTCTCTCAGTTGAATTCTGCCAACTGAGAGAGTATGCTGGCAATGCTGCCCTAGCAAAGGAAAAACCACTCTGGCACGGAGAAAGAGGCTGAGAAAGGTGCGGGGCGAGAGGCACAGCCTCATGACGTCAGGGACATCCTGGCAAGGTTTGCTCCCGCAGGAGCCTAGTTTGCGGCGGCTCTAAGGCGATATTCACAGTAAATGAAAGCAGAGGAGTGATAAAATTCTTGTTTATGCAAGGAAAGTCCACGAAGGATAGTCATGGTGATATGTTGCAGACACTGGAGAATCAATGCCCTTCATATTCTACAGTTAAGAACTGGGTTGCCAAATTTATAATGGACCACTTCAAGCACCAATGATGAGGAATTTCCTGGACGACCGACAGTAGTTGTTGTTCCGGAGATCGTCGATGCTGTGCACAACCTCGTATTGGAGAATCGGCAAATTTTATATAAAGGAATAGCAGACATCATGGGAATTTCTCGTGAATGTGCTTGTGTCATTATCCATGAATATTTGAACATGAAGAAGTTCTCTGCAAAGTGAGTTCCCAAATGTTTGACATCAGATCAGAAAAGCATGTGAGTGAAAACTTCCTGGTCCATTTGTCAGCGTTACCAGACTGATAAGAACTTCCTGGATCGACTGGTCACTATGCATGAGACCTGGATTTATTTGTATGTCCCTGAAACCAAGGAGCAGTCAAAAGAGTGGAGGCACCGTGGTTCTCCTTGACCAAAGAAGTTCAGGGTGCAAAAATCAGCCACTAAGGTGGTGGTGTCTGTGTTCAGGGATAAGGAAGACGTGCTGCTAGAGGACTATCTTCAAAATGCTTCCACCATCAATGCAAGGTATTATATTGAACTTTTGGACCAGTTGAAGGCAGCTCTGAAGGTCAAAATGTGTGGCAAGCTGTCCAAAGGAATCTTGTTCCCGCAAGACAACGCCTTCTCTCACACTGCACAAGCAACCATGGCAAAACTGGTGGAGCTAGGATTCCAGCTGGTTGACCACCCAACTTATTCGCCGGATCTATCTCCCACTGTCTATCATCTGTTTCCAAATCTGAATGAACACCTCAAGTATACCAAATTTCACACCATTTCTGATGCCATGGCTGCTACGGATGACTGGTTTGAGGCACAACCAAAATCCTTCTTTTTGCAAGGCTTACAGAACTTGGAATACGGATGTAAGAAGTGTGTTGATATCAGCGGAGAGTGTGTGGAATAAATGTAAAATTTCATCTTCCTATTTTGTTTCTTTCTGGGTAAAGCCAAAGATTTATCAGCAGCACCTCATATAAGGAGTTATGGGAGATGTAGCCCAAAATATTTGAAAGGTCAATGGTTCCCGATCCTTACTTTATGTGTTTCACATTCCAATCCTATCCATGTCTGTTCAAAGGTAATTCATACTGAATTCACTGACAGATATTGACAAATAATTAGGTCTAGAATACAAGTATTATTGAAGACAGAAAGATGAGAGAGAGAGAGAGAGAGAGAGAGAGAGAGATATGCACATGATAATAATATTTATTAGGCTTGGTTGATCAAAAAAAATGTTTCAAAACTTTTTTCGGATGTAGGGGCCACTGGTGGTTCAATTCCAAAGTCACTTCCAAATCTTTCCAAAAAAATTGGAACTTTTCAAAACTTCTGAAACTTCCGAATCGATTTGTTAATGGCAGACACGATTGCACAATACGCAGAAAACAGCACTGGCACTGGGGAGACTCCAGGGCCTTCTCCCTCCCTCATTTTTACACCAATCTTAATGAATCTCGATATACTGCTACAATACATCCTCCTCTCTTAGCATACCAAATTTCAACATGTTCAGAAGATCCATTGATTTTAACAAAAAATGAAAAACAATTTTAGATATAATCTATTAAAATTAAAATAAAAGAGCTACCTCCTTGAATTTTTAATGAAAAGGCAAAAGGTTATAGGGGGTCACTCCCCCCAACTTTCAGACACATTCATACTGTTGGAAGTCACTGCCCTATATATAATTAAGCAGGCAGTTCTATGAATTGCTGTCATTTAAAAAAAATAAATATTGGGCATTCGGCTTGTTTGATTTAAAAAATTGTTCAAAACTCGTTTCAGATGTAGGGGGTGCTGGCAATTCAATTTTGAAATGATTTCTGAAATTTTCTGGGAAAAAAGATCTGAAATATTAGAAATATCAAAAATTTCCAAATCGCTTCATTAATGACAGGTGTCTTGGCAACCCTCCGTGCCCTCCCCTGTTTTTGATGTTTTTGTCCCTGGCTGGGATTCCAACCAGGAAGGCTTTTGTTTCCAAGGCGGGAGCTCTGCCAGTAGGCTATTTTGCTCCCATTGACTTGCATGGGAGAATAGGAACCTTTATCTTCTCTTGATCTTTGCACTATTTCTTTGTATGAACATGGGTGCAAGAGCCTCTCTCTCTCACTCTCCGGCGGTCAGAGGTTGTGAAGTCTGCTGGAATCTAGGCAAGTGAGGACTATATATCTCTGGAATGACCAGGGTGGGAGAAAGAATTCTTGTCTGGTGGAGGCAAGTGTGAATGTTGCAGTTGTTCACCTTGATTAACATTGAATGGCCTCACAGCTTCAAAGCCTGGCTGCTCCCTGCCTGGGGAATCCTTTGTTGGGAGGTGTTAGCTGGCCCTGATTGTTTCCTGTCTGGGATTCCCCTGTTTTTTGAGTGTTGCTCTTTTTTTACTGTGTTGAGTTTGGAGGCTTTTTTAATGCTGGTAGCCAGATTTAGTTGAAAAGTAGTAGGGGATTCAAGCACAGTTCTTCTTGAAGGCCACACCCCCAGTGGGAGAGATTGCAATAGGTCCTGTAGTTTAACAGCAAGTCTACCACTGGGGCGTGGCTTCAAGAAGAGCTGTGCTTCTGCTTAGCCACACCCACCTCGTCCCTCTTTGCATCGCCGCCATGTGCCAGGGAAGGGAAACTGCGAGATTTTAAAACCGTTAGACTTTGCCAAAGTTGCTTAATGGTTCTGAAAATCAAAATAACTGTGAGAGACATCCAAAAGTAATTCCGAACAATGGATAAGTGGTTCAAATTCAGAATTGCTCCTCCCACTATTTCTGCATGGTTCGAAATTGGTTCAAAATTCCAAATTCGGTATGTTTTTCCGAATTTTAGGTTTTTCCGAGTCAAACTTAACAACCCTATTAGGCATAGTTAGGTTCAGTCAGAATCTTCATAATTCGGAATAAATTTGGAAAGCAATTTCGAAGTTTTTAAGGAAACCGGAAGTCCCTTTGCCCTTCTGAAGCTTTTCCCGCCATTTCTCTTACGAATCAGTAAGTGAGTGAGTCAGAAATTATTCAGCTTTTCAAACCAGTGAGGATGGATTCCCTTCGGTTTCCAGTCTCTCCTGGTCAGCCTTGGGTGAGAGATGTAGTTTAAAGCCGTTTGCATAGATTCCCTTCTGTTGCCATTGGGGTTGGTGAAAAAAATCATGTTTCAAACTCCACTGAATTGGCCGTTTGAACTGGAATTCTTATGAAAGTGTTCCACCTACCTTAAATGCTCTCTAGTTTTGCTAGTTATGTATCAGAAAGGAACCCATGTATGGACATTAGTTTCCCACCTCCCTACAATGGAGTCTATGGGCCCATCCAGACAGGGCTCACAATGCAGGAGTTCCCACAGACATCCAAACAACATCTCCAGTGAAACTGATTTAATTCAAGAGAAAGCAGGAAAATCCTGGTTTGTCCCAAATTAATTTGATACTCCATTAAACCTGGATCTTCCTGAAAGACCTGGGTCTAATGGAATATGGACGCTGTGGGGACTACTTACTTACCTAGGCAATCCCTTGTTGTCTGAGTAGGATTGTTTTCCAAGATCGGTGTACTGGCAGTGGGTACGTAGGTGACTGGAGCTCTATTCTTGATCTGCATCTTCTCCCGCAGTGAGGGCATTGGCTTCCAGTTGGAAGGCAGTCCTGGTCAGGGTTAGCTTGATGTGCCTTCCTCTTGGCATGTTTTTCTCTTTCACCCTCCATTCATGCCTCTTCAAATTCTTCAGAACTGCTGGTCACAGCTGACCTCCAGCTGGAGCGCTCAAGGGCCAGGTCTTCCCAGTTCTCAGTGTCTATACCAGAGGTTTTAAGGTTGGCTTTCAGTCCCTATTTAAAGCTCTTTTTCTGCCCACCAACATTCTGTTTTCTGTTCTTGAGTTCGGAGTAGAGCAACTGCTTTGGAAGACGGTAGTCAGGCATGCGGACAATGTGGCCAGTCCAGCGGAGTTTATGACGGAAAACCATTGCTTCAATGCTGGTGGTCTTTGTTTCTTCCAGCACACTGACATTTGTCTGCTTGTCTTCCCAAGAGATTTGCAAGATTTTTCAGAGGCAACACTGATGGAATCATTCTAGGAGTTGCATGTGAGGTCTGTAGATAGTCCACAACTGGCAGGTGAATAGCAGAGTTGGGAGGACAATAGCTTTATAAACAAGCCCCTTAGTATCCCTACAGATGTCCCAGTCCTCAAACACTCTGTGCTTCATTTGGAAAAATGTTGCACTCACAGAGCTCAGGCGGTGTTGTACTTCTATATCAATGTTGACTTTTGTGGAGAGGTGGCTGCCAAGGTAGTGGAAATGGTCAACATTTTCTAATGTTACATCATTAAGCTGTATTTCTGGCATTGGAGAGGGATTGGCTGGTGACTGCTGGAAAAGCACTTTGGTTTTCTCGATGTTTAATGACAGGCCGTGCTTCTTGTATGCTTCTGCAATGGTGTTTAAAGTGGTCTTCTTCTGAGTGCGCACAGACGATGTTGTCATCAGCATATTGGAGTTCTATGTTATTGTAACCTTGGTTTTGGCTTTCAGTCTGCTGAGGTTAAATAGCTTGCCATCTGTCCGATAGATGATTTCCACTTCAGTGGGAAGCTTCACATCAACAAGATGAAGTATCATAGCGATGAAGATGGAAAATAATGTTGGGGCAATAACACATCCCTGTTTGACACCTGATTCCACCTTAAATGGGTCACTTTGGGAGCCAAGACTGTTGCCATCATGTTATCAGCTCGCAGGATGTTCACAAATTTGTTAGGGCAGCCAATTTTTGGGGGGATGGTCCAGAGAGCATTGCGATTCACTGTGCCGAATGCCTTCACAAGGTCAATGATTGCCATGTACAGAGGTTGATTTTGTTCCCTGCATTTCTCTTGGAGCTGTCGTGCAGTGAAGATCATGTCCACTGTTCCTCTGGAGAGGCGGAAGCCATTCTGGGATTCTGGGAGGGTGTCTTCTGAGTGGGGTAGAAGGCAGTTTACAAGGATTCTTGTGAGGATTTTCCAGTAGAAGTTAAAAGGGAGATACCTCGATAGTTTCTGCAGTCTGTTCTTCCCCCTTTTTTGAAGAGACTGGTGATGGTGGCATCCTTCATATCTGCTGGGATTTTCTTGGTCACCCACACTTTTTCTATGGGTTGGTGGAGTGTTTGTGTCAGCTAAGGTCCTCCCTCCTTAAAGATTTCAGCTGATGGCATTCCTGACTTCTTCCAAACTAGACAGTACTGAACTGCAAGCTCATCCCTTGTTTGTTGTTGCGGGAATTGGGAGAGAACCTCTTTGACCACATTGCAGCTGCGATTCAGGAGGCTTTGGCAGTGTTCTTTCCAACGTATTGCAATTGATATTTTGTCCTTTAGAAGTTTGGTTCCATCTTATGAGTGTAGAGGATGTATGCCATGGTTTCTTGGTCCATAGATTACCTTTGTGGCTTTAAAAAATCACTGAGCATCATGGGTATCTTCCAGGTATTGGATTTCTTCGGCCTTCTTTGTCCACCAGAGGTTCTTGAATTCTCTTGTCCTTCTTTGGACCTCAGCTTTTGCACTGGTGTAGATCTTTTTCTTAGCAGCATAGTTGATCTCTCTCTGCCATGCTTAGAAATATTTCCTTTTCTTGTCAATTAGCTTTTGGATCTCGTTGACATTTTTGTCAAACCAATCTTGATGTTTCTTGGTTTGATATCCAATAGTTTCTTTGCAGGCTGTGATGATGGAGGTTTTCAGCTTCTTTCAATGTTCCTCAACATTCTAAGGGTGTTCTATGGGCTTTGAGTGCTGTTTGGAGAAGGGCTCGTTTGGAGGGTTCCTGAAGGGCTTGGTTGTTCATTTTGTGCCTTGTCTTTCTTCCTTGGAGTCTACACCTGGGGACGATCTTGATAGCCGTTGTGGATCGGATTAGCCTGTGGTCTGTCCAGCGGTCGTCCGCCCCTGTCATGGCTCTTGTGAGAAGCATGTCATGGCGGTCTCTGGCACATGTGATTATGTAGTCTAAGAGGTGCCAATGCTTTGACCAGGTGCACTTCCATTATGTTTTGAACTTTTTTTTGGTAGTCCTGGGGTCTGTCTGAACTTCCCAATTTTCTTCTTTTGTCTGGAAGCAGTCTAGTGGAATAATGGTGGGGAGCCATCATTAGAAATATTCCCATTTGATATCAAACTCCCTTTCTCTCAAACTTGTTCGCAAGCACGCACGCACGCCTTCCTCCAAGATCTAAAGCAATTTGTACAGTTTAAATCAACTATTTAACATATAACTAGGAGATAAAAATCACAACCCCAGATCTAATTGATGTAGCTTAAATTAAGTTTTACATTTGTTGCTTGAAGATAAAATTTGGATAGTATAACTATTACAACAGAATTAAGTGTGTAAGTGTGTGTGTGTGTATTTAAAAAGCAAGCAATATCATGAGACCTAGGCTAATTTTTATTTAAAACACATGTCCGATGGAGGCAGGAGTCTGGAGAAAACATCTGATACCACTGGACTTTAATCCTCTCTTGCTGAAATCCCACCATGGTAAAATAAGCAAGGGAAATACTCCATTTTATGTATACCATAGTGCTGCTTTTGAAGACACAGAAAGCAGAATACAGAGCATTGCAACAAAAATATCTATTTTCTTGACAACACAAACTATTCCCCCCATCCCGATTATGTAATAGGCCCCATGAAGATTGCAAATGGAAAGATTTCCCTCATTTTCATGAGGCAGTGTGTTATGAAGGAGTGCATGCACACAAAAAAGAAAGATAAACTGGCAAAGACACATATAATTACATTACAGACAGTTAACATTTCAGGATCCTTTGGAAGAGAAGGGATAATAGGATGAAAGGTTGCAGCTCCAAATGGTGTGGCTTGCATTTCCTGTCTAATGGAAAACTGCCTCAGGCTTTTCACAGCCTGGTTGCCAATATCTCCTCCGCTATTCCTTACACTAATTCACAGTTGGAAGTATCGAACCACAGCTGTTTATCCAGGATGCAGTTCAACCATTGCATGAGAGCTATTCATGTTACACATCTATTATGTTTGGAGGCCCTGTCCACTTTAGAAGATACCAAGATTAACGGTTCATATCTATGCTACAGATGGAATATAAAAAGAAAGGCTGTGTGGGCTGCTTGCAGTAATCTGACTATAGAACTAACAAGGATTCAGATTTTATGAAGATATTTATTTATTTACCATATGTATACCCTGCCCTTCTCAACCCCTAAGGGGACTCAATGTGACTTTACATATAGGCAACTGTTCAACCCCTTAAAACAACATACAATTAAAACAAACATTTAAATTAAAATTAATACACATTAATGCATTTAAAAGTGTTACATTCACTATTAAAACCACACCATCTATAATCATAATCTGCAGCCATTCCAGTAGTCATTGTACATATTCTGTATCCATTTATTGCACTACAATTATTCTCTGAAGGCTTGATTCCAAAGCCATGTTTTCACTTACTTTCTAAGGTCAGGAGGGAGGGGGCTGATTTAATGTCACTGTGGAGGGAGTTCCACAGTTGAGGAACCACCACAACTTGGGGGGGGGGGGGGGCTGAGTTTGATTTGGGAGGGTGAGTCTGAGTGAGAGAGGATCTACCCTAGCAAACCTTTTGTATCATTATCCCAATACCCCCATGCATATGGGATATATTGAGCATAGTGATCAGATCATGATATGAATAAACATAACAGTTTAAATAATGTACCAGTAAGACCTTCTCGCAGACCACCCCTCAAGCACCCCCTGCCCCGGCTACATGCTTGGAGAGATACGTTCTGATAGGTAAGCTGGGCTGGAACCATTTGGGGCTTTATAGGCTAAAGCCAGCACTTTGAATTGTGCTCGGTAGCAAGCTGGCAGACAGAGAAGCAGATGTAACAGGGGGTTATATGCTCCCTGTACACTGCTCCGGTGAGCAATCTGGCTGCTGCCTGTTGGACCACTTGAAGCTGCTGAACAGTCTTCAAAGGCAACCCCACATAGAGCATGTTGCAGTAGTCTATTCATACATAAACTATTCAGCATGTTGAGTCCAATGACGGTTTTGTGCTAGTGGAAATTATTTCCTTTGCAAACATTGGACACTCAATCCCTCCTACTACATGCACCAATCAAATAGATGTCCCCATCACCACCACATAAGATGTGCTCCTGAACATTCACAAACATTCTGGAACAGAATTGTATATGCGCAGAAGGCTGCAGAGCCATGGGGATTAAGTGAGAAAAATGGATGTGCCAACTTTTGTAGGCAATAGAAATTTGACAATTGGACCTTAAAGCCAACATCTAAGTTACTACTGTTTAAGATCCTACTGTCTGAATGTGGTCTGAGCATTGTAACTAGTGAGGGCAGAGACCAACAAGACTAGCCTCACACTTCAGTCAGTAAAATGTCACAGTATCCATCCATCCATCCATCCATCCATCCATCCATCCATCCATCCATCCTGCCTGCCTGCCTGCCTGCCTGCCTGCCTGCCTGCCTGCCTGCTTTCTTTCTTTCTTTCTTTCTTTCTTTCTTTCTTTCTTTCTTTCTTTCTTTCTTTCTTTCTTTCTTTCTTTTTTTTATAGTCAGGCAGAAACCAGCTAGGCATGCATGCAGTTTGACAAAGAGTGAAAAAATTGGCTTCTTTTGCTGTTGTTCTTCAATAGAGTTACAAGCTGGGTAGATGCGGGGAATGCCGTGGATGTAGCATACCTGGATTTCAGTAAGGCCTTCGACAAGGTCCCCCATGACCTTCTGGCAAGGAAACTAGTCCAATGTGGGCTAGGCAAAACTACGGTGAGGTGGATCTGGAATTGGTTAAATGGACGAACCCAGAGGGTGCTCACCAATGCTTCCTCTTCATCCTGGAAAGAAGTGACAAGCGGAGTGCCGCAGGGCTCCGTCCTGGGCCCGGTCCTGTTCAACATCTTTATTAATGACTTAGATGAAGGGCTAGAAGGCAGGATCATCAAGTTTGCAGACGACACCAAATTGGGAGGGATAGCCAATAGTCCAGAGGACAGGAGCAGGATTCAAAACGATCTTGACAGATTAGAGAGATGGGCCAAAACTAACAAAATGAAGTTCAACAGTGACAAATGCAAGATACTCCACTTTGGCAGGAAAAACGAAATGCAAAGATACAGAATGGGGGATGCCTGGCTCGAGAGCAGTACGTGTGAAAAAGATCTTGGAGTCCTCGTGGACAACAAGTTAAACATGAGCCAACAATGTGATGTGGCGGCAAAAAAAGCCAATGGGATTTTGGCCTGCATCAATAGGAGCATAGTGTCTAGATCTAGGGAAGTAATGCTACCCCTCTATTCTGTTTTGGTTAGACCACATCTGGAATATTGTGTCCAGTTCTGGGCACCACAATTCAAGAGAGATATTGACAAGCTGGAATGTGTCCAGAGGAGAGCGACTAAAATGATAAAAGGTCTGGAGAACAAGCCCTATGAGGAGCGGCTTAAGGAGCTGGGCATGTTTAGCCTGAAGAAGAGAAGGCTGAGAGGGGATATGATAGCCATGTATAAATATGTGAGAGGAAGCCACAGGGAGGAGGGAGCAAGCTTGTTTTCTGCTTCCCTGGAGACTAGGACGCGGAACAATGGCTTCAAACTACAAGAGAGGAGATTCCATCTGAACATGAGGAAGAACTTCCTGACTGTGAGAGCCGTTCAGCAGTGGAACTCTCTGCCCCGGAGTGTGGTGGAGGCTCCTTCTTTGGAAGCTTTTAAGCAGAGGCTGGATGGCCATCTGTCAGGGGTGATTTGAATGCAATATTCCTGCTCTTGGCAGGGGGTTGGACTGGATGGCCCATGAGGTCTCTTCCAACTCTTTGATTCTATGATTCTATGATTCTATGTTCTTGCTGCTGTTATTATTGTTATTGTTTTGTTCTAAGTTGTGAGGAAAGGTTTAACAGTTATTGCTGTTAATTCATTTACATCTCACCTTTTCCCCAATAATGTGACTGAAAGCTATTTAGAAAAGTAAAAACAAACATGGTTGCAACACAAGATAAAATCATAAAAATATTGTTATAATGCAATTAAATTAGCCAGAGAAATAAAAGCAATTACAGCAATTTCATTATACAAATTAAGATCTATTCAGGTTAGCAAAATAACATATTATCAAAAGCCCTGGCAGTCAATTTCCAACAGGCTGTAGAACACAAACCTTTGAACTTACTGACAAAGGGACAGAAAGAAAGAAGCTATCCAAGGCTGGACTATGCTGTCTGACCCTTCTGTACTCACTACAAATGGACCATTGGCTATTTCCACAATGCATAGTAATTTTCAATGAGTATCATAGACTTCAAACTGAGTTTTCCCTGCTTTGGACCAAGTTGGGGGATACTTGGAGTTTGCGGGAAACTCTGGAATATATCAGGGCATCGATGCATTATGGACAACTGGACTGTGTCTAATTCAAACTGATTCATAGTCCAGACTGAATACCAGAGCCATCACTCTTTCACTGCAATCATCCATGCTTTTGTTACATCTCAAATAGACTACTGCAACACATTCTCTGTGGGGTTGCCTTTGAAGAGTGTTTGGAAGCTTCAATTAGTCAAACGGCAGGTTTCTAACTGGAGCAAGGTACAAGAAGCACACAACTCCTCTGCTGTGCCAGTGCCACTGGCTGCCAGTCTGCTATTGAGCACAATTCAAAGTGCTGGCTTTAGCATATAAAGCCCTAAACTATTCCAGCCCAGCTTACTTGTCCAAATGTATCTCCACCTATGAACCATCTCAGAGGTTAAGATCGTCCAGGAAGGCCCTCTTCTTGATCCCACCCCCCTTGGAGGCACAATTGGTGGGGAAGAGAGACAGTGACTTCTCGGTGGTAGCTCCTCGGTTATGGAACTCCTTCCCCAGGGAAATTAGATCAGCCCCCTCCCTCCTGGCCTTCAGGAAGAAAGTGAAATCCTGGTTGTGGGAACAAGCATTTGCACAATGATTCCCAGTGCAACAATGATTTATCAGTGCAATAATGAACAATGGAAATGACAATTGGAATGGCTCCTGGCATATGGTTTTGGACTATGTGATTTTAAGTGATATGTTTCAATTATGTAATTTTAAAGTATATGTTGTTTTATTTTTTTTGCACTCAAGGCATGAGCTGCCCTGAGACACCTTCAGGATGGGAAGGGCCGGATATAAATGTGGCAAATAAATAAATCATGCCTGTGTCGTTGCATTCTTCTCTCTGACCCTTTCTGACACCAGCAGTAACACCCATGGTGGCCAGGAGCTCTAGTGGCAAAAGGCAAATGGAGGAGATGAATTGCAGGCGGCCCCAGTGGCAAGCGTGTACACCAGGTCATCTAGACAACAGCCCCTGGTGTGGCACAACTGTACTAGATTCAGAGCTACTCCAGGAGATATTGTCCAGTAAAGATGAGCACTTAAACTGCTTAGCGAGAGCATCCCAGCACTTAAAATGTACTCTCTCTTGTTCCCATCAAAGATGGTAATGGTGGGCCAAGAGCAGGCCCATAGCCAGGATTTCGATTCGGGGGGGGGGGTCTGAGTTTTTTCGGGGGGGGTCGGGGGGGCTGAGTTTTTTTCGGGGGGGGCTGAGTCTGAGTGAAAGAGGGTCTACCCTAGCAAACCTTTTGTATCATTACCCCAATACCCTCATGCATATGGGATATATTGAGTATAGTGATCAGATCATGATAAACATATAAACATAACACTTTAAATAATGCACCAGTAAGGCCTTTTCGCAAACCACCATGAGAATTTGGGGGGGGGGGGGCTGAAGCCCCTCAAGCCCCCCCCCCCCCCGGCTACATGCCTGCCCAAGAGAAGGACCTCCTCCACATATACAGTCCAAGTGTAGTCATATCATGTCTCTAAAGTATAGTAAGCTAATGAGAAAACAAAAGAAAAATTGTTTTGTTCTTTACAACTGAAGTAATGCACCTTATTGTCTAAAGTGAGGGAGCACCCAAGACCATTAAATCCTCACTCCAAAATACTAAATGCATTATTGCACAGGCTGAAAATTCAGAGCAGCAATTTTGCCCTGCATCATGTACAGAACCTAAAAATCCTGACTGTGGGTTTCCCAGAGTGGTATTTCCTATATATATATATATATATATATATATATATATATATATATATATATATTCCAAATTCTGAGACTGTAGATAGACACTCTGAAAGATGGTTCAATTTTAAGACTACATTGAGGTGGCTTGACAAGTGTAGAGATAGTTCCTCAACAAAGAATCAAAAGGGGGGGGGGAGCACTGTTTCTTGGAGGCAAAAGATCTCTGTCTAGAATTTAGGCAAATAAAGAAATGTGACAAAAAAGGAATCCCCTGAATTATGTTAATATGAGGTGCCAGGAGGCAATACTTAGAATGGCAGATCTAGAAAATACCTAGAGAGGACATGTTTTGTCAGATGTAGATAAATCAAACAATTGTTACCAATTTCATTGATAAAGGTATAAAGTACAGACTAAATCTTCAAATAGTTTGTAAACATATTTTATTATTCTGTGGATAATTCATTCCCAATTGTAATTTTTCCTCTAACTATATGTTTTTCCTAATGTTATGATATGTTAAGATTTGACATTTATATTTTGATACATCCTATATTTTAATTTTTATACAACCTGAGCAGTAAATAGATAAATAAGTCATTCCATTGTTCAGTACATTAAACATTTCTACCTTCCTTTAGAAGAAGAAAACAGTTAAAATAGAAATTATTTTGGAAGGTGCCATTCCAAAAAGAGTAGAGATGGCATTTGCAGCATTGATTTTTTAAAGTGACCTTTCAATAGATGAACAGAATAGTCTAAATATGGAACTTAGAGGGCTTGAGCACTGGAAATCACAATTATCTGGGCTCATGTCTCCAGGGAGGAAATGAGGCATGACCTAACATCCTACAGAGGTTGAGAGAATACAATCCACCATTAATACTTCATTGAGATCAGAAAGATAACACAACAACTTTAAGTGGAAAATTAATGGAACACATGAGTATTACGGTGGTGAAAGGGGGGGAGGGCCCCCACAATTTGTACTAGATCAATATTCGTAAATATTCATAATTGCAAGGTTTTATTTCCCTCTTCTGAAAACTATTTGATCTGCTCTCTTGTTAATTTTCTTTTAAGCCTGCTGGTTTAACACAATATTGTTTTATGATGTGTGTGTGTGTGTATTATTTCAAACTGTGTGTTCTAATCATTTTTAAAGAAAAATTTATCTCCATCCTTCCCTTAAAGCATTTCTGTTTACTGGAAGGCTTTTAAAAAGCGGTTTCCAGCTGTGCCATAGTTTAGTAAATTATATCGAAGGTTAACTTTTTGTTGTTTTCTATTGCAAATCTATGGAGATGAGGTTTTTAATATTTATTTTAGAAAAGCTGTTTTATACTCTTTGTTTCCTGCTGTTTCTCTGAGCTGCTCAATAAAACTTTTTAATGAAGCTGGTTGAAGCTGCCTCTCTTTTCCTGCCACTTTGAAACTCAAAGCTTCCACAGCCACTAGCAAATGCAACTTTCTGTTATCTAAAAGGGATTTTTGTCAGATAAAGAGGCATTTTAGTTCTTAAACTAATGGCTACATATGAACTGAAAATGCTGGCAATAGTCCAGAACATATTTAGGTACACTTAAGCCACATTGTGGACTTTTAATTTCTGCTGATTTTATTAATTTAAAAGATATAAATATCATCTTTCCAGAATATTGATTGTGGCTGACATTCAAAAATAAAAAATAAACTTAGTATACAACACCAACAAAAACAATAAATGCCAACAAAAACCAGCAGCCTCCTAATTATCACCAGCCAGCAGACAATAGTTGGTTAAATATTTACATAAATTCTAAGTTAAAACCCAAAGACTTTTATTAGCTAGTGGCCTTTGTCCTATGT